>NC_138770.1:611785002-611790002 GCF_965119305.1 Pelophylax lessonae | reverse complement strand
TATATATATATACTGTATGTACATATGTATATACACTGTATGTATACTGTATATGTGTGTATGTGTGTGTGTGTGTGTATAGATCGATAGATATTCAGTAAGTTTTCATGTGTCAGAACATGACATTACGAGTGCTTTTAAACTTTGGTTTCACTTTTAAAACTTGGCAGCACTGTGATCTCACAAAATCTCGTGAGATTACAGGCAGTCCACCCAGTTATACAGGGATCACGGCCGTTTTCAGAGAAAAAAATTCCCCTCTGATCACCCTTTGGGAATTGAAGTTCTCGACCACCTAAACTGGGTGCCAGAGTTGATAATTTTTCTCTGAGAATTGCCGAGAAGTGAACTGAGAGAAAACTTCTCAGTTTACTAAACGTACACCTTAGTAAGGATTCTCAACTACAGTACTTTAATAAATCAGCCAATACATGTGTTCCTAATAAAAATAATAATACCAAGAGGGCAAAGAGAATATACAGAAGAAAAAAAGATGATTAGTGAGAATGAGGGTGGAAAAAAAGAGTACATTTAAACATGAAATATAAAAAGTAAGGAGAGAAAAATAGGATAAAGGAAAGAAAGAAAGAAAGAAAGAAAGAAAGAAAGAAAGAAAGAAAGAAAGAAAGAAAGAAAGAAAGAAAGAAAGAAAGAAAGAAAAAGAAAGAAAGAAAGAAAGAAAGAAAGAAAGAAAGAAAGAAAGAAAGAAAGAAAGAAAGAAAGAAAAAGAAAGAAAGAAAGAAAGAAAAGTCAAACAAATACAGAAAGGATGAAGATAAGAGAAGATAATTGTGGAGCACAAAATGTCTTGATGGAAAATGACATCGATTGTAACTTTGTAATGTTTCCATCAGCCAGAGATACAAAACAAATGTTTATTCTATATGAAGACACATCCATGAAGACAATGTTGTCTCCGGTACAAAAAAATATTATTTTCTACTAGAAATCAGAGACATATCCATATACTTTATAAAGTATTTATAAGCATCAATAGTGACTCCTTCATACACAAAAATACTTTCCCCTTTATGAAAAAACTGAATGTCCCCCCATTCCCCTTCCATGAATCCTCCCTCCGGTATCTGCAGGCGCTATAGACTCAGCCCCCCAGGTAATGGAGTGATTAGTTGGGCTCATCTTTGAGGCCCTGTAATTATTTCCTTGTCCTTTTCAGCCCATAGGAAAAGCAGATGAAAGGCCAGCACAGTGTGTGTGCCGCACAATCCTTCCTTGCGATATTTTGAGGTCCAGGAACGGATTTGCGTCACTGAGCGCTCCTTGGCGCAGCAGATAAAGGCGGACAAATATTGGAAAGGGAAATGCTCTGGCAGTTATTAGGGACACGATTGTTTTTTATATTGCTTCTCCGGAAGAAATAAGGATCGCTGCCTGTGCCTTAAAATACTGGAGGGGAGTCTATTTTTGGAAGGATCGGGCAGGAAAATCCGCTGATTCGGAGGAGTTGTGGAGTGGATGACAAACAGGATGAGCGCGGCTATTGTTCAGGCCGGCCGGGCTATTTACAGACGGCGTGCTGGGCTCCTATCACTGCTTATCAACACAAAGGAAGAACAACAGCAGCGGGTGACACCGGGGGGTGGGGGGCGACGACAAGTTCAACAACCACACTACCAAACAACCACACTACCATCTCACTACCATCTGCAGGGACAAAAACGCTTCTCTGCGCTGCGCCAAACGTGTGCCCTTAATAACTGCCAGCATTTATCATTTAGTCCAATCATTGCAGGTGCTACAGGCACATAGAAAGTTGGCACTAAAAAGGGGTTGAAATTGGCTGTTCACTTAGGAAGGGAAGTTGCAATTTGCAAAGGAATCTTTCCCAGAGATGAGGTGCAAATTCACTTTACAAAGAATACCCAATGTGTGCAAAAATAATTAGGCATAAAATAAAATAATAAACACCATTTTTGCATGCACATGTCTGAATGTTGAGATCTGCACTTTTTTTTACGAATATAAGGGAAATTTCCCTTGAAAAGTAAAACTTCTTTCACAAAGTGAACAGTTTTTATACCTTTAGTAAATCAATAAATTTTATTATTGTAATAATTGACATGATTCACACATGTTACTTTGCACTAAAGGCCTCACACTTTGTATTGCATTCATTGTAGTGAGTGTGTATTTTTAGTTCATTGTAAAGTACCTAAAAAGATGAAAGTCATTAAATAAATTGCTATTCATACACATGAGTGGATGAATTATTTTACATTTATTTACTGATCAGAAGGATGCAGTCACTGTAACGCAGCAGATGGAGGACACTTTTTGGAAATAAAAAAAATGTGGTCACCCTCTAGCAGCTATAGGGAATGGCCCCCAAATATCTTTTGGGGATATTGTCTGTCTGGCTCTGGGATTTCGCTAGCCCTGTACAATAAAAACCTTGCCACATTCACCTATAGTATACAAATGATATGTAGGTGTATGTGACAAGGTCAATATTGATATATAATGTGTGTGTGCGTGTGTGTATACATACATATATATATATGTGTATATATATATATATATATATATATATATATATATATGTATAAATATATGTGTGTGTATATATATATATATATATATATATATATATATATATATATATATATATATATATGTGTGTGTGTGTGTGTATATATATATATATATGTATATACATATATATATATATATATGTGTATATATATATATATATATATATATATATATATGTATGTATATATATATATATATATATATATATATATATATATATATATATATATATATATATATATATATATATATATATACGCAGAGAGTGAGAGGGAGAGAGAGGGAGAGTTTATTAGCTCTATTGGGCTCGTTTACTAAAGGGTTGAGAACCGTGACACAGTACGATTTCTGAATTTTCATTTCAATTATCCGAACACATGCAGATGAAAATAAATAAACAATAATTTGGTTTTCAGAAGATTTGGATAATTGAAGTGGATAGTCATACACTTGGTGAATGTTCTGAGCCCCTTAGGAAACCAGCCTCTATATATTGGTAATATACATAGATCATTTGAGAATGATTTACATAAGGATTTGGGAATGTACAAAAAAAAAAAAAAAAAATGTGAAATGTAAAAAAAAAAAAAAAAAACAACAGAACTTCAATTATCCAATCATGTGAAGATGAAATAATTAAACACAAGATCGGATAAATAAAGTAAACCTCCGTTCTGTTTTTAGTAAATAATCTCATACTTTAGTAAATAAGACTTATTAAATCTTATAAATCTATATGGTTTGGGCATCAAACCCACCGCTATGATTCTGCAGAGTGAAACATCTTTAAAAAAGTTATTACCTTATTTCATCAGGGCATTCCTGTTACTGCTGGGTTTATAAATATCTATATATTATCTATATTACATAAACTATATTGTATATCCGCATTAATCAGAACATGAAAATATTTCATCCAAATGCTGGATTACTTCATACAGTACAATGAAATGACAAACATACTGCCATACAGATCTATTATATTGTATTATTGTATATACATATACACCTTTGTTCACAACAAAACATCTATGAATAATAATTCATTATTATTATTATTATTATTATTATTATTATTATTATTATTATTATTATTATTCATAGCTGGTTTATTGTGAACAAATGTGTGTGTATACAATGTAATGGATCTGCATAGAACAGCATAACATAATAATAATAATAATAATAATAATAATAATAATAATAATAATAATAATAATAATAATAATAATAATAATAATAATAATAATAAGTGTGCATTTAAGACTATTAAGATTATTTTATTAGACCCTAATAATTGACACGTCTGTGGCCCCTAATAATTGACACGTCTGTGGCCCTGATAATTGACACGTATGTGGCCCCTGATAATTGACACGTCTGTGGCCCCTGATAATTGACACGTCTGTGGTCCCTGATAATTGACACGTCTGTGGCCCTTCCATTGATCCAGCAGGCCTTTCCCTCGCTGTTTTGGAACATTGAAAAGTTTTATTTTAACTTGTCTCCTCGCTGCGATTGGCTGACGGGCGGACAGAAGGCGTGGCCGCTCCCTGCGCCTCCACCGTACAAAGCAACACGAGGGAGGCGTGTCCAGGGTGTAGGGGAGGGGCCGCCTGACATAGGACGGGCTGGCAGCCAATGAGAGCGGATTGAGGGAGACTCTAGTAGAGCGGAGAAGTTGGAAAGTTTGTCGGAGTTTGTTCCGTGCACAGTGCCGTTCCGCCTCCTCCGTACACACAGCACCCAGGAGCGGAGAGTATTGGCCTCATTCACCCGGGGCCCCTGTGAGATCAGCTTGTATCATGTACACCGCCGGCCTGGCCCCGTTCTATGCCGCCTCTCACTTCAACCTGTGGTCTGCCTATTGCTCGGGGGGCTTCCCTCCTCCGGACCCCGCTAAGAAACCTTCCTTCTGCATCGCTGATATCCTCCATGTGGGGGACCCTGACAGCCCCCCGGGATCCTCCCACATGGGGGTCCTACACCCGGCTCACTACCAGACAACAGGGGGCTCCCCCCTCAGACCCACTCCGGTCACCCCAGACTCTGGATTCAGGATCTCCCCTCTATCCCCCTACCAACCAACCCACCACCACCGGGGGGGCCCTAACCTTAGGGGGCCCCATGGGGGCACCCAGCCTACCCCCTCCAGCAAGGACCTCAAGTTCGGGATTGATCGGATCTTGTCTACAGAATTTGACCCCAAAGTGAAGGAAGGCAACACCCTGAGAGGTAATCTTCCAATAATTGACTTATAGATTTATCATGGTTATCAATAATCCATATATTACTTATTGTTATCCATAGTCCATATACACCAATGATCTAATCCTAATCCAGTGGGGGGATTTGTTGTAGAATGCCATTGACAGCTTGTCATATATCACAAATTGGCATGGAGGCAATTGTGCTTTATATGTGAGTGATACATTTGATGGGCAATG
>NC_138770.1:611242502-611782502 GCF_965119305.1 Pelophylax lessonae | reverse complement strand
AGATTTGAGCTTTGTATCATATATATGTAAGTGCAACAGAGTAACATGTTGTTTTTTTATAGACTGGCGAGAACATTTCTTTTTGTGAATTATTTATTAAATTAGAATAATTGAGTTTTGGATTTTTTTTTTAAATAAAGTGGTGTGTTATCTGTAGAAAGTCATGCAGTGCATGTTTTTTGATTGCTAGATGTGAGCTTTATTATTTAGATTATAATGTGGATTTGTTACATTGTATCCATTGTACAATGCAGAGGGGGGTGGAGGTGAGTGGGGCACAGTGCTGGGGTGGATGCTGGCATGTCAGCGGGTACAGCTGGATCTGTTAACAGATCTTCTCCTTTGTGATCACAGATCTGACCTCATTGATCAGCTCAGGCCGCCAGTCAGGAGTCCACACTGCCCCCCACATGCAGTCTACAGCCAGCCAGTTCTTCGCCTCTCTAGAGCCCCTCAGTGATACCCCGACTATCCTGGGGCAACTAAACAGCAACCAGAGGAGCTCAATGCAGCAGCACTTCCAGGACACCTTCCCAGGTACTGTCCCCTCCTGGCCAGTCCATCTATAGATCACAGCTCACACATCTGTAACTCACCCACTGGCTAATGGGCTCTTTAATGGCCCATTGCTGTCATCAAAACAACATCTTTGCAACATCCCCTCTTAACATAATGGCCTTCTATGGGCCGGTGTAGTTCCCCTTTAAACAATGCTAAAAAAAAAGCTATTAATTGCAGAATAAGAATGGAAAAAGCCACCGCAGTATATATTTCTTTATCATGTACAATAAAACATATATAAGAAATATAAAAGACAAACACACATTTTTTTAATAGCATGGTATCCTGACACTACAATTTATTAAATTATAGATAATGATATTATGATTATTATTATATTTAATATTACATTTATTTCTTACTTATTGTTATGATCATTTGGTTGTGTATTATGTAGATGTGTACACATGAAGGCTTGTTTAATAAAATAAACATTTCTTTTACACTAGCTTGTGTTCAAACATTCAGTTGGGTTCAAGTTAATATTCTTTCTTATTTATCGATCCCGATTCAATGGGTTGATTTACTGAAAGCAACTAGAACATCCACTTTGCAAGGAAAGTTGCATTTTGTAAGGGGATTTTCCTCCCAAATTTCCCCTCATATCCAAGCAAATTTTTTTTTTTAAAGTTTTCCTTACATGTGATTAGGTATTCTCTGCAAAGTTAAATTTCACCACAGCTCTGGGAAAAATGTATTTTCAAATTGCAACTTCTCTTTCAAAAGTGAACAACTTATTTGCACTTAATAAATCAGCCCCAGTATTTCATGTTAACAAAACCCATCCTAAAAGTAACTACTTTAATCAATTCACCCAATTGCACACACATTTGGAGTGATTTACTAAAGTAGAAAAGTATGTCATTTAGCTAAGATAATGTGTGTTAACCTTAAATGCCCAAGCACATAAAAAAGCACACATTTACTTTGCATGTTATTGGTTGAAGTTAATAGTGCTTCACAGAAATAACACGATATCCTGCGTATACATTTGGATCGATTTACTGAAAGAGTACAGACTGTTCCCTAAATAAAGTAAAGCTATTGTTCACTTTGAATACCCAATCATCAGAAAGGAAGCAATAAAAAGCAATATTTTGCTCCTGTTTAGGATTGGATGGTTGAAGTGTACAAAGATTCCCTTATTATAAGCTAAGTAAACAACAACTCTTTTTCAGAGTATACATACTCTACCCCTCTACAAAATCAATGACATTGTTTTACTACTATTTTGAACAAAGTAAAATTAAAAGTAGACCATTTATTTACTAAAGGATTTGATGTGGATCCCCTTTAAGGTGAACCTCTGTTTCCTTTGAAGACCCAATCATTTGCAAGAGAAATAATAAACCAGTGTTTTTGCTAGCACGTGATTGGCTGATCCTTTGAACAAAGCTTTATCCTGACTGGTTGATCATGTGAACACAACTTCATCCTATTGTCTAAACTCTGAGAACATTTACTAGGCCAACATTCTCTGTTTCTTAAAGTAAATCAACCCCAGTGGGGTCATTTCACAGTAAGAAGCAATTCTTCTTTAAGCTGGCCACAGAAGGATTGAATTTGGACAGTTCAGTAGGGATCGCCCGAATTTCCATCCACATGTAGCCACTCCTGCTTGACAGATGTTAGTCTAACAATTGCATTTTGGTGAACGGGTATGTTGGAAGTCAGAATACATTTTTTTAGCAGAGACGATTTCTCCATCCACCTCACTTGTGTGCATCGGGGAATCCATTCAATTTATCTATGGCCAGTCTTATGGCCCGTACGCACGATCCGAAAATTGTACGAAAAATACCGCTGTTCGAAGCAATCGTATGATAATCAGATCGTTAGTAAACAGCTTTCGAGAGCCAATTATGACAATTCATCCAATATTATCCGTTTGGACAAGCATGAAATCTTTCCTGTGCGATACCAGATCATAAGATTTCATTTAATCAGTACAGTTGTCGTTCGAAAATACAGTACGAATACACTACAACACATTACATCACTTCCCATTTTTTATTCTGTCGTACGAGAATTCTCATAAATTTAGTGAACACTTCATTTTCGATATGAGACTAACATGCAAAGAAAAATGGACGATCTGTTGTCTGATTTTCGGATTGTGTGTACAGGCCATAAGTCTCTTTTCACCCTCACCCTCACAGCTCAGATCTGCATATGTTTGGCTTAATTGTACAATGATACAAATGTTATGTGTTCACCCACTTTATGAACTTATTTGCTTATCTCTAAAATCAACCATTGCTTATTGTTGTTTCCCACTTAGATGGCATATTAGATTAATTCAGGTTGGTTGATGTGGGGAATAGCTACACTTTTTATGCTTCCCTAACCTTCGTAGAACTACAAGTTTCAGCATTTAGCAGTAGACCCCCCCCCCCCACCTTGGCAGATTGTCATTTTATGATGTTTTCTGTTTCTGACCCTCAGGCCCGTACGCAGTCCTCACCAAGGATACAATGCCTCAGACGTACAAGAGGAAGAGGTCATGGTCAAGGGCTGTCTTCTCCAATCTCCAAAGGAAGGGGCTGGAGAAAAGATTCGAAGTGCAAAAATACGTCACCAAGCCGGACAGGAAGCAGTTGGCAGCCATGTTGGGGCTCACCGATGCCCAGGTAAGATGATGGCACACTCGTGGCAATGTCACAAGGCAAAGTTTCATTGACCTAGCATCACTGTACAAAGCACAACTAAACCAGTAAATCTAAACAATAACTGGGTGACATTTAGGTTGTTAAAGCGTGGTGTATTCTAAACAAGTGCTAGGTTTTATAATATAGTGTTTCATCTTTTTTACTGATCTCCTTCCTTACTATATGCACATCTTTGCTCTGGACTGGCTTCCTGATAGTGACAATGGTCCACATACGCTTGTAGTTTTCACCAGGGGTGTCTGTGAAGGGTGACAACACAGAAGCACAACTGGGAGACAGTTGTCACCCTAAACCAGGAAATTGTTGAATGATCCTCAATTGCAGAGTCACTAGGCAGTAGTTGTTGAAATTAAACTTTTAAAAGATTAACAAAATGTTTTTATAAATTTTATAAAAAAAAAAAAAAAATAGGATGTGTGGTTGTATGACTGAAGTAAAAACAGCATCAACCTATTCACTAAGCTAAGTGAATATTCTATTTTCTAAATGAACAGCCTTTACTTTTGTAGCAAATAGACCCCTAGATGTAGAAAATGATCACATAGCTGTGTTCACCTAAATCATCCAATCAGGTGTAAGGCAAGTTCCTTCGGGGTTGATTTACTAAAACTGGAGAATGCAAAATCTGGTGCAGATGCGCATAAAAACTGCTTCCTTCCTTCCTTCCTTTTTTTTTTTTTTTGTCAAAGCTTAATTTAACAAGCTGTAGTTAGAAGCTGATTGGCTACCATGCACAGCTGCGCTAGATTTTGCACTGTCCAGTTTTAGTAAATCAACCTCAGTTTTTATTTTCATTTCCCTTGAACCTGATTGGATATTTAAAGTATATATTCACTTTGCAACAACTGTTGTAACCTAAAAGGCTGCTGCACTGTGCTGCAAATGAGTGCATTACATATGGTTTCAGGGCAGTCCCACTTTGTTGAATGAGCTGCACTTGGAATTAGTTCCCCATTGTTTAATCACAGTGCACTGTAACTGAGGCAATGGGGTTGTTTTACTAAAGACAAATAGACTGTGCACTTTGGAAAGTGCAGTTGCACTCTGCAAGTGCAGTTGCTGCAGAGTTTAATAAATGCGGTAAAGCTTTACTTTGCAAAGAATGCACAATCACGTGCAAGGAAAAAAAAAACAGCTATTTTGCTTGCACCTGATTGGATTTACTAAGCTCTGGAGCAACTGCTCTTGCGGAGTGCAACTTCAAAGTGCACAGTCTATTTGCCTTTAGGAAATCAACCCCAACGTGAACTTACCACTCGGCATTGTAACTTGTGGCTTGGCAGTTGTGGGGTTAGGGGGGTGATTGGGACAGTAAAAACGAGGATCAACCACCGATTATTTTCTGTCAGCTGTACATGTAAATGAGGCCTAATAGATTTCTTTCATTCAGCCCACAGTCTGAATGAAAGCAATCCAACAGATTTCTTATTTTAAGTTAACAGAGCAGATGAACGAATCTCCCTTTCTAGGCTATTGTATTTTGACAGCGGATGGCGCCTGTTTAGGCTGTCATTATACCCAAACATTGGCTGCATCTGAAAGGCTCCGTTGATAGGCGTCAAATGTTGTTGAATTGAGCAGGACATACATTCCTTGAACATCAGCCGAGCCAACAAGAGTCCTTAGAAATTCGAGCAGTGTATGGCGAGCATAACAGTTGTAATGCGAGCAGTGTATGGCCAAGGTCAGCTCACTAGCAGATTACTCCCCATGTCTCTAATAGTGATGTTCTCTAAAATCATGCTTTCCTCTCCGATTAAACTTTATGCTCCTAAATAACATTAGAAATTATATTTATATATATATATATATATATCTATCTATCTATCTATCTATCTATCTATCTATCTATCTATCTATCTATCTATCTATCTATCTATCTATCTATCTATATATATATATATATATATATATATATATATATATATATATTTATTTCTTTTTTAGTAAATGCTTAAAGGGGATCCCACTATGCTACATATTAATATTTACATACCTAGCCTCAAGTGTTAATTTTAAACAAATTATTACCAGCTTCTACGGAAATACACCACAAAATTGTATATAATGAAGGAAGCATTTTATAACATAGTATAGCATTAATGTATGAATTCTACAGCCTCTGTTTGTGCTGAAAAAACGTCTTCTAATTTTGTTTCCTATTAAAAGTACTAAAAACCCTAATGCTGATAAACTCATAACTTGCAAAGAGTCTTCATTTGCATAATGCTGATATAAGTTCCTTATCTAATGGGATTGCTGTACTAAAAAAGAAAAAAATGTCAATGTAGCAAAGTAAGTGTAGTGTAGAGCTATTACCTTCAATCATCCAATTACATGCAAGTTAAAATCCTGTTGTTTTTTTTTTTTTTTCAAAGTAAGCACAGATGCACTTTATTAACTAAATTAAGTGAATCTGTAATATTTTAGTAAATCAACCCCTCCCTATTTATCCATGCCTTTTCTGGACTGTAAACTTGTAAGAATGAGGGTTTTTTTTTGCAGTAGTTCATGTGACTAACTCCGACATGTTCTACCTTGTACAGTGCTGCAGACAATTTTGGTGCTACAAATAAATGCTTACAGTTATATTTGGAGATGGTAGCTTGTAAATCGATATGTAAACATTTTAAATGTAAAATATAATCTAACATATCCAGCTAGTTAATTACTAAATATATTAAAATGTAGAATTATTTGTACTATAATACATTAATACACTATCTCTTAGCTTTAAAGCTATGTAATATATGTCATTTTATATATTTTTATATGCAGTATAATATCTCCATATTTCTGAGGGTTCCAGTAATTAAAACAGTTCAATATAGGTACAAGCCTAAATATGACCCTATTTATTGGCATTTTCCCCCACTGTTTGCAGTAGTTATAAATATATATTATAAAATGTAATGTCCTGGGTGTAGAGGGCAAATGCCACTATTTGCAAATCTGCAGGGTGACAACTGTCTGGTAAATGTGTGGAGTGACAAGAGAGATTGAGCATCAAAGTCTCTCCACGGGAATCCACACTGAAAAAAAAAGATAATATCAGTGGCACTAATTTAATAAAGTAGTAAAGACTGTTTTCTTTGTAAAATGAATGTTCACCAAAGTTAGTTAATAAGGTGAACCTAAACTATTCAACCATGGGAAGTGAAATGAACAAAAGAGATTTTTTTTCCCTGCATGATTAAATGGTTGACTTTAAACCAACTGAATTTACTTAGCAAACTGACCATCATCTAGCCATTTAGTAAATCAACTTCTTACATTTGCTGTTTAAAACAATAACTGTTAAAAGTGACCGGTTAATATATCAACCATTTGACACTTTATGACTATGGCCCATATATTTGCACGTTTGCTTCTGATACAGAATTATGAAATAAATATATGTTATTATGAGCAGCTAAAGCCCAGTAATTTATATATTGATAACAATTGTCCTTCTAACTTCTTATCAATACAATTAGTCACACATAAATCGCATAGTAGTTGATTTATTAGAGGACCAAAGAATTTTGGGGTGAAGCTAAGTAATCATTTTCTATTCAAGGAATATCAAATCATGTCCAAGAATAAAAAATGATAGGATAATTAAAATAAGCATAGCTTCTCCAAGCTGAGGGAAAATTTATTTTGCAATGTGAGCTCACTCCTTTTGTATATCAACCACATAAACACATTTATGGACTTCTCTGAAATGACTTTTCTCAAACTCAGAAAAGCAGTTAAGAGTGCAAAAAAAAGAACCACTTTTTGTCCTCTAAAGACTGTTACAGGAAAATAGAGCGATTTTTGTTCTATTGCACATTGCGAAATGCAGGATTGAGGGGAAGTGAAAATCAGTTTTTCTCTTGTTTAAACGGATTTATGAAACGTAAGGATGAATAAGGCTATAGATTGTGCCTCTTTATGTATTGTGGTTGAGATGAAGCAATAATCTGGTTTGCTGCAGAAAATGATTTGGATGTTTCAGACAAAAAAAATAATGCTTTTGTGTTGCTCAACATGATGAGAAACCATAATACAGGGAGAAAAAAGGGGAACCAGTGTCCCCCCCCCCTCCCTCTATAAAATCCAAACTTCTGCTTTATTCTTTCTTGTTTTTAGCTTAGAATCACCCTCTTAATAGTGGACAAGCTAAACAACCCTTTGTAGAACAGTTTGTACCTAACATGGATACATTCATACCTCCATAGAATATACTCTGTTACACCTTTAACAAATGCTACATCACACTATGCGTTTAAACAAGCAGCAATTTTGCTATTTATTCACTATCAGCCAGATTTTGCAAACAATAAATCACTTTTTTTTTCACTTTTTTTTTTGCACATAATAAAACTTTCTAAAACATACTGCATTTTCCCAAAGCCAATTAGGCCTTTCCCCTCCTGCACGGTTGTCAAATTTTAGCAAGCTGCTGTTTCCATGCAGCTTCTGCATCTGCATCCACCTCTTAAGGCTGCCTGCGTGTAGCTCGGGTGGATGCAGATGCCAAAAACAAAGGACTTAGAATGCACTATTTAATTATATTGCACCTTCATACAGTATAAACTGGCAGCTCTCTCAGCAATTTTGCTTTTTTTTTTTGTCTTAAACCAATTGACCAGCCCAAAGGTTCAGGTGGCATACAGAATGCCTTTGACCATCCCCTATTAGCTGTAGCTAAACATTGGTTTGCCTGAAACCTACAACCATCACATGGTGGAGTGGTGCCTTCCCCATGGAACCCTCCATTTTCAGCATGGGCTTGGGACCGGCCATGGCGGAGTTAGCAATATTGCTATTAAATGCAGAGATTCCAATTTTATATTCTAGCATAAAGTCTAATTTTTACATTCACAACTATATTCTCAAGCATCCAGTTCCAATATCAGGCTACAGTTTTGGAAAGCTTTACCATGATCCCATGATGGTGTGCAGCAGGCAGAGTATGCTCAACAGCCTGACAGGACCCGCTTCTGGGTCTCATTAGCTCCACCGAGTGTTCCTCCTCCAAACTGCTCCTCCTTCCACTGATGCTTTATTCCGTTCTAGCAGCCTAAACCTGCCCATACACTATGCAAATTTTAAACAGGTCCTGATGAACCAACCAAAAGTGTTCCTGTCACCACTCTCCAACCTGATGTCCTTTGGTGGCCACTGATGCCAGCTGTCAAAACGCAATAGCCTTAGTGGGAGAGTCATGTATTTGGGCTGTATAGTGTGGATGGAGGAATCTGTTAGATTTTTTCTCAACAGCTTAATGAGCAGCTTAACAGAAAATAGTCAAGTTTTAATAGCTGTAAAGTAAATGCTAGATCAAGTAATCATGCAGCAATAGCTGCTGGATCAAGCAGTCAAGCTACATAAGTTTTGCAGTAAAAGCTGACCTTAGCATGCCTACCTCTTTATACTACATAAAAGGTCCAGTATAGTTAAATATTGCAATTATAAATATAAGGGGAAATGATAAAGATCTTGCTGGTATGGTTAGTTTGTTTTAGTGTATGTAAAAATAATTATTTATTTATTTTTTGAAAAATCTGCCTGGAATTAAATAAATACATTTGAATGCATGGTGTGATATAGTGATTGCTAGAGGTGTGACAGCGCATATTTTATGGCGATTTATTGTAAAACCTTATTCACACAAGGCCAATTGAACCATGCCCCATACAAAGCCATGTTTACTGGCACGGGTATGCACAGGTTTTGTGTGCAACTAAAGATGAATTCCACTTTTTGGAAAAAACAATTCCCACTGGGTGACCTACCTTTCTGTTGCTCTAAAGAAATAGCTGTTTCTTTCACTGGGCTGATTGCAGACTGAATCTGAAGGGGAGGGTCTGGTTCATTATAATCACCCGGTGCACTGGTGTTCTGATGAGAAAAAATGGAACCCTTGGGGAGCATCTCACCAAAATTTCCTATTGCAGGAAGGTGCCCAAAATTTAGTTTATATTTTAGAACAGACTTCTGGAAAAATCCGTGAGCAAATCACACAAGCAGGAAATTAAATTTATGGGGGCGTTGTGTACACCAGCGGTTGCCATAGTGCATTTAGTTTAACAGAAAATTACAGCAGCTGCAGATAGAATCAGAAAAGTAATTTTTATTAGCATTAAATTACAACATGGCTTGTGTAGCAATTAAAGATGCAATATTATTATTATTATTATTATTTGTTATACTTTTTTTCCAATGCAAGTGGAGTTACCCTTTAAAGATGTGTGAATTAAAACAAAGCTGCGTTCATTGTGTCTTTTATGTCTCAGCTTTTAGATGGTTTTAGAAGTGTTGACCACCTCTGGCTGCTTCATAGGATCAGGCGTCTTTAGGCAAGCGTAGATTTCATATCTGTATTTGCAGAGAAGACTTCCCAGCAAGTGCAGAGTTATTTATAAACCCGATGTCATTATTGGCTTCTCGTGGGGACAATATTGGTCTGTTTAGGACTGAAGTAGCCCCAGTTGGGCTGAGTTTATCTGTGTGTGCAGCAGTGTGGCTGGGAGATTGTTATCAGCCCCTGGTTAGAACAATGACACACCGCAAGCTGCCAGCATTGTGTGCTGCGTATTTTATGTCCATGTCCTGTTTTCACTTGATATAAAACACCTGCTGAACTGAAGTGACATTGCTTGCTGTACTCTCCTGTACATAGATTGCTAGCTCTAGGGGGCAGTACAGCAGTGAGGACCTAAGCTGCATACTATATTCAATTTATTATGATGCTCCCAAGTCTTTTCCTGTGATGCATGTAGTCCTAAATCACTTACTGCTCACTCCCAGCACAGTGGCCGAGCTGTCATAGACATCTCCTGGTCTCCAGTCTGAATCAGGAGGTGACAGGGCTAGCTCCCTGTGAAAGCCAATCACAGTGGACATGGGACCAGGCAGCCCTGTTATTTTTTTTTTTTTTTCTGTGAACAAAAAGGACCAGGCAGAGACACTTGGGATGGGCAGGAAGGGGTTAAAGTAATTTCTAAAGTAATTTTCAGTAGATTTAAATTTCACATAAATTTAATACCTATGGTCTATATCATGAAGGTCCTTGTCCAGACTAGGGTTGCCACCTGTCCATGATTCACCCAGACAGTCTGGGTTTTGAAACCTGGACACATTATTCAGACCAAACTGTGGCTCCCCATGATCCAAGGGGCCCATGTGGCCTCCCTTTCATACCTGGAGAGAAGGGGTGGCATTTATTAGAACTGATCTGCTGTATTCTGCTCCTGCAGCATCTAAAAAAAAAAAAAATAATATATATATATATATATATATATATATATATATATATATATATATATATATATATATATATATATATATATATATATAAAACCTCTGAGCCCCAACAAACCAGCATCATCAAATTATCCCCAGTCACTGACATCTCCACATACAAAAGGAGTAACTTTCCAATCTTGCAAGGCTACTGAGACCTGATTTAAATGAGTAAAAATGGGGATTTAGTCACCCCATATGGCCATATCGTGCTTAAGCCCACCACTGCATCAAAGTACCCCATTATCAGTGGGCCCTACACTATCCATAAAATGAAGGATAAATCTCACTTCTCTTATGGTTAAGAGTACTTTGACGCAGTGGTGGGCTTAAGCAGAATTTGGCCATATGGTGTGACCAAATCCCCATTTTTACTCATTTAGATCAGGTCTCAGTAGCCTTGTAAGATCGGAAAGTTACTCCTTTTTATGTGTGCGCTATCCTCTGTGGCTATATATGTATATTGGTCTTTATAGCAGCACCAGCTTTAGAAATGCATGTTTAGGGTGTGCCCCCCCCAACCATATATATATATATATATATATATATATATATACTTTTTTTTTTGTTTTTTTTGTATATACTGTTATTATACTATTGAATTTGGGTAGAGCGGGGTCAACCCAGCATCCCATGACCACAGACCATGTATCAATGGGTTCCTCTGCTACTGCTGTGATGACACCACTGTTTGTACCATATGCACTAACCCCCTCTTTCTTTTTCCAGGTCAAAGTCTGGTTTCAGAACAGGCGCATGAAGTGGAGACACTCCAAAGAGGCGCAAGCACAGAAGGACAAAGAGAAAGAAGAGTCAGAAAAGACTGAGGTCCCGTGCTCCGCAGAGGGGGACATGGACAGAAGCAGCAGCCCATACAGGACAGAGGGGGACAGTGACAGTAGTGACTCTGAATTGCTGGACTTGATGGCTAGTGACAATGAACGGACTGAGGTCACCTCTGAGCCCCAACAAACCAGCGTCATTAAATTATCCCCAGCCACTGACATCTCCACACCACAAGTCACCCCTTGTTCAGAGCCCCCCAGATCACAGAGCCCCCCTCTGCATTAATTCAGAGGACCCTGGATGACAGACTGGTGTGCTGGATATTGGTCGTCCTCCTCTCTGGATACTTCATTTAGGACACACTGTGAAAATATTTTCTGGGCGGATTGCCTTGTATGGACGATTGTACCACTGGGAACATTTAGAGGAGAGTGTACAACTGGGCAGATCATTGCATAAATCCTCTGCTTAAAGGGCCACTAAACATAAGTCACAAGTTTGGTAATTTAAAACAGTTTTAATAACATTTGCTGACAAACGTGCAATTATCAGGCTATGAAGAGGACAAATCACAGAAATATTTAAAGTTGAACTCCAGGCCAATATAAAGGACACAAATAATGTAACTCTAATTTATCAATAAATATTATTATTTTTCTTTCTATGTAAGTAGTGTAAGAACCTGAATCTGGTTTTGTATCAACTTAATGCAGTCCCTGTACAGTGGAGCTCAGAGTGATAGAGGGTGAAGCAGCACAAGGAGCCAATCAGTTGTGCTGCAGTGCTCATGTGCTTACAAGGAACATGCTGATAGGTGAAGCAAGCAAAGTGACAGAGAGATAAGCTCATAAGTCTGATGTTTCTCCTTTTATGACGTGTAAGTGTTTCTTAAAGTGGAACTAAAGGTGCAGCTCATTGTGAACAGGTAGTTAAATGTATTTTATTTCAGAAAATACATGCATTATGGAGCTGCCTGTTCACAGCTTTTTCAACTTTAGTTCCACTTTAACTGTTGCATAGAAAAATCAGGTGTCCTTCCCTGCCAGACAGGGCTATGCTATGTGTTATAGCTGTGTAAATCTCAGATATGGATGGACAGAAATACAAATCCTTTGGCAGGTAAAGCTTTCATATATGAATTTCATGTATGTATCTAGCTATTTGTTTGGAGTTCAGTTTTAAAGCTATGCTGCAGTCAAAACTGGAACTTAAACCTTTAAATCAGTGTACCGGTAGTGTACCCCAGTTTTATGTTGGTAATCCCGGAACCCCAGCTTGTCATGGAGAGGAGGCATTCTTAAGCATGCTCACTGCAGGCTTATTGTTGTATCTCCCCTATAGAAAGGATACGTAAAAAAGTAAATGTTAGCACTAGGAAGTTTGTCACAGTCACCAGATTCAATGCTGCCTTGATGATACAGAAAGTAGAGAAACACAGAAGGATATACTACACAGGCTTCAGTTAGTACAACCTTACACTGACCTTGTGAGGTGCTCTCTGGAAACTGGTTGCGGCGGACAGATTCAAAAACTTACTGGTTTCAGAAGTTGCCTGGATATGCTGTTTAGAAACTTGGTGCAGCATGGAGTGAAAGTTTCCAAAAATGAGTTGCTGTTCTGTTTGGTAATACTTTACAGTGGTGGTTGTCAATTTCGAAGGTATAGGGGGCCTCCCTGAGCTGCAGCTCCTGACATCACCAAAGAGCCATACATAATGTTCAATATGTGTAATGCTAGACAGGAGTTTCAGAGACTGCAGACATACTAGAGCAAATAATGGTCAAAAACTTGGGACCAGCCACCAGTTTGGTTGGAGACATGCAGCAGGAGATAGTTACAGACTGGGGGCATATTTCATGGGACTAGTATAGATACTGCTATGACCCATTTACATATCAATGCTCCCTCCATTTACATATCAATGCTCCCTCTTCCACTACTGACTGCTAGGTTCCAAGGGCAGCACAGCATGTATCAAACAGTCACATGTGGCCCCAGGGTTTGAGGTTGGGCAACAAAGCTTTACAAGAATATGGTTAACTGTAATTTTAAATATCCTCTAATGCAGAGGTAGGCAACCTCGACACTCTAGCTATGGTGAAACTACAAATCCCTTCATACCCCTGGCCCTGGGAGTCATGCTTGTGGCATGTCTTGCAAGTCAGAAACTTGCAATGTCTTGTGGGAGATGTAGATCCACCACAGCAGTAGACCTTTGGTTGCCTACCCCTGGTCCCATAAATTGGGTGTTTTTGTGGTCATACATTAGAATGTGTCTCTCCAAAAGCAACAGAACGCGAGGAGTCACCTTATGTTTTCTTGAACAGCACCCCACTGAAACTTAAAGCAAACTTACCCCCCACCCCCAACCCCCAGAACCCTAGATTAGCAGGCTGCAAGACAATGTTACATAAATAGTGAGTCTAGGACAGTGATGGCGAACCTTGGCACCCCAGATGTTTTGGAACTACATTTCCCATGATGCTCATGCGCTCTGCAGTGTAGTTGAGCTTTATAGGAAATGTAGTTCCAAAACATCTGGAGTGCCAAGGTTTGCCATCACTGGTCTAGAATGTGGTGGCCCAAGGGAGCCCAAGGGTTACAGATGCAAAGAACCTGCTAATGACTCATAGGGCAGCTTGGGGTGTTCACCAGAAAAGAAACGAGGGAGGGGGTAGGGCCATTATACTGTAGTAATTGGCCCAAATATGGTGATTAACTCGAAAGGTTTATTAAAGGACAAAAAGCTGAATGACGTAAGTCTGTCGAGGCTACGGTCACCCAATGGAATAGAGACATGCAACCCTTGTCCCAGGCAGTATTAAAAAAGGTTGCTTCCCTTTTACGTTGATCCTTCATTGTATGTTTAGTGGTCTTTTAACTCAGCAACGCTAATTCCTGCATGCACCATCAATTTGCCATGTACAAGTGCTTCCTGACTTGTGCCACAAATAATTTACTCAATGCACAGAATTGGACTTTTTCTTTTGTACATATTGTGAAAGTTTTATGTGCAAAAATATGTAGCATCATGCAGTAGCACACAAAAAATAATAAATGAATAATTAAATTGAATATTATACCTGTAACAATGTTTACAATGATTTGTCATGCAGTGGGGCACCGTGTATTACTAATTTTAAGGATGTAGTATTACAGCTGAAGTGAAGGCCACATTTTTGGTACTGTAATAACAGAAAACTCTTTTCAATTGAACTGATGGCTAAGAAAAATGGCTAATCCAGCGAAAGCTGGATTTTGAAAAGAATTTCAGAAACATTTACTGGGTTTTCACAATTATGGCAAACTCAATTACTTAATCCTAATATTTAAGTAGATATTTTTAGAGAGGCCTAGATGCAAAACTCTCATTCAAAAAAAAAAAAAAATAAATAGAAAATTAAATTTTTGATGTCCTTACTCGCACCATGTACACAATCAATTATGAAACAAAAAATATTCCCTCTTCTGTGCTTTTATCCAGATTTGTAAATAATACCCCAATAAAACATTTTCTATATTTATAAATTGAACAATAAATAGAAGTAATATTACAATTGTACTGTAATATTATTAGGATTTATTGTACAAAATATTCATTTAAGGTATTAGCCCTTGCTGCATTCTTCTAAAAAAAAAAAATTAGAGGGTAGTGAGCAGCTCAAATTTTAATGGTAAAATTGCACTTTTTTAAATGCGATCTTTCATATTGCTATAAATTTCTGTGGCCCTATTAAAGCAGAAAGGGACAAAACTGGTTGTCAAAACATGTTTTTTTTCTTGTGCCAAATGGATGGTTGCCAATTATCTTCAGTAAAAAAAGGAATGATGGTGCTAAATATAACCGTTGTCAGCGAAATGTTGGACTTTGAGCTGTAGATTTGCAGACGTTGTGGCTCTCCAGTTGCCATTGAGGTGCTTGTCCTCTGTAGCTCCAGGCAAGTTAAGTTCCACAGCAATATCAGACATAGAGGGAGCTTACTAAGTTTGCTGTGGAGAACTCAGCCGTAGGAGTGGATCGGGTTGTCTGACTCGCAGATGGATCTTCTCGCTAGTGCTGCAGCCAGTTAAAATAATCCAAAAATGATTCAGTTGATGCATGGTGTGTTTCCACTTTTAATTGTTCCCAGTGTGTGGCATGTGCCTTCTGTATAATGTGAAACTGCTTAGACTGTTTTGTGTATATCCCCTCGAAACATGCACTGAAAATACTGTAAATAAAAGATTTATTATGGTTTTTGAACATGTGCATCTAATATTATTATTACAGCAGAATTATGAATTTACTATCATCATATAATACGTTGAATTCGTTGAATAAAAGTAAGAGCCCGGATTAAGATAACAATGCCGGTCGCTTATCTGGCAACCTCACCTATGCCTGTGGATCGGTGATGTCATCAGGTCCTAAAAATAATGGATGGATCAGGGCATAGACATCTATGCCCTGATCCATCCATTATTTTTAGGGTACGTTTAAATGGCCACCAGGATCACGACTAAATTAAGCAAGCTGGCATACTGCACATGATTATGCCCTATCATTTTACACATTTAAGAAATTACTTATGTCATCAGGTCTAAAGATGATGTCATTGCTACTATCCCGAACAGGTAAAATAATTTATCTTAAATTCTATATTTGCCCCACATAAAACGTAAAGTAGAATTCCAGCCAAAACTAAGAAAAAATTCACAACATCAACTCAAAGCTCATTGCCCTCCTCCAGACCCTGCTTCTTCTCCTATGACTATGATGTATTTCACCCCAGCTGGGGCTTAATCATGTCAATGTTAAGTCTTCCATAGTACAATAAAGTTTTGGAAGAAAAGCAAAAAACAAGCAAAAAAAAAAAAAAAAAAAAAAAATATGGCGGATGTGCAGCTTGGTCTATTTACAGTTGGCAAGTTGTAGAATGAGGCATAGAAACATAGAAACATAGAATGTGTCGGCAGATAAGAACCATTTGGCCCATCTAGTCTGCCCAATATATCCTCTATATTTAGTACCTGTGGTTGGTAAAGGTGAGCCAGAAGACTGCCCAGGGTGGTATCTTGTATCTGTATTGATTTTGGTCATTTACATACACCTATTGTTTTTTTTTAGCTTTAATTAGATTGGAAAGGTACAATTACCATTAGATTTACCAAAATCATGTAATATGAGGGCCTACCTAAACAAACCATTCCATTTGTGTTCTGTCAGACCAAACCCCGTACTACATAGTTGTTGGTAGATCTAAAGGAGATTGTACAATCAAACTGTAGGTGTTCATTGCTAAGGGGAAGAACTTCTGTTACTTTCTTTCTCCATCATTGGGACAGGGAATCAGGAGAAATTTCTGCTGTGAAAACAAACAGCAAACAAACAGCAATAAAATCAGCCTTTTTAACCACTTCAGCTCCTGAAGATTTTACCCCCCTAATGACCAGACCATTTTTTTGCTATTCAGCACTGTGCTACTTTAACTGTTAATTGCCTCATGCAACGCTGTACCCAAACAAAATTTATATCCTTTTTTCCCCCACAAAAATAGAGATTTCTTTTGGTGGTATTTATTCACCACTGGGTTTTTTATTTTTTTGGAATATAAACAAAAAAATAAGTGACATTTTGAAATAAGCCCAATATTTTTTACTTTCTGCTATAAAACATATTCAATAAAAGTTCTTCAATAAACTTTGGACAAAATATATTCTGCTACATGTATTTGATAAAAAAAATCCCAATACGTGTATATTGATTGGTTTGCGTGAATGGTATAGCACCTACAAACTATGGTATATCTACTGGAATTTTTATTTATATTTTTTATACTACTAATAGCGGTGATCAAAGACTTATAATGAGCCTCTGATGTGGTGGACAATCTGATGCTAACTGGTGCTGGGGGAACTGACTAACTGCCACTGACATCACCAGTGACATTATTACAGTGATCAGTGCTAATAATATACACTGTCACTGTACTAATGTACACTGGCTGGGAATGGGTTACCATCTAGGGCAATAAAGTGGTTGAATATATGCAAATAAGTGGTTGAAGTATGTGTAATGTGTGTACAGTGTGTTGCTTTTACTAAGAGATCTCCTCATTCCTGCAAACTGACAGATCGCTACCTCTGTACAGAGCTCTTTGCTGTGTACCAACACAGAGCTCTTTGCTGTGATTGCACACAGTTGATCAGCAGGTCCTGGCCATGAATCATTGTCCGAGACTTGCTGACAGGTTCCTGCTGTGTGCGATCACAGTGGGTGCCAGGCAGTGGGCGTGCATGCGAGCACCCGAAACCCAGAAGTAGGCAGCAACGTACAGGTAAGTTGCTTTGCCTACAGCGGCTGCCCGTCTGCAGTACATTGCAGGTGGGTGGTTGCTAAGTGGTTATAATAGAGAAAATAGGAAGAGGTTAGAACCTATGTCAGTTAAAGTCTCTGTCACCTTTGGATTGATTTTCCTTCCCTTCCTGTCCTGGGGAAATTCTGTAGGAGGATTGCTTCTCAGTTTTCATCTATATGTATGGGCCTACCCTTGCCAATTACAACTTTGCCCTTCAAACCCCTATTGAAAAAAGTGCACGGAATTTGTCTATATCTATATACAGTACTGTGCAAAAGTTTTAGGAAGGTGTGAAAAAATGATGTCCAAAATGCTGAAAAATACAGGAAGATACTTATCCATCATCAAACGGTCAAGAGGGAAAAGAACCGCTCAAGTGAGGGGATAGTTCCAAACACATCCAACCCAGGTGCAGGCACGGATCCGCAGTCCTGATAGCAGCAAATGGAAGAGCACAAAAAGCCGCACAACTGGTTGAAGATGCAAAAAGTTAAAATCCAAATTTATTTTGCAGGCAAAAAGATAAAATCATCCAAGATGAAACCAAAACAGTCGGAGACATGGGGGGGAAAAGGGGAGCACGGCGGTTGACGCGTTTCACGTTTGGTTACGACTAAGCGGAAGACTCCGTGAAACGCGTCAACCGCCGTGCTCCCCTTTTCCCCCCCATGTCTCCGACTGTTTTGGTTTCATCTTGGATGATTTTATCTTTTTGCCTGCAAAATAAATTTGGATTTTAACTTTTTGCATCTTCAACCAGTTGTGCGGCTTTTTGTGCTCTTCCATTTGCTACTTATCCATCATGCCATACAATCAGGGAGGCATGTGATTGGCCCCAAATTTATTCTGCAGCAGTACAATGACTGCAAACATACAGTCAATGTCATTAAGAACTATCTTCAGCGAAAAGAAGAACAATGAGTCCTAAAAATGATGGTTTGGCCCCTACAGAACCCTAATCTCAACATCATTGAGTCCTGTGTAAAGAATGCATACCACACGGAGCCCAAGGATGAGGTATACAGTGTAGTATGTATTTACTAAAATGAGATTATCTTTAAAACAAACATGCTTTAGGATTGCACGTGGAAACAAACACAGCAAAAGCGTCTGGCTTACTAAGATGGCCGCCGATCCGGAACCCAGAAGCACATAAGGCACGTAATGCTCCACCCAACGCGTTTCGTGTACATGCACGTCCTCAGGGGATCTGCCTGGTCTGGATTGAGGATCCAGGTGTGGAGGCTTTATGAGGTTGATGTGATATGATATGTTAATACCTATTAGCTTTCCGGTGAGTGCATAGTGGTGGAGGATTTACACACTGGATACACAACATATTACCTACTGCACTGAGAATTACTATTATTGGAGGTTTTAAGTGGATGCCGATTGATTTTTGGGACATTTATTGGACTTTCTATATGTTTAATAGCACTGGCACATTATGGTCTCTTTAGTGGCACTTCTATAAGGTCGTCTATATATAAATATAAAATTGATATATTTTTTATTATGTATGTATAAATATTTATGCACTTTTGATTGTATGTGTTCTTGATACGCTAGATGTTTATAACCTTATGAATTTTTTTGATGCACTTTTTTTAAACGTTGCACCTTTTTAGTTCTCCAAGTTGTTTGGAAGAACCTACCTACGAAGTTCCTTCAAAAACTGTGTGCAAGTGTTCATAGAAGAATTGATGCTGTTGTGAAGGCAAAGGATGGTCGCAACAAATATTGGTTTAATGTGGATTCTATTATTTCCTTTTTTTTAAACACAGTTTATTAATTGATAAAAAAAAAAAACTATTAACACTTCTATTTCTGAAAATATTCTTAATTTACAACTTTTTTTTCGCACCTGCCTAAAACTTTTGCCCAGTACTGTAGATAGATAGATAGATAGATAGATAGATAGATAGATAGATAGATAGATAGATAGATAGATAGATAGATAGATAGATAGATAGATAGATAGATAGATAGATAGAGAAATAGATAGATTTACAGTATTATTGGGAGTCAGTGTTTTGGTGAGTGTTTAGTGGCTCTTTATCAATCAACAGGTAATATAATGTGTTATATTTCTGTATGTTTTACAAACTCTTCCCAGTCTGACCAGCTTTCCCTGTGAATAGGATTCCTACTAAACACCTTATATTTTTCTTTATATTTTTGCATTTTACAGTTTGAACTTTTAAATTATGTATCAAGGTTATGAAAAAAAAAAAATCAGGTATAATTTTAGTACTATTCTAAAATGTTTGTCAGAAGACCTAAACTTCATAATTTTTTCGCCACACAGTAAAGTATAAAAAAAAAAAAAGGTATTTCTGATTATTCTTACTGGCTGTTGCTGTGTGTAAAGGTTAGCCGTCCTGGCATCTTTTACTAAAACTCAGCCCCAATACCCTCTTTCTTATTAGAATACTTTGCCCTAATTTGTTAACAATTCTGTAGAGATGATATCTGAAATAGACCACTGACATATACTGTATGGTGTGATCTTAAAAAAACTAAAAAATAAATTTGTGTCTACACACAAAAAGTATCGTATGAAGCAATGCCACAAAGTCATAAATAAGGAAAGGTAAGAATAAATATATTTTTTAAAATGCATATGATTTTGTATAAATTTGCAAAAGGTTATTGACAGTGATGAACTCAGAAAGTATGAATTAGGCCAAAAAAATGAGAATTTACCCAAGATTTGTCACCCATGATTTGTTCACGATTCACCCAATAAAATCTACATTGCCTGACTTTCAGCAACACCTGTTTTTCAAAAGGAAAACATTCACAATGCATAATAAAATGGTGAATGTACCTTCACCTTACCTTCCATTATTCTATTGTTAAGTTTCCATCAAAAGCTCTTATGACAGGGTGACAACATAGGAGCACAACTGGGACAAAGCGTTGTCACCTCATACAGAAATGTCTGAACAAGGACCCTCATGGCAAGAACCTTGGCTATTATTCTATTGAAAGCTGCAGATACTGAAAACTATTTTTTTAATTAAGTGAATATGTTAAAGTTTATACGGGATATTAGTGATTTCATAAACTTAAAAAATATTAAAAAAATGCAAAAAATAACAACAGAGGAGTTGCATGATTACAGTTTTGTAATTTTTGTTCTATTGTTTGTTTTATTACTGTCATCATGGTATTATCAGAAGTATGGTTGTGTATAATATGCATTTAATTATTGCTGTTTTATATGTATTAAGAAAAATAATATTTCTTTATGGCAATTGATACATTATTGTTAATAGGAATGAGTGAATCTGAGAGTTTTTATTTCTATGAACTGTTTATTGGGAGAAAATTAGGAGAGTTCTATGAAATGTCACCATTCTGGCTAAATGCATTAGAGTCAATTGGGTTGATTTACTAAAGGCAAACAGGCTGTTCAGTTTGAAAGGGAACTTGCCCTTTGAAAAGGAATTACCCCCAGAGCTAAGGAAAGGCGGTGAAGCTTTGCTGACTTCCATTATCCAATCATGTGCAAACAAAAATGCGTTTGTTTTAAATTTTCATAGCATGTGATTGGGTATTCCTTGCAAAGTAAAATTTCACCACATTCACAAAGCTCTAGGGAAAAGTCCCTTGCAAAGTACAAACTCACTTGCAAAGTGAACTGTCTACTTACCTTTAGTAAATCAAGCCCATAGTGAAGGAGAAATTAAGGTGGTTTTTTAAGGCTTCAGTGAACTTTAAATCACTCCTGAGGGTTACAGAAACTCCTTTTATCAATTTAGGATCCCTCATTAGCCTCATTATTTTTGCAAAGAAAGGAAAATTATTGTAAAAGCATTTAAAGCAACAGTATTTATAAAAGATTAAATGCACAACAAAAAAAAAAAAAAGAAAAAGAAAAAAGCGTCCATGTCTCTCTAATGCCCCTCTCCTACTATTCTGCCCGTTTCTATCATTTATTTTTTACTCTTTTCAATTTTTTGGTGCCTTGGTCTTTTTCCATCACCCTCCTCGTTGCATCATTGCAAGCTGTATAATTTATGTTATCAATATACTGTCTATTGTAATAATGCACCCAAAACTTCTTGGCATTGCAATACTACAAAAATATATATTTTTTGGAAATTGGTACATTTTTCTTATTGAAAATAAAATGTTAAACTAGAAAAAAAAGAAAACCAAAATATGTAGAACACCTTGCAAACTAAACTAAGCTGAATATACCCACACCCTTTTTATGAATAATACAAAAAGTAGATTTAAAAAAAAAAAATTGCTTATGTTAAAAAAAGTGAGCAAAATTCTGGTAAAAATTATAAATTGATGCTAAAAAGTATTTTTTTCCACAAATCATCACTCATTGTACTTCATTATTATTATTAATAATATTATTATTTTTATAATTACTGCTAATATTATTAGAAGTAGTAGTAAAGTATTGTAATTATTATTGTTTTATTATTTTATTATTCATTATTTTTTTTACAGGAAAAGCTGTTTATGATTTTGATGTTATTCAGAAAAAATGATTTTATATGGTTACTAATAATGATGATGGTTTGTAGCATTTTTTGTAGTTATTTCTATTTTGTTGCTTTTTTTTGAATTTTTATAAATTATTGCCATTTTACTATAATTCTAATACTAAGGTTATTAAGAAGGAAATTATTTAGGTTATCCGGCTGATAATTCTAGTGATACTCGTTAGCCAAAAACCCTCTTGTCCTCATTTAGCTGAGCCCTCAGACTACCTGGCTCTCCCCAGATCGTCACCCCTGTGGCGCTATCAGCCCGAGAGGAGGACGGGGGGGTTGCTCCAGAGCTGAGCAGCGAAAATGTCTTTTCAGGCTGTGGCCTTGAAGCAATAAAGTGGTGGCTTTGCATTGACTTTATGAAATGGCTCATGGCAGGTACTGGATCGCTCTGTGTCATAAAAACACAGGCGGCTACTGTCGCTGGGCCTGAAATTAATTCATGGCATGTGAGCTGTCTGGATGATTTAACCCCCCGGCCCAGGTAGCAATATTATTTTTAAATTAATGTACACAAGGGCTGCTTCACCATGTGTTTTTCACATAATTGAAACCTATTTGGGAGGAAAATTGCATTTCATATCATTGCCGTATAGTG
This sequence comes from Pelophylax lessonae, assembly GCF_965119305.1. NCBI lineage: Eukaryota > Metazoa > Chordata > Amphibia > Anura > Ranidae > Pelophylax > Pelophylax lessonae. Next base: position 611,759,758 of record NC_138770.1, on the reverse strand, counting down.
TATACATAATGCATTGTGCATGTTAACCTTTTCTCTGCTGGACAGCCTACAGCTGTGCAGTGATGTTCTGAAACAGGGGCTCAACAATTCATGGGAAGTTCAAAGGAGCAGCAAACCCAGTCTTGGGGGCCAGAGGACATTTAGGCCCCTTTCACACATGTGTGACTTGTCCTGCGATTTGGGACTGCAAAGTCACATGACAAGTTACACTCCATGATTTCCAATGAGTACCATTAATATCTGTATGACTTAAAGTCGCAACGACTTCAAAGTAGTCCCTGCACTACTTTGGGCTGTTTTTAATGCATTTTGAGGTCCAAAGACATAGGCATTGCTTCAAGCCCAGTCAAAATCGCTGTAAAATCGTGGCACCAAAATCGCGGTAAAATCACGCGACTTTTAGGTCGCGCAATTGTGAAAGGGGCCTTAGATGGAATTAGAAAATGGGTGATACCATTGTCAACAAGATTCAGGATATATAATTATTTTGGGGGAATTAGGTAATTAGATCCTGAAATGAATAAAACCCTATCATAAACTATGTCTGCCGGTAAACAAGTAGATTGAGATGTCTAAATCTCCCCTAAGCCAACAGAATGCATTCTGACCTAAAACAGGTCTGACCTCCTATGATGATAAATAGCAGATCTTGCAGATACAAATTTGCGCTTATGTATAGATTAAAAAGGTTGTAAACCTCCAAAAAAAAAAAATTAAAAAAAGAAAAACCTGAAGACAAAGGCACAATGAGCTAGTATGCATTGCATACTAGCTCATTATGAAATACTTACCTTAGAACGAAGCCCCAGCAGCGGCATCCGCACACCGCTGGCACGGCCGAAATGTTAACCCGTCTTCCTTACGGGTCTGCATCCTCAGCAATGACGTCACTCCTGCGCATGCGCATGGGAGCCGCCATTTGCGGCACAAGGCTCTGAAAGAACGGCACGGGTGCCCGTTCCTTCAGAGCGCATGTGCTAGTGATGCCACTGGCTGCATGAAAAGTAAATATTTCCTAAATGGTGCATGTTTAGGAGATATTTACAGTACTTATAGGTAAGTTCTTACCTATAGATACAAGTTACAGAGGAAGCTTTACTTCCTCTTGAACATAAAGCTGTGAAGAAGGGCGTTAGGGAGGGAACATACTTTTGCTTTGTTTTTCATTTAGTAAAGATTTTAAAGATGAATTCAAGGCAGATATATAGAAAAAAACACAAATTTATGCAGCTCTATAATTATCGATACATCAATAAATGTGTTTTTAAATTGTGTAAAGCAGGGCTCAAAATTTAAAGTCCTGAGCTACTAGCCAGGCCTTCAGGGTTACTCGCCACCAGTTGCCCCACCCAACTCCTACCCTGCCCCGCCCCTAATTCTGCCCCTAAACATGCCCTCATAAATTATCTCATAAAATTACACTGTTAAATGTTTTTGCATTAATGCAGAAGTTACAAAAATAAATATTAATAAAAATGTTTTCAGTGCCCATCAGTGCAGCCTCATCAGTGCCCATCAAGGGTCTGGAGGGTGGGGGCTGAAGAGCACTGGGGAGGGCTGGGGGGGGGGGCTGAAGAGCACTGGGGAGGGCTGGAGAGGGGGGGGGGCTGAAGAGCACTGGGGAGGACTGAAGGGGGGGCTGAAGAGCACGGGGGGGGGGCTGAAGAGCACTGAGGGGCTGGAGGGGGAGCTGAAGAGCACTGGGGAGGGCTGGAGGGGGGGCTGAAGAGCACTGGGGAGGGGGCTGAAGAGCACTGAGGGGCTGGAGGGGGGCTGAAGAGCACTGGGGAGGGCTGGAGGGGGGGCTGAAGAGCACTGGGGAGGGCTGGAGGGGGGGGCTGAAGAGCACTGGGGAGGGCAGAAGAGGACTGGGGAGGGCTGAAGAGCACTGGGGGGGGGCTGAAGAGCACTGAGGGGCTGAAGGGGGGGGCTGAAGAGCACTGGGGAGGGCTGGAGGGGGGGCTGAAGAGCACTGGGGAGGGCTGGAGGGGGGGGGCTGAAGAGAACTGGAGAGGGCTGGAGGGGGGGGGGCTGAAGAGAACTGGGGGGGCTGGAGGGGGAGGCTGAAGAGCACTGGGGAGGGCTGAAGAGCACTGGGGAGGGCTGAAGGGGGGGGGGCTGAAGAGCACTGGGGGGCTGAAGAGCACTGAGGGGCTGGAGGGGGGGCTGAACAGCACTGGGGAGGGCTGGAGTGGGGGCTGAAGAGCACTGGGGAGGGCTGGAAGGAAGGGGGCTGAAGAGAACTGGGGAGGGCTGGAGTGGGGACTGAAGAGAACTGGGGAGGGCTGGAGGGGGGGCTGAAGAGAACTGGGGAGGGCTGGAGGGGGGGCTGAAGAGCACTGGGGAGGGCTGGAGGGGGGGGCTGAAGAGCACTGGGGAGGGCTGGAGGGGGGGGGCTGAAGAGCACTAAGGGGCTGGAGAGGGGGGGGGGCTGTACAACACTAGGGGGGCCAGCAAAATTGGATAGGAGGGTGATGGGGCGGCTGCATATAGAGGAATCGATCAATTCCTCTATATGCAGCCGCCCCACCGCTCCTTCTATGCAGTCACACAGGGAGGCAGCGGCTGCTCAATCTTCGGGCACTCACCTTCTTCCAGCCCCCGGGAGCAGAGCAGCGCAGACGGAGGGAGCAAGCTGCCTTAAGTGGAAGAGATGATCGGCGCGAGTACCGGTGTAGCATGAAGATAACCAATATGCCAGTGTCAGAGCGTGGATCATCCAACTGTAACAGCTTGTAATTGCCGGGCGCTCGCTGACACACACAGTCCCACCTCCTAGCCCGGCTTCTTTGATAGACGTCACACGTCCTGGTTGGCCAGGTGTTCTGTCCATCAAAGAAGCCGGGCTAGGAGGCGGGACTGTGTGTGTCAGCGAGCGCCCGGCAATTACAAGCTGTTACAGTTGGATGATCCGCGCTCTGACATTATTCAGTCCGCCGGCTGGCCGGCTTTCCTCTCCTCTCGCTCCCGGAGCTCGCCCTACAAAATTTTCCACTCGCAAAATGCGAGCAGGCAAGTGGAAAATTTGAGGCCTGGTGTAAAGTGTAGGTATCTGAATTTGATTTGATATCAGCCTCTTGCAGCCCTTGAATTGCAGAGCTGAAGTGTGAAAGGAAGAAGTAGCTCAAGGAGCCAATCAGATCATGAGTTGACAAGCACAGTGCTGATAGGAGGAGAGAGCAGAGTGACAGAGAGTTGAGGGACCACCCTACTGGTCTCTACGGTTATAAATGCCTCTCCCAGCCTGTCATCGGTAATTTTATCTGACCCACGCATGAGCAGCTCAAATCACATTTATGCCATCCGCTCTATGCCAGTATGAAGTGACGTCATCGTGACCGGCCATTCAAGCAGCCAGAGTGAGAGAACCTGAAAGGAAGACCGGGCGAAGATAGAATTACCAGAGGCCAGCTGTGACAGTGCAAAACTGGAGGGCCTCGTTTGATGGGTAAGTCTGATATAATGTGCTAATATGCTGTGCATCCTGGCACATAATGGCATGAAAGATCCAGGGGCCCATTTAAAAAAGAGTTTACAGTATAGATTGAATCCTTACTATGTCCCAAGACTAGTATACATCCCCTTCCAGCACCCAATAGCTCTCACGATATTCTTAAATACACTTATATGGTCCTATGACTCATTTCATTACTTAAAAGAATATTCTAATGCGGTGGATTGGAGATTTCTCTCAACACTTTTCCCAGAAATGATTATGCTTTTTCGGGATCAAAGTACAGGCTAATTATTAGTGCTTGTAATTTGTATTAAGGTCTAATCGCTAATAAAAGCCCACCTCGAGTGAGTGCAGGAGCACAAAGGGAGGAGACCCTACATGCTAGATTGACCACGCACACAAGTTAAAGTAATTGTAAAGTCTCATTTTTTTTTAAAGAAATAACAAACATGTTATACCTGCCTTTATTGGTTTTGCACAGAGAAGCCTGGATTCTCTTCTTCTCAGGTCCCTCTTCGCTGCTCCTGGCCCCTCCCTCCTGTCTAGTATCCCCACAGCAAGCAGCTTGCTATGGGGGCACCCGAGCCGAGCTGCAGCTCTGTGTGTCTATTCAGACATAAAGCTACCGTTCGGCCCCACCTGCTCTCTCTCCTGATTGGCCAACTGACTTTGATTGACAGCTGCGGGAGCCAATGGCTCAGCCAATCAGAAGCGAGAGTGCTGGATGGTGGAGGGACTCGTGGACAGAGATGGACCTCAGGTAAGAATTAGGGGGTTCTGGGAAGGCTGCCACCCTCGGAAGTACCATATTATGGGCATAAAAGCTGCACAGGTCTCAAAGCGATATCCCTATGCACACTCGGGTTGGTTCATGATGCGATAGGGTTGTCCCAAATGTATGCCTCTGCCTTGTGAGTTCACTGCCATTTAGTAAAGGCTTTAAAGTAGCCACACAGGGCCACCCTCAAAAATTACCATGCCCCCCATGGCCTCTAAAAGTTGACCTTTCTCCCCTAAAAAATTGATCTAATTCTTAGGTGATTGTAGCACTTCTATTCCCTGGGGTCTAGTGTGGGTATAGTTCCACACCAGACCCCCAGTATATTCTGCCCCACATATCAAATTATGTATGTGTAGCGCTATTTCCACAGAAGCCGTTTGGTATATTGAGTCCTTTGTTCTCTGCCACGACTCTTGAAGTTGCTCAGTCCCCACCTACACATCTGGTTATAGGTTGCACATGCCTGTGTAACTGAAGTGGTAATATTCAACTACTCTGTGTTAGTACACAGAAAATACACCACAAGGTGAATGTATTATTGAGGAGTAAGCAAATGCAATGCATGGAACATAAACAGGACAACAGAATTAATTTGGTTAATTGTCGGGAATATTAGTCTCATATAAGGCCTTAACCTACACCGCAATAGAGCTCCCTCTACACTCCCTCTACACTGGTCCATGCAATATAAAAAAACTCACTGTATTTCTTAGCAAAAACTGCTGCACTCTATGCATACAGCCCCTGTGTTGGGTGGGAGTATTTGCTACTGGCAAAGGGGTACCCCTGGAGGTGTCTAACTGACACCAAATTGTCAGTGTTGGCCTGCTTTTGATGGGGCCATTCTGTAGGTGGTGCCCATGTAGCCGTCACTTTAAGACTGCACACAAAGGAGAGCTGATGGCCTGCAAAGTAGGGGGCTGTCTCGGTTGACATTAACTGTGGGCAGCTAGGGGTTAAGCTCAATAGTTCCGCTCACAACTTTTGGTAAACAATGGATCAGGTCCAGTACACTTAGTGATCAGTGGTCCCAGAAGTCTCAGTCCTCACGATCAGGTCCTCTCTGATGTGGTAGCACACAGCAACAGGTCTCCCCAGCTTGGATTTAAAGTCACAGCAATTCTTTCTGTGGCTCAGTCTTTTGCTCTGGTCCCCAAAGGCTCTGTCCTCTAATCAGGCGAGCACAGCACAGGTCACACACACTGGTTTCCCCACACTGTTTGCATGGTGTCCCGCACAGGCCCCAGCAGCAGGTCTCCATCTGCTGCTCACGCTGTTCTCTCTTGAGCTGAAAACGCTGTATTTCTCCTCCTCAGTGGGCAGAGACTTTGGATCCTGTAGTTCTTGCATTCATTCACTTCCATTATACCCTGCACAGCAAGTCCTCTCTCTGATCTTCCAATTGGCTCAAGTTCTCCTGCTCACTGATTGGCTCAAGTTAACTGCCAGGAGGGGGGGGGGGTGCAGAAACAAGTATTGCATTTCACACAAAGCCCTCTCTGCTCACACAACAGGGAAGGTAAGGGTGAGAGGCAGTGTGCTGTAGCACAGTGACAATGGGGAGAAGAAAGTGAAGGAGAGAGGCACATGCAGCCGGCAGCAGACCCAGCTACGTATGGCAGTAGCATTAAAAAAAAAAAAAGTTAACAAAAGAAAGAGGACCCTTCATGAATAATTATGGCTTTATTTGCATCAATACATTTCTGTGACATTTTGTACTAGAGAGGGTTCCTATGGGACCATAAGGGAACTAACATAGCTACCCTATAACAGGAAGTCAGATCACAGCAGCAAAAAAAAAAGAAAAAAGGAATTTGGAGATTTGGAGGAGGCTGAGAGCTATACGAGGTACTTTGTTGAGTAAAGAATACATACTGTACTTGAATAAAATATTTAAAAGAACAAAACAAAAGTTTAGTGTCACTATAAAGAATACATTCACTTTTCTTAATTTACTTTTGTGGATCAATGTTCATTGCACAGATTTTAATAAACATTGTAAGATTCCTAACTTCTGCTGCTCTGAAGTTATAGCTGTATGTTTCACCATGTTCTTTACAGACAGAATCTGAATGGGAAAGTCTGGTTCATTATAATCATCCGGTGCACTTTCTGTGTTCTGATAAGAAAATCTGCTGGGACTGCATCACAGTAGAAGTATTTATCCCTTGGGAGGTATCTCACCAAATCTCATATTTCCTATTACAAGGCGGTGCCTAAAATTTGACCAACATTGAGTGGAATGCCTCCAGGTTGTCATACTGCATAGAATTTTACTGAAAAATTACAGCAAATGCAGATTTAAAAGAAAAGGTAATTTTTAATAAAATTAAATGACAACATTATTTACTTTTATTTGCTATAATTATTTTTTTTCCCATGAAAGTGGAATTACCTTTTAAATCTTGTGTATTGGAATAAGGTCAGTGCAGATCTGAAAATCCAGTCTATATGAGTTTGGTGTGATGTTAGTTGGTTATTTAGCAACTGAGAATTTCACTTTATGGGACTGAACATTCTTCCACAACCTACCCTTCTGTGGATGAGGAACCCTACGACTGGGAGAAGCAGATTTAAAGAGTAACTCTACTTTTGTTGAGAAAAAAAACATTCCCCCTCTGGGTGATCTCTGTACATTGCAGGGACTTTTAACAAACTTTGTTGCAGATTCCTACCTTTTGTTATTCTGAGGAAATAGCTGTTTGTTTGTCTGTGTCTATGTGGAAAGTGAATCTGTATGGGAGTGAATTATAAATATTAATCATCTGGTGCACTTGCTGGGGTCTAATGAAGAAAGTGTCAGGGCCTGCATCCATTTAGGCATGATTTCTCTTTGGGAGTTCCTTACCAAAAATTACATTTTTGGTGTAGAGGCTGCCCAAAATCGAACTTGTGTCTTAGCGCGGACTTCTGGGAAAATCCATGAGCCAATCACACAAGCAGAAAATTACATATCTGGGGGGGGGGGGGGGGCGTACTGTACAACATCTATCTACAGAACACCTCCAGGTCGCCATATTGTATTGCTTTTTACAAAATTTTACAGAGCTGTAAATTGAAAAGGAAAGGTCATTTTTAATACAATTCAATTACAATATGACTTGTGTCGCAATTGTATACACTATATTTATTTATATATTTTTCTTATTTACAATGTTTTCCCCCATGAAAGTGGAGTTACCCTTTAAATTGGTAGAGGAGGTGGGGGTGGAGCTTACTAATATTTATTGCTACTAAATACACAAAAAACCTTTATAACTCTTTTATTTTGTTGTTAAAGTATAACTAAAGGCAAAACTTTTTTTTTTTTGATAGAGTGAAGAAGGATTAGAACACCTGTCAGTTTTTTGCTGTCCGTGCCCCTGTTATGGGGATCCCCCCCCCTACTTGTCCTGTTTACCATTATCACTAAAAGTGAAAGTAAAAGAAAACCCCAAATTTTGGGTTGTCCCCAGAAAATAATAGAGAGGAAATCTTCCAATAGGAACACTAGTTCTGATGACCTGGGGGTCCCAAAGGAATTCCTTTAATTTGCAGGGATTTCCTCTCACTTCCTGTTTGGCTATGGGAGAGGAAGTGAAGGGAAATCTCTGCAATGGGACACAGATAGCAGAAAAAATCTGATACCATCCAAAATGCAAAAAAAGTTTTGCCTATAGTTCTACTTTAAAGTGTTACTAAACCCAGGAGCCTGCATTCACTATATCCGGTCTCCCACAGTACACAGAACATGGAAATGCAATTATTTTAAGAAATAATTAATAAATAAAATAAATAAATAAATAAAAAATAATAAACACTGCTAAATACTTTTTCTCATCAGCAGTATATAGCAGTCTTAGGACTTCTATCAGTGTCTGGTTAAAGCTTGTAGGAGGAGTTTTTATTCTCCTCTGACTGTCCCATGAGGCTGCAGGACCCCTGACCCTCTATCTGGACAGTGCTGATTGGCCCTGTACTGCTAAACACATGCACTCTCCTAAGAAAAAAAACTCTCTAGCAATACACACTAAACTGAGCATGTGCAGCGTGCCTCCCAGGGCTCTGTTTTATCAGGAGATGAATTGGGGACTGTGGAAAAAAGGGGAGGATCAGAGAAGACAGGATCAAACAGCCTTTTTACACAATGCAAAGTATTAACCCCTTAGGATCCATAGTGAGTATAACAAGCATGCTTTACTGCATTACCAGACTGATTTTACTGTTGTGGGTTTAGTAACACTTTAATTTGCACAGTGTCCTGTTTTTACTCGCAAACCCTGCACACCCATTCAACCCAACCAAGCGTCTTATAAAAAATTTCCATCCATTTAAATTTTTATCTTTCTGTAGTTGGGAACTTTCTCGATAGTGGTTTTCCGGACAAGACGTGTCCTACCTTTCCATACATGTGAGTTTTCATGAAGATATTTTTCCACTGTAATAGTCATTTTTTTTTTTTATATCGGCTTGTATGAAATGCTTTATATTAGCTGCTGGTTCTGCCATTACAAGGGAAAGTGCTGGCGCGGAAAGGCTTCCATAGTGCAGAGAGTGTAATAGAGGTGATTGATTGAGTGTGAACAAGTTTGTGCCATGAGCCTATTCTTACAGATCTCTGTCAGGATATGCAATATTTGTTTTAATACTTAATCTGTAAAATAATACTATTTATTAAGCAGCATGACATCAGAGTCACAAGCCCCGGACTTTCTGGCGTCCTGTAAGCTAACGGCACTTTGTAAACTCCCGTAATGTTATATTGGACTCTGGGCTTATGGTTTCCCTGGGAAAAAAGTCCATTTATTACTCAAATTTCCCAGAAGCAGACTGGATCTTGTCAGAAAAAAAAATCATAATAAAACTTGTTCTGGCCATATCGGTGGAGGTATTAGCTGAAACTCAAAGCTGGCCATTCTTGGAGAGAATAGGTGATTGGATGGGATGGAGCCTTTTCACAGGCTTGTTAGTGTTTTGGCCCAGCCCCTCCTAGGGAAAACTTGGTGGTGTCTGATCCTTTCTCCATTGCATTACCAGCTATGCTTTGGGGATACCTGTGAGCATATCCCTATAAAAGATATTTAAATTGTTACTAAACCAAGGAGCCTGAATTCACTGTATCTGGTCTCCTACAGTACACAGACCATGGAAATGCAATTATTTTAGTAAATATAAACTGCCAAATACCTTTCTAAATTAGCAGTATGTAGCAGTCTTAGGACTTCTATCAGAGTCTGGTTAACCACTTAAGCCCCGGAGGATTTGGCTGCTGAAACACCAGGGGGTATTTTGCGATTGTGCGGTCGTGCGACGCTGTACCCAAATAAAATTGACGTCCTTTTTTCCCCACAAACAGAGCTTTCTTTTGGTGGTATTTGATCACCTGTGCGATTTTAACTTTTTGCCTTATGAACAAGAAAACAGCGACAATTTTGAAAAAATAACAATATTTTTCAAATTTTTTTTTATATGAAATTCCCCCAAAAAATGTAAAAATCAAAATTTTTTAACATTTTAGGCCAATTTGTTTTCTGCTTAATATGTTTGGTAAAAAAAAATCGCAATAAGCATATTTTGATTGGTTTGCGCAAAAGTTGTTGCGTTTACTAACTAAGGGAAAGATTTCTGTCATTTTTGGTGTTTTTTTATTTAACGAGTAATGGTGGCGATGTGCGATTTTTTTTGCGTGACTGCGACATTGCGGCAGACAGATCGGACCCTTGACTGACATTTTTTACACTTTTGGGGGTACCAGTGACATTACTACAGTAATCAGTGCTATACATATGCACTGTTACTGTAAAAATGACACTGGCAGTGAAGGGGTTAACTTTATTGGTGATGCAGGGGTTAAGTGTGTCCCTAGGGGCGTGCTTCTAACTGTTAAGGGGTGTGGCTAGTGATGTAATCACAGAGACAAACGATCCTACATAGCAGGATCGTATGATCTCTGCAGTTAGATCAGGGAGAATGACAGACGGCTTTGTTTACATCAGCCGCCTGCCTTTCTCCCTGTCCACGGGGAGATAGCGAGTGACCGACCGGCGGACATCGGGTCTTCCGGTCACATGCGCGGACTTGTTAGGGAACGAGCGGGGGCGGGAGCGCGCCCCTGGCGGCACGCGCTCGCCCCCTAGAGGCTCTCAGGCTAGCGACGTAGTACTACGTCACTTTGCCTGTACGGGGCTGACCGCTGCAGTAAATAGTCGTGCGGCGGTCGGCAAGTGGTTAAAGCTTGTAGGAGTTTTCATTCTCCTCTGACAATCCTGTGAGGCTGCAGGACCCCTGACCCTCTGTCTGGACAGTGCTGATTGGCCCTGTGCTGATCACATGCATCCTCCCAAAACAAAAAAAAATTGGTAAACTCTCTAGCAATACACACCAAACTGAGCATGTGCAGAGTGCTGTACTGTAAGGAGATGGATTGGGGACAGTGGAAGAAGGAAAGGATCAAAGAAAACAGGATCAAACAGCCTTTTTAAAAAATGAGGATTAGCCCCTTAGGTTCCACAGTAACTATAACAATTACAATGATTTTATTGTTGTGCGTTTAATAACACTTTAACCACTTCTGGACCGGTGGATTTCCCCCCTTAATGACCAGGCCCTATTTTGCGATTCAGCACTGCGTTACTTTAACGGACAATTGCGTGGTCGTTCCATGATGTACCCAAATAAAATTGATGTCCTTTTTTCCCCACAAATAGAGCTTTCTTTTGGTGGTATTTGATCACCTGTGCAATTTTTATTTTTTGCACTATAAACAAAAAAAGAGCACCAATTCTGAAAAATGTATAATAATATTTTTCACGTTCTGCTTTATAACATTCTCAAAAAAAAAAAAAATGTAAAAATCTAATTTTTTTAACATTTTTGGCCAATTTGTTTTCTGCTACATATTTTTGGTAAAAAAAGATCACAATAAGCGTATTTTGATTGGTTTGCGCAAAAGTTATCATGTCTACAATCTAGGGGAAAGATTTATGTAATTTGTATTGTTTTCTTTTTTTTTACCAATAATGGCGGCAATCTGCGATTTTTTGCGGGACTGTGACATTGCGATGGATAGATCGGACCCCTAACTGACATTTTTTACACTTTTGGGGGGACTAGTGACATTACTACAGTAGTCAGTGCTGAAAATATGCACTGTTACTGTAATAATGACACTGGCAGGGAAGGGGTTAACATTTTGGGTGATCAAGGGGTTAAATGTGAGCCTAGAAGAGTGTTTCTAACTGTGGGGGGGGGGGGGGGGGGGCGTGGATTGTGAAATGATCATAGAGACCTGTGATCCCATATAGAAGGAGAGAAGATTCCAGGGAGAAGAACGGTCAGCTGTGTTTACAACAGCTGACTGTCCTTCTCTCTCAGCAGCCAACGATCGCGGGTGTCAGGTGGCAATCGGAGCCGCCTGTCCCGTGCACGCTCGCCCCCTAGCTGCCTGCGCGCGACCAACATAGGTCTACGTCGGTTTGCGCAGGAGGGCCACACTGCCACAGTAAAAAGGCGGCGGGCGGTCCGGAAGCGGTTAAAGTATATGTGAACCCTTACCTTGTAAAACAACCCATTTAGTTTAATACAGAAATAAAAGGCAAAACAATTGTGATTGAAAAAAATGAAAAAAAGGTGCGCAAACAAAAGATGGGGATATCAGCTGCTACCGAAACTCCAACCTGTATGGAGTGATGTGAAATGAGAAAAGAATTGAGGTGCGCTTAATGTGAAATGTTTACTGTCTGAGTAATGAAACTAAATGTGTGTGAGTTTCCACAAAGGTAAACACAAATATAACACAACCAAATATAACATAAAAAGTGGCATAAATGGGTGAAAAGTCTCTGTGCAAATACAGGAGTGTGGCAAATACAAAAAACTCCCAATAAAGTCCAAAGAACTGGTGCAAATGAGTGTTCTTGATGTTGAAGTACACATAAACCAAGGTGCAGATGTTGAATACACAGATCCCTCGTGTCACCAAGTGTGGAAGAGGAAAAGGTACCCTTACCAACTGGTAACTTTGGCATGCACATATGATGTTATGAACCCATTGGGTATAGCAAAGAGTCTTCCCACTGACCAATCCTTCACCCCGTGCAAAAGTGTAGATGGACTCTTACCGGATGTCACATGAACAATTGCTCAGATAAAGGATGGGTATCTGGATTCCCCCGCTGTCCAAAAAGGGCGCTCCTTATACATAAATGCATATGCATAAACACCTCGTCCCCAAGGTAGCTTCCAAAAGGTGTCCGCAAAATGACTGCACACACGTTACCTTTCTTAGTGGACAGCTGATGACATGACCGCCATGACCAGGATCATTTAAGGAGCGCCCTTTTTTGGACAGCGGGGGAATCCCCGTTAGCTTGCGCACAGAAGTGAACAGATACGCAAGTCACGCACACATATGTAAATGGTGTTCAAACCACACATGAGAGGTATCGCCACTATTGTTAGAGCGAGAGCAATAATTTGAGCCCTGAACCTCCTCTGTAACTCTAAACTGGTAACATGTAGAAATTTTTAAAATATCACCTATGGGGATTTTTAACCACTTAAGCCCCGGAGGATTTTCCTGCTAAAAGACCAGGGGGTATTTTGCGATTCGGCACTGCGTGACTTTAACGGACAATTGCGCGGTCGTGCGACGCTGTACCTTAACAAATTTGACGTCCTTTTTTTCCCACAAACAGAGCTTTCTTTTGGTGGCAGGGCCGGTCCGAGGCGGGTGCTTAGGGTGCAGTGCGCCCAGGCGCCGCCTGATGGGGGGCGCACTATCCTCTCCCGGCCGCAAGTCTCTCACTGCAGTCTCGGAGCTGCCTGCTATATCTTTTGTAGTTGTGAGCTGAAGGGAGGGGCGACAGTGGGGGAGGAAGACAGGCAGGGCCGGTGTGGTGGGCGGAGAATTACATGAAGGGGGAGGGGCGCACTGGAGCCGCTCTGTTCTGAAGCTTCCTCCCTTACAGAAGTGTCATTACTGTCCAGCAGGCAGCAGCTACGGAGTTCCCAGCTCTGCCCAAGGGAGGAGACTGCTCTCTCCTCCCCTGATAGCATCCTGTGGGCGGAAGAGAGGAGGACAGCCATAGAGAACAGCTCATGAGTACAGAAGTGAGTGTGTGCAGACTGCAGAGTGAGGGCAGAGCCTCCTGTAGTTTGTTTCCAAAGGGCAGAGAAATTCAGTATATTGGCTATGAAAGGATGAAAAAATAAAGTGTGTGCAATCCCTGCTCCCCCGCCCCCTCCCCACATGCCAGCAGCCTCCTGCTAACCTCTACAGTCAGCCATGTGTGTCCTATGAAGGGACAGAGCTGCAGAGAACTGACTGGCAGAATCCCTAGAAGTGACTAGCAGCATGGAGGACCCAAGCTGAGCTACTGCCCTCTGTTACTGAAAGGTGGGAGGAAACAGCTTCAGAGTCCTACAGCCGATATGTGGGTGATGGTATTGTAGCAGAGGAGATATTGCTTCATACAGACTGATAGCATGGATTTTTAGAAGGGGGGGGGGGGGGTGGAAATGCAGGGACAGGGTGTCAGTTATGTGTTACACAGAGATAGGGAAAAATACATTATTCCTAAAAAGCTTCTTCAGTGCAACAAAAAATGCTCTTTTATTACCAATTCAAGTTAACAATAGGCAAGTTATAGGAAACCTAACATGAAACAGGGAGGCTGTCATTGCTGTTTTTTTTCTGAAAATGCTAGTTGCTTGGTTGGGATGCTGACTGCATTGTTCTGATTCAGTGGAGGTATACAGATTGTGGTATGTGAATAGCAGACTTTCCTGACATACATGACATGTTTTAGGTCAGAATGTATTAGATAGTGGGTCAGCATAAAGCCATCTAACTAGCATTCTCAGGGAGAGGTTGGCAGTAAAGGGCTTATAGTTCACTAATCAGACCTAGCCCCCCTTTTCCCAAACACACACAAATTCACAGGACTCTGCTAAGGGGTAGGGGTGTTATAAGTAAAGTGTAATAATATCCCTTATTATAGGTAACTTAGGAGGCATTAAGTTGCCTCTTATGTAGTACACTACACATACACTTCCAAAACATGACGGTGATGTCACATTACAATTATGGAAGTGTATGTGTAGTGTACATTACATGCTCTGACTGTAACTTAGACTGAAGTTTAATGCATAGTAAAATATGTTAGGCTTATGGAAGTGTATGTGTACTAATAATGCGCATTGTGCCGCACATTCACGAGCATATGGGGGGGGGGGTGGGGGGGCGGCAATTTCTATTTTGCCTAGGGCGCCAAAAATCCTTGCACCAACCCTGGAGAGGAGGAGCCGTACAGAGGAAGCAGCGGCTTTGCTCTCTACTGCAGCCGCCTGCTTTCTCTGTACGGCTCATCCTCTCACAGGCGGAGTGCATTTGATATCACTTCGCCTGTGAGCCGGGACTATGGAGGCGCCATTCTCACAGTGACAGCCGCAGCCCCGCTGAGATATCACACAAGAGCTTTACACCACAGAGCCCACAGAGCCCAGCACACCACAGAGCCCAACACACCACAGAGCCCAGCACACCACAGAGCCCAGCACCACCGGCACCACAGAGTCAGCATACCACAGAGACTGGCACCAAAGGCCCAGCATACCACAGAGACCGGCACACCACAGAGGAGCCAAGAATCAGGACCAGCAGCCAAGAATCAGGACCAGAAGCCAGCCCCAAGGCCCCAGCAGCCAGACCCCAGGACCAGCAGCCGGAATACAGGACCAGCAGTCTAGCCCCAAAAACCAGGACCAGCAGCCAGGAATCAGGAGGACCAGCAGCCAGACCCCAGGACCAGCAGGCCAGCCCCAGCAGCCAGACCTTAGGACCAGCAGCAAAGCCCCAGAAGCCAGGACCCAGTCCCAGAAGCCAGGCCCCAGGCAGCAGCCAGCCCCAGTACCCATTATTTAAGGTAAGTGAAGTCTTCTAGTCTTGGGCCTGGGCATCAAAGTGCTATTTATTAATATAATATTGTTTATTTTTCTATTGTTCGGTGACACTCTAATGTAGTCTCTCATCGGGGATGGAGGGGACTCTTTCTATCAGAGACTCTCCAATAGGCACAGAGAGGGCCTCTGTAAGATAAACCCCCCTCCAGGTCCCATTAGACTCCGTTGTAGTCTCTAATGGGGCCTGGTGGGGGGTCTTTCTAACATAGACTTTAAAATGCACACAGAGATGACCTCTGTTCGAGAGACCCCCCTCCAGGTCCCATGATACAACCCCATTGTAGTCTCTAATGGGGCCTGGTGGAGGCTCTTTCTAACAGACTCTCTAACAGAGGCCCTCTCTGTGTTCCTTGGAGAGACCCCCTCCAGGTCCCATTAGGAAAGGGGAGGAGTTAGTAAGATGACCACGCCCACACGGGGGGCGCCATAAATATTTCTGCACCCAGGCGTCTGTTACCCTAGGATCGGCCCTGTTTGGTGGTATTTGATCACCTGTGCGATTTTTTGATCACGCGCTATAAACAAAAAAAGAGCGTCAATTTTGCAAAAATAACAATATTTTTCACATTTTTTTATATGAAATTCCCCCTAAAAAAAAATGTAAAAATCAAAATTTTTTAACATTTTCGGCCAATTTGTTTTATGCTACATATGTTTGGTAAAAAAAATCGCAAAAAGCGTATTTTGATTGGTTTGCGCAAAAGTTATCGCGTTTACTAACAAAGGGAAAGATTTTTGTCATTTTTGTTGTTTTTTTTTTAACGCGTAATGGCGGCGATCTGCGATTTTTTTGCGGTACTGCGACATTGGGGCGGACAGATCGGACCCTTGACTGACATTTTTGACACTTTTGGGGTTACCAGTGACATTTCTACAGTAATCAGTGCTATATATATATGCACTGTTACTGCAAAAATACACTGGTAGGGAAGGGGTTAACTTTATTTGGGAGGGAGGGGCTGTGTGTGTCCCTAGGGGCGTGCTTTCTACTGTGATTGGATGTGGCTTCAGCTGTAAGGACACTGATCAACGGATCTACATAGTAGATCCATGTGATCAGTGTCTTTACACCGAGGAGAATGACAGGTGGCTTGTTTACACAAGCCGCCTGACTTTCTCCCTCTCCCCCGACGATCGCCAAGTGGCCGGCGGACATCGGGTCCGCCGGTCACACGCGCGGGGGGGGGGGGTCCGTGACCGCGCGGGAGCGGGAGCGCGCCTCCGGCGGCGCGTGCTCGCTCCCCAGACCCTCCCAGGCTAGTGACGTTAATTAACGTCACTCTGCCTGGCAGGGGCTGACCGCCGCAGTAAATCTACTTGCGGCGGTCGGCAAGCGGTTAAGTACCAATGTTTGTCACCATTCCACGAGCGTGCGCAATTTTGAAGCATGACATGTTGGGTATCTATTTACTCAGTGTAACATTATCTTTCACATTTTAGAAAAAAATGGACTATACTGTTTTTTAATTTAAAAAGTGTATATTTTGCCAAAAAATTTAGTTTGTAAGACCCCTGTGCAAATACATTGTAATAAAAAATATTGCAAAGATCTCCATTTTATTCTCTAGGGTCTCTGTTTAAAAAAAAAATATATAATGTTTGGGGGTTCTAAGTAATTTTCTAGCAAAAAAAAAAAAATATTTTAACTTGTAAACAACAAGTGTCAGAAAAAGGCCCGGTCCCAAAGTGGTTAATGAAAAATACCAGTTAATCCTGCAGACAATCCACTGAGCTCTATACTTCCTGTAGTGAGCTGACAATGTTGCTTTTGCTTCACTGAAATCTGAAGCAAAATTGTCAGCAGTGCCCAATTCTCCTCTGTTGGACTACAGGGGAACTACTTCCCTCCCAAACTCCATATAATATGGGTCCCACTTACATTTAGATTTTTGGAATTAAGAAAAAAGAACACTCTGAACATGCCTCTCAAACCTCAGCCACCTTCTGGGTACCCTTCCTAGGGATTGGCTGAGGTCCTTTAAATATTCATAACTCAGTTGCTGACCCTCCTACTTAATTTTTTTGAAGCTGCTTCCAGAGGCAGACAGGAGCAATCAACCACCGAGCTTAGGGAAACCTGGGCAGACTTTGAAGACAGATTGCTGCTCCACTGAGTACAGCAGACCTAAAAACTAAATGTAGCCTGACTGGGGCAGGGTGCTGCTACAGTAGTAACGTGAAACCAGAATCAGAGAGGTGCACAGAAGTAGCTTCTCTGACTCTGATAGTAAGTATTTTTGGTGTCTCTTCTTGTATAATTGTATGCAACAGTTAATACATCCCCAATCCAAGAAAAGAGGGGTCTATTCAACAAATAATTATTTTTGGACTTTGGACCAACAGTGTTTCCTCTCCTTCTCTGTCTCACCCTCTCACCCCTCTCTGCACTGCCCCCCCCCCCCCCTCGTCTCCCCATCTCTCTCTTTGCCTCCCCGACCTCCTGATTTTAGTTTAGCTAAAATTCATACCGCAGAAGTGAATGTAGCCTACCTCCCCCTCCTTAACTCCCAGCCTGCCCAGGTATGTGGATAATGTATGTATGATTGCAGCCATGCAGCCCATTACTGCTCTCTATTCATTCCATAGGCCATACATCTCCTGTAGGAATTGTGTAAGTTTGCGGTTGTATGGCCCAGCGTACAGTAAATAAAGCACTGAGTGACCTCAGCTGCTGAAATGATCACTCAGCATGAAACTGAGCACAAAGACCTTTAATGTGATCAGAATGGCATATAAAGGAAACGACTAGGAAGAACATTCCCAGGTGGAGCACTACAATATTCATAGGCTACCCTTAAAGTCCAGACTTACTTCTGAGCAAAACATGGATTCCCTCTTCTGTGATAAACCAAACTTAGTGACTAACTACTGGTTAATAGAAAGGGGAAATAGAGAGGCATATTGGACTTTAATGGTACCATAAAGCTAAACAAAAATTGGAAGACCAAGACCACGCATGTTAGGCACGAAAGAATGCATTACAATACAATACAACACATTCCATCACTTCCGAAGTTGTATTCTGTCGTATGAGTATTTTTGTAGCGGGCCCTCTTTGTGATTTGATGTTTTTATTATGACATAATTAAATTTATATATCTTTCATATCTTTTGTGTTTGTTCAGCTTTATGGTACCATTAACGTCCAATATGCCTCTCTATTTCCCCTTTCTATGATTATCTGATACAAGGTACCTTTGTATCATTGTGACACCTCGCGATTTAACTACTGGTTAAGCCTGGTACACCTGTTAAGAATATCCGACGAATGATCATCCGTTTTTTGTTTTTTATGCATGCTGATCTCATATTGAAAATGAAGAGGTTACCAAACTTACGAAAATACTGATACGAAAGAATACAACTTCGGAAGTGATGGAATGTATTGTATTGTATTGTAATGTATTCTTTCGTGCCAAACATGCGTGGTCTTGGTCTTCCAATTTTTTTTGCATGAATACTGTACTTATTAAACGAAAATCATATCCTCAGGTATCATACGAGAAATATTTTCCTATTTGTTTCTTTAGATAATATACTATGGACTGTCGTGATCAGCTCTCGAAAATTGTGTACTAACAATCAGATTATCGTACGATCTCTTCGAAAACTGTTTTTTTTGTCTGATTTTCTGATTGTGTGTACTAGGCAATAGAGTGCATGAAGGTAAAAAACGTTCAGTCTTTACAACCACTTTAACCCCTATGCAATCCAATAATAATTTGCAGAATAATTTGGTATAAAAAAGTTTTGTTTAATGAAAAGGCATAGCTAGTATCATTCTGTTGGTGCACGGTGTCCTGTAAACTGTCTGGAAGGACTATTAGACTGTATCTAAACCTAATCAACTGGGTTGACTATATACATTGGCTGATTTATGAAGACTTGCTGTGACCTGTAAATATTTGTTTTACAAGGCTGGTGACACATTACCAGGCAAATTACATGGCTGTGATTTGTGGGACTGTTAAACTGTTCCTCCTACCACACAGGAAGAGTCAACAGCAGCAAATCTAAGATAGCACCACAAGGCCCGACTATGGCAGTGATTGAGTTCCTGATTGCAGAAGGTGTACATAAAGAACCAGAAAGAAAATGTCAGTCCATGAAATATTGACACTAAGGGCATAGCTCCCAACTGTCCCTGATTTCGAGGGACTGTCCCTGATTTGAAACACAGTCCCTCTGTCCCTCTTTCCTCATCATTTGTTCCTAATTTGGGTCTGATCTATATAGTTGTATATATTTTCCAGTGCTAAACCATTTATACAATTTCTAAATTTCTGCATTTGTAGATTTCAAAAGCCAGTGTAAATGAACAGTTGGGGTAAAAAAAGCACTTGTGGGTTTAACTAATCATTTTTTATGTGTAATTCTCCTTTAAGGGGTATGGCAGGGGGTGTGTCCTATGCCTACATACACTATCTTACAGAAGTAAGATAGTGCTTACATACACTATCGTACACTATCTTTACATTTTTGTAAAATATTTTATTATATCTTTTCATGTGACAACACTGAAGAAATGGCACTTTGCTACAATGTAAATCAGTGAGTGTACAGCTTGTATAACAGTGTAAATTTGCTGTGCCTTTAAAATATCTCAACACACAGCCATTAATGTCTAAAGTTCGGGCAACAAAAGTGAGTACACCCCTAAGTCAAAATGTCCAAATTGGGCCTAATTAGCCATTTTCCCTCCCTGGTGTCATGTGACTCATTAGTGTTACAAGGTCTCAGGTGTAAATAGGGAACAGGTGTGTTAAATTTGGAATTATTGCTCTTACTCTCTCATACTGGTCACTGGACGTTCAACATGGCACCTCATGGAAAAGAATCTCTGGGGATCTGAAAAAAAAGAATTGTTGCTCTACATATAGATGGCCTAGGCTATAAGAATATTATAGACCCTGAAACTAAGCTGCAGCACGGTGGCCAAGACCATACAGTGGTTTAACAGGACAGGTTCCACTCAGAACAGGCCTCGTCATGGTCGACCAAAGAAGTCGAGTGCACGTGCTCAGCGTCATATCCAGAGGTTGTATTTGGGAAATAGACATATGAGTGCTGCCAGCATTGCTGCAGAGGTTGAAGGGGTGGGGGGGCCAGCCTGTCAGTGCTCAGACCATACACCGCACACTGCATCAAACTGGTCTACATGGATGTCGTCCCAGATGGAAGCCTCTTCTAAAGATGATGCACAAGAAAGCCTGCAAACAGTTTGTTGAAGACAAGCAGACTAAGAACATGGACTACTGGAACCATAACCTGTGGTCTGATGAGATCAAGATAAACGTTTTTGGTTCATATGGTGTCAAGTATGTGTGGCGGCAACCTGGTTAGTGTGTCTTGCCTACAGTCAAGCATGGTGGTGGGAGTGTCATGGTCTGGGGCTGCATGAGTACTGTCGGGAAATGGGGAGCTACAGTTCATTGAGGGAACCATGAATGTCAACATGTACTGTGACATACTAAAGCAGAGCATGATCCACTCCCTTTGGAGACTGGGTCTAATGGCAGTATTCCAACATGATAACGATCCCAAACACACCTCCAAAATTACCACTGCCTTGCTAAAGAAGCTGAGGGTAAAGATGATGGACTGGCCAAGCATGTCTCCAGATCTAAACCCTATTGAGCATCTATGGGGCATCCTCAAACGGAAGGTGGAGGATCTCAAGGTCTATAACATCCACCAGCTCTGTGATGTCGTCATGGAGGAGTGGAAGAGGACTCCAGTGGCAACCTGTGAAGCTCTGGGGAACTCCATGCCCAAGAGGGTTAAGGCAGTGCTGCAAAATAATGGTGGCCACACAAAATATTGACACTTTAGGCCTAATTTGGACATTTTGACTTAGGGGTGTACTCACTTTTGTTGCCAGCGGTTTAAACATTAATGGCTGTGTGTTGAGTTATTTTGAGGGGACAGCAAATTTACACTGTTATACAAGCTGTACACTCACTACTTTACATTGTAGCACAGTGTAATGTCTTCATTGTTGTCACATGAAAAGATATAATAAAATATTTACAGCAATGTGAGAGTTGTACTCACTCCTGTGAGATACTGTAATTTTGCTAATAGACTCCTTGGCTGAAATCATTTTCTTCCTTCAGGTACTGTTTCCTTTATTTCTTTTTAGAGATCCTGTCTATAACAAACTTCCTGTCTCAGGATGACAACACTTACTCGCTGTGCTGTATCCATGGAGAATCAGCGTTATCACCCTAGGGCAGGAAGTATTTAAAGACTGCATAATACCTTCTCCTTTACTCTTCTTCATAAAATAGGAGAAAGCGGTCTGGGGACAAGGTAACAGCAAAGGCAGAGTGCACCACAAACTCACAAGATTTCTGTCAAAATCAACGGGTATTTTTGTGCTCTAATAAAACAACTCTAACAAAACTCCTGAACTTATTTATTTATTAGACAATAAGGATAGAAATAGTTGGAGTTATTGAGGATTTGAAATGAAAAGTCAGATTATATTCTAAACCACACACTTTGCTGAGAAAATGGGAACAATAGACAGGCTGAATCTCACCATTCTTTCTGCATTCACTATATAGTTCAGTGCTGTGATTGCCATATTTATTCCAAAGTTGAAAGACCTTTCACTTTGACTTTGGTGGACATCACTACACATCCAATAAAGAATTTGAGAATGCTGTCCGGATAAGGTTGTGAAAAAAGAGTGTGGACCAGTGGTGGAAAACCTATGAGATATAGAGGGACTCGACTATGGCCTTTGACATCACCAAAGAGCTGCACATTATATCCAGTATATGTAATGCATCAGAAGCGTGAAAGATATTTTGGACATCCTTTAGGTGATGATCAGAGACTGTGGATGTGCTTCAGGAGGCAGTGATGGGCTGAATGTTCGAGTCGAATGTGAGTTCAACTCGAACATCATGTGTTCGCTGAACACATGAACAAATGTGGTGCTCGGCGGGAAGTTCGCTCGCGGATGAGCGCCCCATAATGCACTGCGTGATTGCAGTGCATTAAGTGATTGTAATTGGCAGAAGCATGCACCTGACTTGTATGCTTTGGCCAATCACAGCACAATGTCCTGCAGAGCCATGATTGGCTAAAGACAGGGTGCCTTTAGCCAATCATGGCTCAGGGGCTAAGTCCATGCCCCACACTATATGAGGCTTCTTACACGGCAGCTGTGTGTAGTGTGTTAGTGGAGATTAGGAGTGGCGATTAGGCAGGTAGTTTGTGGATTGTGCTTTCATATTTAATGCAGTCAGTGAAATGTAGTGTAGGGCTGATTCTTGTGTAACAGTGTAGTGCAGTCAGTGTAGTGTAGTGCTGTGCTAATTCATCTTGTGTAACACAGTGTACGGCAGCCAGTTTAGTGTAGTACTGTGCTGATTCTTGTGTAACCCAGTGGCAGGTTCCAAAAAAATTTCTTAGCACGTAAGCCCATTCTATCTCTGTACCATCATGTGGAAGGCAATGTTTTGGCCTTGTTGGACAGAGCAGTCAGCAGGAAGGTTCACATTACTGCTGACTCTTGGTCCAGCAGGCAAAATCAGGGACGTTACATTTCCTTCATGGCGCAATGGGTAACTCTGCTGGGAAGAATGCAGGACAGGGTTCAGTGCTGGAGTTTGTTCCGCCACCACGCCTCCAAAAAGGTGGTGGTGATTCAGCCACATTTGTCTGCTCCACACCCTCCTCTTATTTCTTACTCTATAGCCTCCTCTGCTGAACTGTCCTCTGAAACAGCAGTGCTTCCTAAGCGTTCAATGGGCTACGCAAGCAGTCAGGCTAAAAGATGTCATGCAGTGCTTCAGTTGGTCTATCTAGGGGACAGGAGCCACACCGGGGCAGAGATTCTGTCAACTCTGCAGGGGCAGGCTGAGAGGTGGTTGACGCCATGGCAGCTTGACCCAGGAATGGTTGAATGTGACAATGGCACCAATCTTCTCTCCGCGTTCTGACAGGGACACTTGACACATGTTCCATGCTTGGCACATGTCCTGAATTTGGTGGTGCAGCATTTCTTGAATAGGTTCCCGGGCTTACAAGATCTTCTGAGGCAGGCCGGAAAAGTCTGTGGCCATTTCCTGTGGTCATACAATGTCAGTGCTCGGCAGAACAGCTGGAGGAAGAGGAGGACTTCCTTTCCTCACAAGGCCCCCTTTATGCAGATATCATGCCACAAAACACACAGGAGAAAGAAGTGGAGGAGGAGGAAGAGTGTGGTAGCATGGTTGTAGAGAATAACATACATCTTCAAGGGATGGTTTTCATTCCTTAGAAACCCCAGGAGTTGTATGCACTTGGGGAGAGGTTGCTCTTGACAAAGTCATCCTTAGTGACCCAGAGGACTCAGAATCTCATGCCTCCTCAAACTTACGCTGCATGGGCTCCCTGATGCTGCAAAACCTGTGAAAGGAACCGAGGATTCGTGGTATCAAGGAGAGGGATCATTACTGGTTGGCAATCCTTCTTGATCCACGTTACAAGGGTAAAGTTGCAGAGCTCATCCTGCCTTCGCAGAGGGAGCAGAGGATGAAACATCTTGAGGACACTTTGAAGAGCAATTTGTGTAACACCTTTCCAGACACTGGGAGGATATAATTTCCTGGACAACATGTTTCAGAGGCTTTGTTCGGTCAAAGAAGCAGCGGTGGAGATGGTGGCCGGCTGACCGATGCCTTTTAACAATTCTTTAGTCCTCAGTGCCGTTAGGTTTAAACAACCATCGGCAGCATCTGCAGCATATGGTGAGGGATTATCTAGGGGTAAGAGCAGACTTGGAGACCTTTTCAACTGTGCATCCACTGGGTTACTGGGTCTTGAAGATGGACCACTGTCCAGAACTTGCTCAATATGCAATTGAGCTTCTGGCCTGTCCTGCTTCCAGTGTGTTTTCTGAGTAGACCTTCAGTGCTGCTGGAGGTTTTGTGATGGATAAAAGAGTGTGTCTGTCCAAAGACTCCGTTGACCAGCTGACATTTATCAAAATTAATCAGTCCTGGATCAACAGTAGCTATCAAGCCCCTGATGCTGATGTAACTGATTAAATCTGCTAGGGATCTGGGATCCCTTGAAGACTGCCTATGCTGCCTATCCCATTCCTGAATCTTGATTATGCTAGCTTCCAACAATGTTTATGTTTTACGGAACCACCAACACCCAAGGCCCAATTTTTCTGCACCTGTATCACAGGTGCATGTAATTTCAAGCTTTCTTTCTAATTTTTAAAAGCAGGGCCCGTTCCTGCGCCCAGAAAGAGTAACTGTGAGCGGTTACAGTGTTCAGGCACCACCAACACCCAAGGGCAAGTTTTTCTGCACCTGTATAATAAGGGCATGTCATTTCGATGTTTTTTTCTAATTTTTAACAGCAGGGCCTGTTCTTGCACCCAGCAAGAGTAACTGTGAGGGGTTACAGTTTTCAGGCACCCTCAACAACCAAGGCCCAATTTTTCTGCACCTGAATGACGAGTACATGTAATATAATTTCAAACTTTTTATTTGTAATATTTGTAATATTGCAGTACAGAATACAGAATACAACATTGTACAAAGCAATTAAAACAGGCTAGAACAGAATGCAAGAGCAAGACGCTTTAGTTTTATATAAGTACATTTCTTGGCTAGACCTATAGTTGTGAACTAAGTAATATAAGACTAACAGTATAAACAAATATTGTATCATCCTGGACACAAAAACAGATGAACTTGTACGAAGAATGTGGCCCAGGGTTTTCATTGAAAACCTAGTTTAGAATTCTAGTTAGATACTCAATGAGCTCTTCTGGTAGAGCCTGCTGATGTGAGGGGGATACGTTATAGGTCTTGCATTTTTGGGTCTAGATTCCCCTGAAGAGAGGCTTGATCTAGTATATGATGAGGTGGGGGGGATAAGAAAAAGTCTCGGGGGGCTGAGATTAGAGATGTAGAATGTTTGGGGAGTAATCCAACAATATTTATTGGAAATAGATTTAACACTAGAGCGCTGTACTGGAGAGGGTAGGTGTTGTTGCATCTGTAGAGATCTGGTAATGGTGTAGCTAGGGAGTACATGTAGTTTCATGATGTGTATGGTAAGGGGGAGGTGACAAAGTAATGTGAAAACCAAGAAGTATAAATAAGGTGGAGTGGGGGGTCGATGCCCCCACCTCCAGAACCAGTTACTGTTGGAGCCACTGTGTAAATTTTGTGACTATGGGGACTTTGCTTTCCATCCCCCTCTCTCCCCTTTTCTCCCAATTTTCAAACCACCATTCAATACAATGTACCTTTACATATATACTTATTTACCTTTATAGATATGGATCATACACCGACTCTGAAGAAGTGGCGAATATAGTCCACGAAACGCGTCAATCTATGGATGTTATGATGTCATTTTATTACTCTGTTACCATTGTCTTATTGTCTTGCTGTTTTTTTTGAGATTGGTTTTGTTGGGGTGAATTATTACCATTATTACCATTTATTCATTTCATCATTCAATACCATATCATCCCAGTTCATATTTGTAATACATCATGT
Source organism: Pelophylax lessonae (assembly GCF_965119305.1). Lineage (NCBI taxonomy): Eukaryota > Metazoa > Chordata > Amphibia > Anura > Ranidae > Pelophylax > Pelophylax lessonae. The sequence goes on along the minus strand of NC_138770.1, from coordinate 611,734,059 downwards.
TTACTTCTTTTATATGTATCAATAAATGTGATAATTTTGTTTTATCAAGTCATGTCTCTCATTCAAAGTCCCAACCTTCTTGTAATGTTTCAATTGATATTAGGGATGGAGGCGCACGGCCAATCCCACCTTCATTTAAAGTCCCGCCCTCCCCCCTTCTATATACATTAAATTTAATAGGGTTTGAATGTTCGCTAGAACTTTTCCCTTGTTCAAGATGTTCTGGTGCGAACTTAACCCGGGGGGGGGGGGGGGAGTTTGGCCCATCACTATTCAGGAGTGGTTTGATACTGGATACATGTTGAAGGAGGCAGAAATACACTTGGAATATAGAAACATAGAAAAGTGACTGGAGAAAAAAGACTAAGTGGTCCATCGAGTTTGCTCTTTTTCAATCATGTCTTCCCTTTCCCTTCTATACTCCAGACTGTACATATTAAGTTCCCAAAGTCTTTCCTGATATCTTTATCCCTCAGACCTTTCATTATGTTTGTTACCTCTCCGGACCTGTTCTATCTCATCAATATCTTTTTGTAGGTGAGGTCTCTAGAATTGAGATCTACAGTACATAGGAAAATCCAGACCTCCCTCCTCCTGCTGGTGACCCCTCTAGTGATGCATCCTAGTATTTTATTCACTTTTCACTTGAGACTGCTAGAAATGACTGACATTGCAGCTCCTTTACTGACCCACTCCCAATAATGACTGCGGAAGCCTGAGGGCTACACACCAACAAGTACAAAAGGGCCACAGGCTGAACCCCAAAGGTGTAGACTTCTGCCTTGATGCCTTGAGAAATCTTGTATATCACATATATATTTATCTGGTAAATGTGTACAAAAACAAATACTGTATTTTCTGGCGTATAAGACTACTTTTGAACCTCAAAAAAATCCCCCAAAAATGGGGGGTCGTCTTATACGCCCAGTATAATATCTCCAAGATAACTTAAGTGTAAGTATTATCGGTAGATGAAAATTAGGGGAGTCGCCTTATACGCCCAGTCGTCTTATACGCCGGAAAATATGTAATTAAAGAGCAGGTTTTAACAAATGTTTCTGTTTACTTTTTAAAGTATTCTCTTCTAGTCATGAGTAAAGGACATGGTGGCAGTGCTTTTCATTCAACCCTTGTACGTGATCTATAAACTATATAAATGGAAAAAAAAAACATACACACACTACACAAGTTTTAGAAGGTGACATTTGTCTACAAGAGAAGGTTCCCTCCGGTCTCATTGTTGGCTTTAAAAATGTTTTTACAGGGGCTTCCTGCCCAGGAGTCATTTATGACGGACGTCAATGGAAAGAATATCTCCCTGGCTTCACAAGGAGAAATCAGCAAATATGCTAATACACCAATTAGCAAAGGCTAAACCCATTAAAGAAGTGAAGGATTTCTTTGGTTTCAGCCAGGTGGCCCAGATCAGATCACTTTTAGGAATCCTTGTCGTTTTATTATGCCAGGGACCTCACAGCAGAAGCTGACATCAATAATACCATTAATGGCTCTCATTAGAGGAAGAACCAGGCAACAGCAGCCACTTCCCCAACTCTGTCCTCACCGCAAGGCTGTGTTTGGAGAAGGGCACTTTTTTCCTGTTTGTTGACATTCAAGACTTGTAGTTGAATAGATCAGTCAGCTGAGCTGAGAACCAGCTGCCATTATGCCTCTTCCAAGGACAAAGATGTGCGGACTTTCTTTCCTGGAAGAAGTTTGGTTTGACAAAAGATACTTACCAACTGCACTTAAAGCTCAACCCTAGAAATTGGATAGAGGGGGAAGGGTTGGAACTTTTGTCAGATTTGAAATGCTGCCAAAGTTAGCTGCTACTAAATCATGTTCATTTCTGGAACAATTGATGCTAAAATGTACTACCCTTGTTTAAAGTTTATCTAAAGTTTATCTAAACCTAAAAACAATAATTTAATATATTGCAGCTTATAAGTCACAAGAGGTGTAGCTGCATTTGTTTTCTTTTTTTTTCATGCATTTTTTCCTTTGTTTTTTTACCTGGTGATTTTACCAGTAACGCATGCCTGTCCTAGGTTGACAATACTCACTAACACTACTGTATCAGGACAACTGGTACCTAATAAATGTCTTTGCTCCACAACATAGAACAATGTAAGTGATAAGAATTCTGTACAGGAAGTTATCAGCTGACAAGATTTCTGGCAGGATCAACATACACTTAAAAAAAAGTGCTATCAATGGTATATTTGGCAGACCAAGAGGAAACTAATAACAAAAGTTGGGCTTTATGTACTACAACTCAAGGTCCATCAGCATACAGCAAGTTAACATAAAAATTATATTTTTATAATTCCTGACAAAGATGCTTAGATGTTGATTTACTAAAATTGGGAAGTGCAAAATCTGCTGCAGCTCTGCATAGAAACTAATCAGTTTTTCTTTTTTGTCAAAGCTTTTTTGAACAAACTGAAGTTATTAACCGATTGGCTACCATGCACAGCATCACCAGATTTTGCACTCTCTAGTTTTAGTAAATAAACCCCTAATGTTTTGCCTAAAAGGCTTACTTCTTTAAAAAAAATAAAGAATAGGTGCACTTAAAAACAAAGCACTTCTGATCTTTTTGCCCCTTCTCCTGACCTAACCTTCCCTTCCCCCTCCATAGATGCTTTCTTTAACCAGTTGTTTGTTTACATCCAATGCCACAGATCTTCACTGCTCTAGTCATATCTGTGCATTAGTGCCCTATAGACTTCTAGGGGCTGCGTTCTGTGGCCGGAGATGGCTGGAGACTGTCCCATAGAAATCTATGCTTACTTCTATCTGAGACCCCATTGGGGGGACGTTTGCCTAGTTTGCAGTTCTTTTGACACCCGTACAATGAATAGGGGGCACAGTAGCCACTCTCGTAGAAAGATAGAGACTTAAAGGGTAACTCCACTTTCGTGGAAAAAAAAAGCGTATAAAATTTGCGACACAAGTCATATTGTAATTGAATTTTAGCAAAAATGACCTTTCCTTTCAATCTGCAGCCACTGTAATTTTCTAAAAACGCAATGCAATATGGCAGCCTGGAGGTGTTCTGTACATAGAATGTGTACTTACTAGGGTTGAGCGAACACCTAGATGTCCGTGTTCGACGGGTTCGGCCGAACTTTAAAAAAAAGTCCGGGTCCGTGTCCCGGACTTTTACCGAACTTTTCCCGGACACCGAACCCCATTGAAGTCAATGGGGACCCGAACTTTAAGGCACTAAAATGGCTCTAAAACACCAAAGGAAAGGGCTAGAGTGCTGCAAATGGCAGCAAAACGTAATTAAGAGCATGGCAAGTGCTCTGCAAACAAATGTGGATAGGGAAATAACTTAAAACAACAAAAAAAAAACAGAAAAATAAAACAATGTTCTTCTTCATCTCTGAAGGACGAGGCCCATATGGAGTAGGAGGGAGGTTGAGGTGGTGGTGGATGTGGCGGTGACATAGGCGTGCGCACAGGGTGTGCTGGGTGTGCCTGGGCACACCCTAATCACCTAGGGCACATAGCATTGCCAGTGAGGAGATGGGAAAGATCTCCCTGGGACCTGCTCTGCTCTATTTCTCCTTGCCTACAGGTACATGGCCCCGATACATTACTCTCCCTGCTGGCAAACACATGCATGTGTATTTCAACTTTGGGGTGCACACCTTAATGCAATAGGCTGCGCACACCTATGGGCGGTGTAGGTGGAAGCGGCGGTGGAGGAGGACCAGGGCCGGATTAACAGCATCATGGGCTTGGTGCTGAGGATTTTGAAGGGCCTTAAGGGCCGTGCCTTGCCATGCACCCAGAGGAGGAAGGGTGCAGCCATGCATGCCTAATTCAACATGGGATGCTGTCTCTGAAGCCCATAAACACATCCATGCATCGCCAACTGTCCCTCCTTGTCCGGCCTTCACGCTGTGTGGGGAGGTTCTGAGGGTGCTGCCTGGGGAAGCGAGCATAGAAGCCAGACTTCTGTGTTTACAAGTGACAGAAGAGCGGTAACAGTGAATATGGCCAACCCGGGGCCTATATAAAAGGTAGGGGCCTGGAGCTGCAGCTCCAATAGCCCCTACATTAATCTGGCCCTGAGGAGGAGGACGAGGTAGCCAACACTGCTTCTTTTCAAAAATTTTAAATGAGGGTACACCCCAAAAGAGTGAGAAAGAGCAAAAATGGAACAATGGGTGGGTAAGGTCGGTATCCATTGCTATTCTGCATAAGGTACGGAAAAGTCCCGTGGGATCCATGCCTGGTTCATTTTAATGAACGTGAGCTTGTCCACATTGTCTCTGGACAGGCGGCTGCGCTTGTCTGTTATAACGCCCCCAGCCGTGCTAAATACCCGTTCAGATAATACACTGGCTGCAGGGCACGCCAGCACCTCCAAGGCGTAAAGGGCAAGCTCAGGCCATGTGCCCAATTTGGAGACCCAGAAGTTGAAGGGGGCAGACCCGTCATTCACTACATGTAGGCGTGTGCACACATACTGCTCCATCATGTTGGTAAAATGCTGCCTCCTGCTAAGACGTTCCATCTGAGCTGCTGGTGCTGCTGTTTGTTGTGGCGTGCTGACAAAGCTTTTCCACATTTCGGCCATGCTAACCCTGCCTTCTGAGGTGCTGGCGGTGCCCTGGTTGCGTTGGCGACCTCCTCCTCCTCCTCCTCTGCCTTGTGCTTCCACTGTGGCCCCGCTGTCAGATGGGAATGCCAGCAGCATGGCGTCTACCAGCGTGCGCTTGTACTCGCGCATCTTGCGATCGCGCTCCAGTGAGTGAATTAAGGACGGTACGTTGTCCTTGTAACGGGGATCCAGCAGCGTGGCCACCCAGTAATCAGCACAAGTTAGAATGTGGTCAACTCGGCGGTCGTTGTGGAGACACTGCAGCATGTAATCGCTCATGTGTGCCAGGCTGCCCAGAGGCGACGAAAGGCTGTCCTCTGTGGGAGGTGTATCGTCCGTGTCCTCTGTATCCCCCCAGCCACGCACCAGTGATGGCCATGAGCTGGCCTGGGTGCCACCCTGCTGTGAACATGGTTCCATCTCCTCCTCCAGCTCCTCCTCCTCCTCATCCTCCTCATCCTCCAGAACTGTGCCCCTGCTGGACAATTGCGTCCCTGGCGTTTGCGTGTGCAGGAACCCACCCTCGGAGCCCCTTGCGAATGACTGCCCTGAAAGCCTTGGAAATGTTACCTCTTCATCCTCCTCCTCCTCCTCATCCTGTGCCACATCCTCTTCCATCATCGCCCGAATTGTTTTTTCAAGGAGGCATAGAAGTGGGATAGTTAAGCTGAGAACGGCGTCATTGCCACTGGCCATGTTGGTGGAGTACTCAAAACAGCGCAACAAGGCACACAGGTCTCGCATGGAGGCCCAGTTATTGGTGGTGAAGTGGTGCTGTTCCGCAGAGCGACTCACGCGTGCGTGCTGCAGCTGAAACTCCACTATGGCCTGCTGCTGCTCGCACAGTTTTTCCAGCATGTGCAAGGTGGAGTTCCACCTTGTGGGCACGTCACATATGAGGCGGTGAGCGGGAAGGCCGAAGTTACGCTGCAGCGCTGCCAGGCGAGCAGCAGCAGGGTGAGAACGCCGAAAGTGCGCACAAACGGCCCGCACTTTCTGCAGCAGCTCTGACATATCGGGGTAGTTTTTAAGGAACCTCTGCACCACCAAATTCAGCACATGCGCCAGGCAAGGGATGTGCGTCAAACCGGCTAGGCCCAGAGCTGCTATGAGATTTCGCCCGTTATCACACACCACCAGGCCGGGCTTGAGGCTCGCTGGCAGCAACCACTCATTTGTCTGCTGTTCCATGCTCCTCCACAACTCCTGCGCGGTGTGTGGTTTGTCCCCCAAACAGGCAAGTTGTAAAACTGCCTGCTGTCGTTTACCCCTGGCCGTGCTGAAGTTGGTGGTGAAGGTGTTACGCTGTCCGGATGAGGAGGCGGTAGAGGATGAGGAAGCGGAGTAGGAGGAGTTACGAACAGGAGGCAAACTGAAGCGCCCTGCAATCCTCGGTGGTGGAAGGACATGCGCCAAATTGCTATCCGCCTCAGGCCCATCCGCCACTGCATTTACCCAGTGTGCCGTTAGGGAGATATAACGCCCCTGACCGTGCTTACTGGTCCACGTATCCGTAGTTAGGTGGACCTTGGCACAGATGGCGTTGCGCAGTGCACACCTGATATTTTCCCCCACTTGGTTGTGCAGGGAAGGGATGGCTTGCCTGGAAAAGTAGTGGCGGCTGGGCACGACGTACTGTGGGACAGCCACCGACATAAGGTTTTTAAAACTGTGCGTCTCCACCAGACGGAATGACAGCATTTCAAAGGCCAATAATTTTGAAATGCTGGCATTCAGGGCCAGGGATCGCGGGTGGGTAGGGGGGTACTTCCTCTTCCTCTCAAGTGTTTGGGAGATGGAAAGCTGAACGCTTCCACGGGACATTGTGGAGATGGTTGTTGGTGACCCAGGTGGTGGTGTTGCTGACAGATCGTCTGTTTGCGGGGTGGCAGGTGCCGGTATCACTACAGATGTGGCTGGAGCGGCCGAGACTGCAGCAGAAGAGGAAGCAGGATGAGCCAGAGACGTTTCTTGGTTTTGAAGGTGTGTACTCCACTGCAGCTCGTGCTTTGCACTTAGATGCCTGATCATGCAGGTTGTGCTCAGGTTGAGAAGGTTCATGCCTCGCTTCAAGCTCTGATTGCACAGGGTGCAAACCACTCGTGTCCTGTCATCAGCACATTTTCTAAAGAACTTCCACGCTAGAGAACTCCTTTGAGCTGACTTTGGTGCGCTCGTTCCCTTGCTGCGTTGGGCAGTAGCGGGCGTAGTGTCTAGGGCACGGCCGCTCCGCTTCTGCACCCTGCTCCCTCTTCTGCTGTGCTGGTGGCTCTGTGCGACCACCGCCTCTTCCTCCAAACTACTCAGGTCACCTGCATGACGTTCATTCCATGTGGGGTCGAGGACCTCATCGTCCTCCACATCATCTTCCACCCAGTCTTCACCCCTGCCCTCCTTGTCGGTCTCCACAATGCTGAACGCCGCAGCAGTTGGCACCTGCGTTTCGTCATCATCGGAGACGTGCTGCGATGATCCTTGCATGTACTCATCTTGAGAAATAAGTGGTTGGGCATCGCTGCACTCAATCTCTTCCACTTCTGGGGCAGGGCTAGGTGGATGGCCCTGGGAAACCCTGCTGACAGAGTCCTCAAAAAGAATAAGAGACTGCTGTATGGCTTGGGGCTCAGACTGCTGGCCTGATTTGCAAGGGGGTGAGGTGAAAGACGGTTGGACATTGGCTGCAGGTGCCAACTCTGACCTTTCTGCAGTAGACTGGGTGGGAGACAATGTGAAGGAACTGGAGGCACTGTCAGCAGCAAACCAATCTACTATCGCCTCAACTTGTTCTGGCCTCATCACTTCTAGGGGCGTTTGATGCCCTACCAAATACTGATGCAGGTTCTGTCGCCTACTCACACTTGAGGAAGGTGTTTCACTTGTGCGTGTAGCTGGCACAGATCGACCATGTCCTCTCCTTGCAACAGGAGCTCTACCAGCAGCACCACGACCCAGGCCACGGCCCTTATTTGACGGTCTCCTCATATTTCTGTAATTTAAGATCTTGCCCTAGAAAGGTTTTTATTGAATAGCGGAATAGAAAATATGATCCAAAAAAAGTGTATGTATATCACACGTACACAACCACACTAGGCCCCAATTACTATTGTTTGTACCCCTAAAAGGCTAGATGAGGAGTAGGGGGAGTATGGAACAGGCAGCACCCTCAAACCTTCAGAAGTATGAGATGAACCCCAACAACTTGGAAAGGTGGATCTCTCTCACACGTACCGACACAGACTATCCCGCAATTCAATTGATCCTCAAAGGTTTTTATTGAATAGCGGAATAGGAAATATGATCAAAAAAAGTGTATGTATCTCGCACGTACACAACCACACTAGGCCCCAATTACTATTGTTTGTACCCCTAAAAGGCTAGATGAGGAGTAGGGGGGGTATGGAACAGGCAGCACCCTCAAACCTTCAGAAGTATGAGATGAACCCCAACAACTTGGAAAGGTGGATCTCTCTCACACGTACCGACACAGACTATCCCGCAATTCAATTGATCCTCAAAGGTTTTTATTGAATAGCGGAATAGGAAATATGATCAAAAAAAGTGTATGTATCTCGCACGTACACAACCACACTAGGCCCCAATTACTATTGTTTGTACCCCTAAAAGGCTAGATGAGGAGTAGGGGGGGTATGGAACAGGCAGCACCCTCAAACCTTCAGAAGTATGAGATGAACCCCAACAACTTGGAAAGGTGGATCTCTCTCACACGTACCGACACAGACTATCCCGCAATTCAATTGATCCTCAAAGGTTTTTATTGAATAGCGGAATAGGAAATATGATCAAAAAAAGTGTATGTATATCACACGTACACAACCACACTAGGCCCCAATTACTATTGTTTGTACCCCTAAAAGGCTAGATGAGGAGTAGGGGGAGTATGGAACAGGCAGCACCCTCAAACCTTCAGAAGTATGAGATGAACCCCAACAACTTGGAAAGGTGGATCTCTCTCACACGTACCGACACAGACTATCCCGCAATTCAATTGATCCTCAAAGGTTTTTATTGAATAGCGGAATAGGAAATATGATCAAAAAAAGTGTATGTATCTCGCACGTACACAACCACACTAGGCCCCAATTACTATTGTTTGTACCCCTAAAAGGCTAGATGAGGAGTAGGGGGAGTATGGAACAGGCAGCACCCTCAAACCTTCAGAAGTATGAGATGAACCCCAACAACTTGGAAAGGTGGATCTCTCTCACACGTACCAACACAGACTATCCCCCAATTTAACTGATCCCCAAAGGTTTTTGATTAAATAGCGGAATAGAAAATATGATCCCAAAAAAGTGTATGTATATCACACGTACACAACCACACTAGGCCCCAATTACTATTGTTTGTACCCCTAAAAGGCTAGGAGTAGGGGGAGTATGGAACAGGCAGCACCCTCAAACCTTCAGAAGTATGAGATGAACCCCAACAACTTGGAAAGGTGGATCTCTCTCACACGTACCAACACAGACTATCCCCCAATTTAACTGATCCCCAGAGGTTTTTGATTAAATAGCGGAATAGAAAATATGATCCCAAAAAAGTGTATGTATATCACACGTACACAACCACACTAGGCCCCAATTACTATTGTTTGTACCCCTAAAAGGCTAGGAGTAGGGGGAGTATGGAACAGGCAGCACCCTCAAACCTTCAGAAGTATGAGATGAACCCCAACAACTTGGAAAGGTGGATCTCTCTCACACGTACCAACACAGACTATCCCCCAATTTAACTGATCCCCAAAGGTTTTTGATTAAATAGCGGAATAGAAAATATGATCCCAAAAAAGTGTATGTATATCACACGTACACAACCACACTAGGCCCCAATTACTATTGTTTGTACCCCTAAAAGGCTAGGAGTAGGGGGAGTATGGAACAGGCAGCACCCTCAAACCTTCAGAAGTATGAGATGAACCCCAACAACTTGGAAAGGTGGATCTCTCTCACACGTACCAACACAGACTATCCCCCAATTTAACTGATCCCCAAAGGTTTTTGATTAAATAGCGGAATAGAAAATATGATCCAAAAAAAGTGTATGTATATCACACGTACACAACCACACTAGGCCCCAATTACTATTGTTTGTACCCCTAAAAGGCTAGGAGTAGGGGGAGTATGGAACAGGCAGCACCCTCAAACCTTCAGAAGTATGAGATGAACCCCAACAACTTGGAAAGGTGGATCTCTCTCACACGTACCAACACAGACTATCCCCCAATTTAACTGATCCCCAAAGGTTTTTGATTAAATAGCGGAATAGAAAATATGATCCCAAAAAAGTGTATGTATATCACACGTACACAACCACACTAGGCCCCAATTACTATTGTTTGTACCCCTAAAAGGCTAGGAGTAGGGGGAGTATGGAACAGGCAGCACCCTCAAACCTTCAGAAGTATGAGATGAACCCCAACAACTTGGAAAGGTGGATCTCTCTCACACGTACCAACACAGACTATCCCCCAATTTAACTGATCCCCAAAGGTTTTTGATTAAATAGCGGAATAGAAAATATGATCCCAAAAAAGTGTATGTATATCACACGTACACAACCACACTAGGCCCCAATTACTATTGTTTGTACCCCTAAAAGGCTAGGAGTAGGGGGAGTATGGAACAGGCAGCACCCTCAAACCTTCAGAAGTATGAGATGAACCCCAACAACTTGGAAAGGTGGATCTCTCTCACACGTACCAACACAGACTATCCCCCAATTTAACTGATCCCCAAAGGTTTTTGATTAAATAGCGGAATAGAAAATATGATCCCAAAAAAGTGTATGTATATCACACGTACACAACCACACTAGGCCCCAATTACTATTGTTTGTACCCCTAAAAGGCTAGGAGTAGGGGGAGTATGGAACAGGCAGCACCCTCAAACCTTCAGAAGTATGAGATGAACCCCAACAACTTGGAAAGGTGGATCTCTCTCACACGTACCAACACAGACTATCCCCCAATTTAACTGATCCCCAGAGGTTTTTGATTAAATAGCGGAATAGAAAATATGATCCCAAAAAAGTGTATGTATATCACACGTACACAACCACACTAGGCCCCAATTACTATTGTTTGTACCCCTAAAAGGCTAGGAGTAGGGGGAGTATGGAACAGGCAGCACCCTCAAACCTTCAGAAGTATGAGATGAACCCCAACAACTTGGAAAGGTGGATCTCTCTCACACGTACCAACACAGACTATCCCCCAATTTAACTGATCCCCAAAGGTTTTTGATTAAATAGCGGAATAGAAAATATGATCCCAAAAAAGTGTATGTATATCACACGTACACAACCACACTAGGCCCCAATTACTATTGTTTGTACCCCTAAAAGGCTAGGAGTAGGGGGAGTATGGAACAGGCAGCACCCTCAAACCTTCAGAAGTATGAGATGAACCCCAACAACTTGGAAAGGTGGATCTCTCTCACACGTACCAACACAGACTATCCCCCAATTTAACTGATCCCCAAAGGTTTTTGATTAAATAGCGGAATAGAAAATATGATCCCAAAAAAGTGTATGTATATCACACGTACACAACCACACTAGGCCCCAATTACTATTGTTTGTACCCCTAAAAGGCTAGGAGTAGGGGGAGTATGGAACAGGCAGCACCCTCAAACCTTCAGAAGTATGAGATGAACCCCAACAACTTGGAAAGGTGGATCTCTCTCACACGTACCAACACAGACTATCCCCCAATTTAACTGATCCCCAAAGGTTTTTGATTAAATAGCGGAATAGAAAATATGATCCCAAAAAAGTGTATGTATATCACACGTACACAACCACACTAGGCCCCAATTACTATTGTTTGTACCCCTAAAAGGCTAGGAGTAGGGGGAGTATGGAACAGGCAGCACCCTCAAACCTTCAGAAGTATGAGATGAACCCCAACAACTTGGAAAGGTGGATCTCTCTCACACGTACCAACACAGACTATCCCCCAATTTAACTGATCCCCAAAGGTTTTTGATTAAATAGCGGAATAGAAAATATGATCCCAAAAAAGTGTATGTATATCACACGTACACAACCACACTAGGCCCCAATTACTATTGTTTGTACCCCTAAAAGGCTAGGAGTAGGGGGAGTATGGAACAGGCAGCACCCTCAAACCTTCAGAAGTATGAGATGAACCCCAACAACTTGGAAAGGTGGATCTCTCTCACACGTACCAACACAGACTATCCCCCAATTTAACTGATCCCCAAAGGTTTTTGATTAAATAGCGGAATAGAAAATATGATCCCAAAAAAGTGTATGTATATCACACGTACACAACCACACTAGGCCCCAATTACTATTGTTTGTACCCCTAAAAGGCTAGGAGTAGGGGGAGTATGGAACAGGCAGCACCCTCAAACCTTCAGAAGTATGAGATGAACCCCAACAACTTGGAAAGGTGGATCTCTCTCACACGTACCAACACAGACTATCCCCCAATTTAACTGATCCCCAAAGGTTTTTGATTAAATAGCGGAATAGAAAATATGATCCCAAAAAAGTGTATGTATATCACACGTACACAACCACACTAGGCCCCAATTACTATTGTTTGTACCCCTAAAAGGCTAGGAGTAGGGGGAGTATGGAACAGGCAGCACCCTCAAACCTTCAGAAGTATGAGATGAACCCCAACAACTTGGAAAGGTGGATCTCTCTCACACGTACCAACACAGACTATCCCCCAATTTAACTGATCCCCAGAGGTTTTTGATTAAATAGCGGAATAGAAAATATGATCCCAAAAAAGTGTATGTATATCACACGTACACAACCACACTAGGCCCCAATTACTATTGTTTGTACCCCTAAAAGGCTAGGAGTAGGGGGAGTATGGAACAGGCAGCACCCTCAAACCTTCAGAAGTATGAGATGAACCCCAACAACTTGGAAAGGTGGATCTCTCTCACACGTACCAACACAGACTATCCCCCAATTTAACTGATCCCCAAAGGTTTTTGATTAAATAGCGGAATAGAAAATATGATCCCAAAAAAGTGTATGTATATCACACGTACACAACCACACTAGGCCCCAATTACTATTGTTTGTACCCCTAAAAGGCTAGGAGTAGGGGGAGTATGGAACAGGCAGCACCCTCAAACCTTCAGAAGTATGAGATGAACCCCAACAACTTGGAAAGGTGGATCTCTCTCACACGTACCAACACAGACTATCCCCCAATTTAACTGATCCCCAAAGGTTTTTGATTAAATAGCGGAATAGAAAATATGATCCAAAAAAAGTGTATGTATATCACACGTACACAACCACACTAGGCCCCAATTACTATTGTTTGTACCCCTAAAAGGCTAGGAGTAGGGGGAGTATGGAACAGGCAGCACCCTCAAACCTTCAGAAGTATGAGATGAACCCCAACAACTTGGAAAGGTGGATCTCTCTCACACGTACCAACACAGACTATCCCCCAATTTAACTGATCCCCAAAGGTTTTTGATTAAATAGCGGAATAGAAAATATGATCCCAAAAAAGTGTATGTATATCACACGTACACAACCACACTAGGCCCCAATTACTATTGTTTGTACCCCTAAAAGGCTAGGAGTAGGGGGAGTATGGAACAGGCAGCACCCTCAAACCTTCAGAAGTATGAGATGAACCCCAACAACTTGGAAAGGTGGATCTCTCTCACACGTACCAACACAGACTATCCCCCAATTTAACTGATCCCCAAAGGTTTTTGATTAAATAGCGGAATAGAAAATATGATCCCAAAAAAGTGTATGTATATCACACGTACACAACCACACTAGGCCCCAATTACTATTGTTTGTACCCCTAAAAGGCTAGGAGTAGGGGGAGTATGGAACAGGCAGCACCCTCAAACCTTCAGAAGTATGAGATGAACCCCAACAACTTGGAAAGGTGGATCTCTCTCACACGTACCAACACAGACTATCCCCCAATTTAACTGATCCCCAAAGGTTTTTGATTAAATAGCGGAATAGAAAATATGATCCCAAAAAAGTGTATGTATATCACACGTACACAACCACACTAGGCCCCAATTACTATTGTTTGTACCCCTAAAAGGCTAGGAGTAGGGGGAGTATGGAACAGGCAGCACCCTCAAACCTTCAGAAGTATGAGATGAACCCCAACAACTTGGAAAGGTGGATCTCTCTCACACGTACCAACACAGACTATCCCCCAATTTAACTGATCCCCAAAGGTTTTTGATTAAATAGCGGAATAGAAAATATGATCCCAAAAAAGTGTATGTATATCACACGTACACAACCACACTAGGCCCCAATTACTATTGTTTGTACCCCTAAAAGGCTAGATGAGGAGTAGGGGGAGTATGGAACAGGCAGCACCCTCAAACCTTCAGAAGTATGAGATTGTGTTCACTGTACCCCACAAAGATTGAGTTCACTGCACCCCACAATGATTGTGTTCACTGCACCCCACAAAGATTGTGTTCACTGCACCTCACAAAGATTGTGTTCACTGTACCCCCCAAAGATTGTGTTCACTGCACCCCACAAAGATTCTGTTCACTGTACCCCACAAAGATTGTGTTCACTGCACCCCAAAAAGATTGTGTTCACTGCACCCCAAAAAGGATGTTGTTCACTGCACCCCAAAAAGGATGTTGTTCACTCCACCCCAAAAAGATTGTGTTCACTGCACCCCACAAAGATTGTGTTCACTGCACCCCAAAAAGATTGTGTTCACTGCACCCCAAAAATGATTTTGTTCACTGCACCCCAAAAAGGATTTTGTTCACTGCACCCCAAAAAGGATGTTGTTCACTCCACCCCAAAAAGATTGTGTTCACTGCACCCCAAAAAGATTGTGTTCACTGCACCCCACAAAGGATTTTGTTCACTGCACCCCAAAAAGATTGTGTTCACTGCACCCCAAAAAGGATGTTGTTCACTGCACCCCAAAAAGGATTTTGTTCACTGCACCCCAAAAAGATTGTGTTCACTGCACCCCACAAAGGATTTTGTTCACTGCACCCCACAAAGATTGTGTTCACTGCACACCAAAAAGGATTGTGTTCACTGCACCCCAAAATGATTTTGTTCACTGCACCCCAAAAAGATTGTGTTCACTGCAGCCCAAAAAGATTGTGTTCACTGCAGCCCAAAAAGATTGTGTTCACTGCAGCCCAAAAAGATTGTGTTCACTGCAGCCCAAAAAGATTGTGTTCACTGCAGCTCACACACAGAAAAATGGATGTGGATCACTGACACCTGCCTATCTCCAATCCCACACCACACAGCAATATCGATTGTAGTTTGTAGAACACAGTTTCCCTAAAATTCAGCAGACTCTGTCCCTAACAGGATTGAGAAGAGATCGTAGATCAGGATTGAGTGCAGACCCCACCCCCCACACAGCAATATCGATTGTAGTTTGTAGAAGACACTGACCCTATAATTCAGCAGACTCTATCCCTAAAATGCCTACAACTCGCCCTGCCTAAACACTCCGACCTGTCCCTCAATTCTATCCGGACACAAATGGTTTTTTCCTGCCTATCTTTCCCTAATCAGCAGCCAGCACGTTGATGTGTGCTCTGTCCCTGAATCTAAGCAGCATAATGACGCCGCTGCGGCTGCCTCGAACTTATAAAGACTTGGTCACATGCTTCAGACGGCCAATCACAGCTACTGAGACATTTGCAGGCATGGCTGGGATGGCTTAAGGCACACCAGTTAAACGATTGTTGATTGGCTGTTGAAAGCCCGCCATGAAAAGAGCGCCAAAGCATGCAAAACCCGGAAATAAAACGACCGAACACGGATTTTTACCCGAACATACAGTAAAGTGTCCGTGTCCGTGTTCGGGTACAAAAAATCCAATTATTCGGTACGAACACGAATAATACAGTCCGTGTTCGCTCAACACTAGTACTGACCACACCCCAGAAACATAATTCGCTGCTTGTGGGATTGGCTCACCAATTTTCCCAGAAGTCTGCCTAAGATGGAAGTCAGATTTCAGGCATCCCCTGCAACAAAATTATTTTTGGTGAAATACTCCCAATATCCATATTGTACTATTCCACAGATTTGTAAAAACCTAGTTCAATTTATTAATATACCAAATGTTTTAAAAGAGAAACATATACACTTTAAATGAGATGAAAACATTATAAACAGACAGATATGATCATCCCGAATAGGAGAATGCGTAAAGAAAAAACCTATGGATCTGGATCAATGCGTTTTGCCCAAATTTAGGGCTTTTTCAGGATCCACGTATCTGATGATCAGAGAACTAATAAACAGCAGAGAAAATACATTATAAATATCATATAAAAGAAAACAATACATAATCAGTTAGATAAAGTATGTAAATAAATCATGTTTAATCCAACCAAAAATATTGAGGAATGAAAGAGAGAGCGAAGAGGAGAAGAAGAGAAAAAAAAAAAAAGTGATAATAGTCAATAAGATAATGTAAACGATCACATGGAGACACTGGGTTGGGGGAATGAAGACAACGGAGAGATTGAAAAAGAAAAAAGATAAAAAAAAGAAAAAAAAATATATATATAATGAAAAAATAGTCAATTGAAGTTAGAATAAAAAAAAAAAAAAAATATATATATATATATATATATATATATATATATATATATATATATATATATATACCTCACATCTAGGTTGACAAAAGATATAATCCAATATCTGCCTCAAAAAGCCAAGAGCACAGCGAAAATTATTTGATTATATTCACACATGTGTAAGAAATGTATTTTAAAATCATATAAGGATAGGCCAGTGGGAGACCACCATCTACAAAAGGGAGATTTTTCTTTTATTATATATAAAAATCAATCAAAAACAACCACAGCCAATGTGAATATATAAAAAGAAAAATACATTTTTTTATCAAGATCACTTATTGAAAAGAACAACATTCACTTACCCCTCACATAGGGATAACCAAGGGGTTAACCCCATACCAAAATACCAAAATACGGAAATACGGTGAAGGCAGTCCAAGAGGCTGCCAACCAAGGGGGGCTTCAATTATATAATACACAAATTCACAGCAAACAGGTCTGGTTCAAAATTAATAATCAGACCAAGCAGGAAGAAAAAGAGTCGGTCCCAAATGCCTAAATAGATGCCAAAACAGCAATATGTAAGAGATTACCCACTATTACAAAGTAAACCATCCAAATATGACAAGGTAGACAATGTAAGAATCTTACCCATAATAGACAGAAAAGAACACACCGGTGTGGCAACCTCCACACACAACAGCCTCATCAGCCAAGTGCAACTGTGAAAAGTGCGCCTATTTAAGGAGAAAAAACGGGGGATGGATCAACAAAAGAAGCCCTTACCGGCCTCCCGTTCCCCACGTCGCGTCCTTCTGCCGAGAATGGCGGTTAGGAAGCGCGGCGTTCTTCTGGCCACTGACACTCTTCCGGTACTAAAAACCATAAGTGACGTCACGCGTCATGTGCAGATCGCTGCGAGGCCGGAAGGACGACAGAGCGACAAGCAAGCCAACAATAACATCCCGGGAGCACCAAGCCAAACCAAAAAAGTCACACAAAAATAGTGCGCACACAGTAAATAGTACTAAATAGTAGTAGGATTCACTGAAAACAACATGGGGATATTAAAAAGAAAAAAAAAATGCCGGAACTTTGCTTTAACATACAACATTGGGTTGATTTACTAAAGGTATATAGACTGTTCACTTTGCAAAGGAAGTTGCACTTTACAAGGGAATTTTTCCCAGAACCTAAAGGGGTTGTAAAGTTAGAAGGTTTTTTATCCTAATGCATTCCATGCATTAAGATAAAAAAACATCCTGTGTTAGTTAGCCAATGAGGAGACAGAGGGGGTGGGGCCAAACCACATGGATATGGATACACAGAGCTATGACTTGGCTCGGGTGCCCCCATAGCAAGCTGCTTGCTGTGGGGGCACTCAAAGGGAGGGGGGGCAGGAGACCCAAAGAGGGACTCAAGAAGAGGAGGATCCGGGCTGCTCTGGGAAAAACCAACTGCACAGAAGAGGGAAGTATAACATGTTTGTTATTTTCATTGAAAAAAAAAACAAGACTTTACAATCACTTTAACCTTCCTAGCGGTATTCCCGAGTGTGGCTCGGGGTTAAATTTCAGTGCCAAAAGCGGTAACCCCGAGCCACACTCGGGGTACCGCTAGGAAGATTGCTGGATCCTGGTAGAGGGGTTACTTACCTTGTCACTGGGATCCAGCGATGTATCCCTGCGGTGTGTGGTGGCGGATCTTCCTCCGGATCCTCTGTGTGCCCCGGCTTCCGTCTCCTGCGACGTGACGTTCGCAGGGGGGGGGGGGGGTGGAACCGGCGGAAAATTTAAATGTAAAACACACCAAACACACTGATACAATGCAAAATAAAAAAAAATCACATTAGTTTGCTCCCCAGTGCCCTTTCCTGCAGTTTTACTGTACTTTTTATGCATATATATATATATATATATATATATATATATATATATATATATATATATATGTGTATGTATATATATATATATATATACAGTATATATATATATATATATACAGTATATATATATATGTATTCATACATACTTTAACTTATTTATAGTTTTTTATTATATTATAATTTATGATTTTGTGTTTTAAACTTTATCATACCCGAGATGTTATAAAGAAGAACGCACAGTAAAAAAAAAATCATATGTAAATAGTTGGTTTGGGCTGCTCATTCTTAAGAATTACATGCAAAATAATGGTACTGCTTTTAGCACCTAAAATCCGAAAGAATACCGCCAGGGAGGTTAATGAATGGGTTAATGGGTGGAGCTCTGCTGACTTCCATCATCCTGGGCTGTGCAGGGACCACCTCCTACCATTTCCAATTGAGACCCACCATTTGGTTTTATAATTTTAGTTCCCCCACAGGGGCAAATGTATTTATGTTTAATTTTTTGTATGTGTTATGTCTTGATTGTTATGTTGTTTTCAAGTCACGCACTATGTGCATGCTTTTTATTCAATTGATCGAATAAATATGGATTTTATATCATTTTATGTGTGGTATATTGTGATCGTCCCCTTTAAAGCCCTGAAAACCCCATTTCTTTTTCTGTTCTTTTTTTTGCATCATCCAATTAAATGGAAGCAAAAATACTGTTTTTTATTTTTCTTGCATGTGATTGGGTATTATTTGCAAACTGAATATTCATGACATTCACTCTCCTTGGAAAGTGCAACCTACTATGCAAAGTGAACTGCTTTTTTGCTGCATTAAATCAATCCCACTGTGTCCATAACTATAAACATCCGTGTAAAACAGGGAGAGTAAAGTATTTCAACAATAGGATTGTATTCTTCAGAATTAGTTCTCCAAGGCTGCCATCTAAATATATAGTGGGGATAACACTCACTCCTTGGAGTTCATAAAGACTGGTGCAGACAGATTTTGTGAAAGTGTCTTGTGTGTGTTCTTAGTGTCGGTTCACATTTCAGCGATGTCAGACATTGCATGTGATTTGAAGCGTATGATGCGATGTCTGTGTGTTGTGTATTCAGCCATACAGATTGTATGGCTGAATTTGCATTGCATTCAGACCAAAGTTGCACAGGACCCTTTTTTTGTTCCGCACCAGAATCGGTTTGCATGGGTGATCCGATTCATGTCCCAACTGATAGTTCGCACTGGGATATGCAAACTGATCTGGGGGTGTCGTTAACTTTGTATTGACACCCCCAGCGATTTTCATATGGCAGTGTGAACTGGCTGCGGCTGCGAGTCAATATGCTGGAACCCACAGTGGATTCCCAGGGTTCCTGCATCGCATATGTGTGAACCGGCACTAAAAGTGCTACAGTGTCATTTGCCTGTATTGCTTTCTTCTTTCTTGTATTTTCTGCAAAAATTTCAATAAACATTATTGTACCATACATGTGGCGCAGTGTGCATCAAATCCATGTACCTGTTTAGAACTTCTACTTGAATTTGACCCATGCTGCACCACTTTTAAAATGCTTTTGAGACACTTATGCAAAATCTGCATCAGGGTCTTTCTGTACTCCAAACGAGAGTTGGTCTCAATTAGCTCCACTTTCATAAGACATGAACTGTCTGTATTTTTTTATTTTTTATTTGACATATTTGACACGGGCATTGTGCAACAATGTAAAGGTGGCACATTTTAGAACTACCTGAATTTGGTGCATAAGTCGCAGTCATAACCAAAAGTGTTGCAGGTGCGTCATGAATTGGGCTCAAAAGATTAACAAGAGGGATTACACCCAGAAAAGTGGTGCAGCAGTGTACTACAAAGACCAGGCTGTAGAGACAGCACTTCCAGCATGAAGAGGATCAGCAATGAGTAAGTCTATAGATATTTCCTTTTGAATATCTTCAGCACAATGTTTCTAAAAAAAGATAATATTGCATTTAAGCATATGAGCTATAATGGAGACTGATCCCCAAAATAGAAAAGCTCACGTGAACTGACGTTGTTGCCAGGTTAGCAGTCCAGGGCAATAGCACAATATATTTTATGTCTGCAAGCCTAAGTAGAGGTTTTTCTTCTATTATGTGCACGTGAACAGCAAAAGCAGCAGTATTTACCCAAGTATGGCTGCATACAGCCATTAATTTCTATGCCTGGTTGTATGCGCCACCTGCGGCCCCCCGGATGCAAAAAAAGACACAAATTTTAGGTTTGAGTAGATTTGCGTCTGCAAACATCTGTGTGCATGAGCCCTAAGAACTCAAACCCATTAAAAAGCCTGTAGTCAAGAAATTCATGTTAATTATTAAACATTTATCAAACATCAACATGTTTCACAGCAGACATTGCTCCTACTTCAGAAGTAATACAATTATAGGCTAATATTTATTGACAGCTGTATTTCCAAAGAATCAAAACCCTCCCCACCTCTTATTAAAATTATAGCCACTGATCCACCAGAAGGTGTTATAATAAATGAAACATGATTCCCTTCCAGGATGCAACACATGAAGATTAAAAGCATTTAAAACATACTAAAACAGAATAGCTTCTACCAAAGATAACAAAATGACCTATTAAGATAAAAAAGTATAAAGCTAACACTAAAAGTAAAGATAGGTGTAAATGTTAAACTGTTAATAAAAAGCAGAGTGAATGGATACATGTCTGTGATGACTGACATATAGAACAAGAATTAAAAACTGTAAAGATACATTGTTATTTGTTTTTATATATTCAATTAAAAAAAAATTGTCATGAGTTCTAGCCCTTTCTTTCTCTATAGTGGGGTACACACCAGTAGAAAATCTGCCGAAAATTCTCGTCCGAGGTAAAATTGTACGATTTTCGGCTAGTGTGTACACAACTTTCAGCAGCCGATGCCGACATTTTAAACGAAAAAAAACGGAGGGTCCGTCCCCAGAAGACCAATTTTCGTTTAATGTGTATGCAGTACGTCCGCGAAAAATTGGACACGAAAGACCGCGCATGATCTGAAGTTGCTGACGACCCGGGAGTCTAGGAACAAATGTCCCAAAAAAAAATAAAAATCGGAAATTTCAACTAAAAACGGTTATGACCGCTGAGCAAGAGAGAGAAAAATCGGAGGATATTTCCTTTGATTTCCGTCAAGTGTGTACGGGCCTTAAGGTATTTTTGCTTTAGTCTGCTTCCACATTTAGGAGATTTTCCTTCCTTTCTGTGCTCCCAAATAGAAATGCCGGTGGCAAAAAGAAAAAGCTCTACCCTAAAGAAAATAAAAAGACAGTTGGGCTTCAAAGAAAAAAAGTGTACATAAGTTGACAATAAATGAATTGCATCTACAATAAACTAATTGCATCCACATAGTTATAGTTTGACTACAGAGTCTGCTATGAAATTCTCTAGAACTCAATCTTTTTATGACGTGCTTGATTTACCCAACGACTTACTCCATCTTACAGTAGATAACCGTAATACAATGTAATTAAATCTTTATGACTTTACTGCTGCCAAGAGCCTGTTCTCTGTTTTGTTCTTTTACAGCATTCAGGAAATGCCAATACAAGGCCTTGATATCCATGAACAAAACACTACCGTCTCTTAACCCATCACACTTATTTCCAGGTTTCAATTGTAAGATTGTCCCCAAATGGACTACGGTAAAAATAAAATTGACAAATGAAAATGACTGGTACTCATCACCTCAATACTGTACAGAGGGGGTATTTAGAGCATTTCGTTACTGCCATACATAACGAACCTGCCAAAGATGTTGTTGCTAAAACAAACAATGACCATGTCACCTACTCACCTCCCTCTAGAACTCTAAGTGATTTATAGAGATGTTTGTAATGACAGATGACATGAGATGGAGCCAAGCTTAAAGGGAGTTTATGTTTAAAGTTTATTTAGTTCTTTATAGGGTCATTTAAATGAAAAAAAAGTATTTGTTAGGACATCTAATATTTCGAACTATGCTGATTTAAATAACCTTCTATAGCTAAAATAATCTTCATAAAAAAACACAGTTTTTATACTTTTTATTGACATGTTTACATTACCACATGACTATGTTCCTTCCCATCCTTTTTTTCTTTAGCTGGGGTCATGTCTGAATTATCAGTGGACGGGCATCTGAAGTCACACACAGCAGGGATTTACATTATAATTATTATTTACAGTTTCTATGAGTAATTTGCATAATGTAAGCTGTTAAAATACAGTAGCCCAGATTCCTACTAACCTGTTTTAACCAACGCCGCTGCTTGGTACTCACTATGAGCAGCTGGCGTTTTGACATTGAGACTTTTACTTGGAGCTGCATGGGTCTGGTGGAACCACTCCTGAAAGTGGGCATGATATGAGCAGGCCTACCTGAACAATGGGAGTGGTAAAATAGAACAAAAGGCATATTTATCCACCCGGGAGGATTACCGCGATCACAAATTTTATTTAAAAAAATTAGCTGAACAAATGACAAAACATATTTATTTATTTTGTTCCTTTTTTGTCTTCCCTGTCCCTTTGGGGAGATTTCCCTCTGACCCATAGTCAAAACAGGAAGTAAGAGGAAATCTCTCCAAAATTTCACCAAATAAATAGTGTTCCCATTGGAAGGTTTTCCCTCTATTCCTGTCCTGGTGACAACCCAAAATTATGGATTTTTTTTTTTTTTTTTTGCTTTTCTCTTGGTGATACCAGAAAACAGGTCAAATAGAGAGGGGGGGACACAGACTGCAATAAAAACCTGACAGGTGTTCTAATCCCTCTCCACTCTATCCAAAACTAAAAAAAAAGGTTTTGCCTTTAGTTAAGCTGGCCATACACTTTTTTTTCTAAGTGTTATGTTTTAAAAATGTTTGATTTTTTAATGGTAAGTGGGATAAAATTGATGTTCTTTTTCGACTGCAGCAACGAGAAAATTCAAAAGAACAGGATAGACAATTATTTTTAGATTTAGAATACTTTATTACACTTCTCGAATGAAAGAATTTTTCTTTCACGAACAGTGAATGTGGTTTGTGTTTGAGAAATTACATTCATTCCGAAATTGAATGTTAAAAGCAAATACAATTTTGATGCACTTCTTTATATTTATTAGAGTTAAAAAAAAAAGCAGAAACTTTTTGAAGAACCTTCGCATTTTTAAATGACATTCGTCAAGCCATTGAATGTACTGAGAATTTTAGTATGCATATTTATATTAGTATTTGAATGACATTTAAAATCTACCAATGCGTGGCCAGCTTTATTATAGTTTAGGGCCCTTACACATGGGGGTGCTTAGCCCTTGCACATTCAATCTTGGCATTTTACTGCACCTGGAAGACACAGGTGAAGCATCCAGCCTGGACAGGGCCCTATGGGCATGATTTACTAAAGGAAAATAGACTGTACCCTTTGCAAAGTGCAGTTGCACTCTGCAAGTGCAGTTGATCCAGGGCATAGTAAATAAGGTAAAGTTTTACTTTGCAAAGAATACCAATTATGTGCAAGGAAAATGGAAAAAAAAAAAGAAAACAGCATTTTTTGCTTGCACATGATTGGATGATGTAAGACAGCAGAGCTTCTGCTCATTTACTAAGTTCTGCACTTAGTAAAACTGAGTACAATTGCACTTTGCAAAGTCTATTTGCCTGAAAGCGGAGTTCCGGCCGCAAAATCGTTATTTTAGATTTTGTGGCATCCACTTCCTTATTGTACCCTGAAAAAGAATTGGATATTCCCGAATTTTTTTTTTTTTTTTTTACTTACCTTGTTTCAGCAGAAAATATACTCACCTTTCCTTCCACTTCCTCCCTGTGCGGCTGCGGCCCGCGCCGTCACTTCCTGTCCCGCAATGCGTCCTGGGAGCTCTTACTGATCACTCCCAGGAGGCAATGGGCAGTGACGTAGGCGACCGGCCGCTCCTCTCATTGCGTTATTTCTAAACAGAAAATGACGCGATGAGAGACGGAGCACAGCGCGGACGGCGCAAGCCTATTGCCAGTACTTTCCTTTGTACTGGGCATGCGCGAGATTTCGCGCTGCATTGATCGGCCCCCCTCCATCTACAACCAGGAAGCAGGGCATATATGTGCACACTGCGGCTTCGGGGGACCATGGAAAAGATGGCGGCGCTCTGCAAAAATTTTATAAAGTAAGATTTTAGTATTGCCAATCTATTATTTACATGTATAAAATCGGATTAGCGGATGTAAGAAGGGCGGTGGATCACTGTTTGGGAGGTATTTAAAAAAAAAAAAAACAAATCTGTGGCCGGAACTCCGCTTTAAGTAAATCCACACCTATGTATTCAGGGACATATGGCTTGGAACACAAGTACTCTGGCATACTAAAACACTAGGTGCCCCGTGTTCAAGGGGCCCACATGTGCTCCATGGATGGGGGTGACAGTGTTTCGGGAATATGACAAATATGTTGGTAAATATACTTACCCAGAAGAATTAATGGTTTGCACTTTATATTTATTAGGCATTCCTTCAGTGTGTTCAAATACAGCTTCATCTTTAAATACAAGTCTGCTATCTAGATAAAGTATAAATCAGCTTTAAATAAGAGCTGCAGAAACACACATTATTTTACTTCATTTATTCCCTGCAAATAGAGGATAAAGTGTCCCGTCTTTTGTGGATCATGTGTCTGGAATGAGGTCTTCATCATCACAAACAAATTATAAAGATAAAAAGCTTAATCCCTCCAACCAGCTCTTCCACGCAGTGCCTACTTCACATAATGCGTATTGTCAGTCATTGAAGATACAGAAAGATTGCATTTACTGTAGCCAGGATTCAGCAACTAGTCCCAAAAAATGGTTCTTTTGAAAGGGGATGTAAACCTAACAATGACTTTATTTTGCTCCTTTTTTTGGTCTGCCAAAAATGTACCAATAAATGAATTTTGTTATACTGTAATACAAAATTAATACTATATTAATGCAAAATTAGCAAAAAAAAAAAAAAAAGATGGGAGGTACATCGCATAGATTCAATGATTGTTATATTTTTTTGACATGTGTTGATCCTGCCAAAAATCTGGTCAACTGACAACTTTCTGTGCCCTTTCCTTGTTCTACACTTTTAACAGTTACATTGTTTCCAACCATCTCTAAGGGCTACAAACCACCGCCCTGTAAGAAAATATAGGGGTTATGGCTACCTGCTAACATAACACTGGTCAAGTCAAAGTACCGATGTAAAACTGCAGCGGGTGGTCAGAAAGTGGTTAAATGTCTTTTAAGATTGCACTTACATGGTTTACAGTTATAAATCATCTTAAGAACAAACACGAGGAGCATGTAAAACATAGCCTGTCCTTCCGGGATCGCACAATTGCGGTGACGTCAGCACGCCGCTTGACCCTACGCGTTTCATCATATTTTGAGGACTTCTGGGGTACTGAGATATCAGTGTGTAGCTTTGAGAGGACCCTGGTCTGCTTAAAGGCCCCAGCTGGGTATTAAGCCAAAAGCGCCATTGACCTCCTAACACGAGGTCAATAAGAGCTGGTAAGCGAGCATTTCAGCCTTTGGTGGTGGTGATGTTATCTGAGTTCACTTTAAGGTGACGGACAGCAGTGTTATCCTTATTAAGGACTCCTTTTTCATCACTTGTGGACTGATTTGATATCAATTGATTAATTATGGACATTCACTATTAGCGCAAATTATATACTGTATATTGTATTTTGTATTGTGCATATATCACAAAATAGCTGAAGCTCACATTTGTATTGATTTTGATTTACACACTAGTGCACTTTAGCCTTTCTTTTTTTGCTAAGTATTTTTTTGTGCTGTTTTTAAAATCTTTTTACATTTTTTTTTATTTTTGAGGGATAGGGGGCTGTCATTAAAGTAATTTTAATGCAAGGTCCATTTTAAGTGAAAGATCCATATGGGATGTTATTGACTGTTTTCTAATTTGACTAATTAATGGGAATTGGTGTCCTACCTAAAACAGAACTTTAAAAAAAAAAAAATTATATATAAAAATGAAGTACCTAAGGTGCTTAAAAAAAAAAAAACAGCTGTCGTTGCAATAGTTACTACCCTTCCTGCGTTGTACCCTGTCGATACAAGGTACAAGTACAGAAGCCCGACGCGGCCCAGGAAACAACAGTTTATACATGCTTATTTGTCACCTTAGGTCATGCTGCATACAGAAAACTTTATTTAGAAGTTTTTTTTTTTAACCACTTTACCACTGGTCACTGTGCTGCTACTGCGGCAAAGTGGCTCATTAACGTCTGGCGACGTAGACCTACGTCACCAGACTCTCCCCTCTCTCAGTGGCGCTCGCTCTCGCTGTATTCAGACACAGCGGGAGTCGGGCCAGGGGAGGAGAGGCGGTGATCACCGCCGCTCTTCCTCGATCGTCTGGGATCGAGTGAGGAAATCCGCCCACTTGTGTAAACAAAGCGGGCGGATCTCCTCTGTGACAGACAGTGACAGATTACAGGATTCAGCATAGCTGAACCTACGATCTGTGTCTTTGTCACACAACACCCTCCCCCACATAAGTCAGTAAGCACCAGGCATACATTTAACCCCTTGATCACCAATATAGTTAACCCCTTCCCTGCCAGTGTCATTATTACAGTAACAGTGCATATTTATAGCACTGATTACTGTAGTAATGTCACTGGTACCCCCAAAAGTGTCAAAAATGTCAGTTAGTGGTTCGATCTGTCCGCCGCAATGTCGCAGTCCCACAAAAAAATCGCAGATCGTCGCCATTACTAGTAAAAAAAATAAACAATAAAAATGACAAATCTTTCCCGTAGTTAGTAAACGCAATCAAAATACGCTTATTGCAATTTTTTTTACCAAAAATATGTAGCAGAAAACAAATTGGCCTAAAATGTTAAAAATTTTAGATTTTTAATTTTTTTTGGCAATGTTATATATCAGAATGTAAAAAATATTGTTTTTTTTTTTCAAAATTGTTGCTCTTTTTTCAAAAATTAAAAATCGCACAGGTGATCAAACACCACTAAAAGAAAGCTCTATTTGTGGGGAAAAAAAGGACATAAATTTAATTTGGGTACAGCGTCGCACGCCCGTGCAATTGTCCGGTAAAGTACTGCAGTGCCGAATCGCAAAATATAGCCTGGTCAGGAATGGGGTAAAATCTTCCAGTCTTAAAGCGGTTAAAAATACGCTCATTGATAATTTTTTTGTCAAAGACATGTAGCTAAATACATTTTGGCCTAAATATATGACAAAAATTGAATATATTGGATATTTTTTAACTGTCAAAGTAGAAAATGTAATTTTTTTTTATTAATATCGCAAAAAATGAAAAGCGCAGAGGTGATCAAATACCACTAAAAGAAAGCTCTGTTTGTGGTAAAAAAAGGACGTAAATTTCGTTTGGGTACAGGGTTGCATGACCGCGCAATTGTCAGTTAAATTCGCACAGTGCCAAGTTGCAAAAAGTGGCCTGGACGTTAAGCAGGAAAATCCTCCGGTGGTAAAGTAGTTAAATGGTAAAACAAACAAAAAAGAAAAAATTTTTTTATGGTAAAAAATAAATGTCAATTGTTGACACAAGGTACACAGAACAAACTAAATGTCAACCAAGAAGAGTTGAGATCTATTTCAATAATAACTTTTTAAAATAAGAATTGCTGACCCTTTTTACAAATCCTTCAAGAGTCAATAAATACTTATACACCAATTAAATTGCAGTTTTAACAGAAGCTGGTCAGAAGATTTGTTTTAGCTGGAGGTGAATAATCTTTAATTTGCAAAGTTACAGATTTGTGTGTAGTCTTAACCATCCTATTTAAAGGATAAATTAAATTCAGGAACTGACTTTCATCACGGCACATATGCACTTACACGGCTTCACCATCACTTAAATCCATAATCCAGGCTATTAACTTCTACATATACCTGTGCGTGGGTGTAAATTGATAAAAGTACATATCAATTGCGAGGCTTCATTTAGCGCCAGACTATTTACACGATCCTCCCTGCTGCACAGGAAAGTTCAAAGCTACATACCCAGTGCAACTGATACCGGTTTATTAAAATGCCACAAGATGCACACATACTTTTGAGAAGGGCACAGAGGGGTGGAAGAGTGAACTGGTCAAAATGAAAGTATACAACTGCTAACAATCCAGGTAGTGTTTCATGGTAAAACACACACACACAGTGTGTGTGTGTGTGTGTATATATATATATATTTATATATTTTTTTTTTTTTTTACAGTATCTCACAAAAGTAAGTAGATCCCTCACATTTTTGTAAATATTTTATTATATCTTTTCATGTGACAACACTGCAGAAATGACACTTTGCTACAATGTAAAGTAGTGAGTGTACAGCTTGTATAACAGTGTAAATGTGCTGTCCTCTCAAAATAACTCAACACACAGCCATTAATGTCTACAAAGCTGGCAACAAAAGTGAGTACACCCCTAAGTGAAAATGTCCAAGTTAGGCCTAATTAGCCTTTTTTCCTCCCCGGTGTCATGTGACTCCTTAGTGTCACAAGGTCTCAGGTGTGAATGGGGAGCAGGTGTGTTAAATTTGGTGTTATCGCTCTCACTCTCTCATACTCTCGAACTGGAAGTTCAACAGGGCACCTCATGGCAAAGAACTCTCTGAGGATCTGAAAAAAAGAATTGTTACTCTACATAAAGATGAGGCTATAGGAAGATTTCCAAGACCCTGAAACTAAGCTGCAGCACGGTGACCAAGACCATACAGCAGTTAAACAGGACAGGTTCCACTCAGAACCGCCCTCGCTATGGTCAACCAAAGAAGCTTAGTGAACATGCTCAGCATCATATCCAGAGGTCGTCTTTGGGAAATAGACGTATGAGTGCTGCCAGCATTGCTGCAGAGCTTGAGGGGTGGGGGGCGGGGGGGGGGGGGGTCAGCCTGTCAGTGCTCAAACTATATGCCACACACTACATCAAATTGGTCTGCATGGCTGTTGTTTCAGAAGGAAGCCTCTTCTAAAGATGATGCACAAGAAAGCCTCAAACAGTTTGCTGAAGACAAGCAGACTAAGGACATGGATTACTGGAACCATGCCCCATGGTCTGATGAGTCCAAGATAAACGTATTTGGTTCAACTGGTGTCAATCGTGTGGCGGCAACCAGGTGAGGAGTACAAAGACAAGTGATTCTTGCCTACAGTCAAGCATGGTGGTGGGAGTGTCATGGTCTGGGACTGCATGAGTGCTGCTGGCACTGGGGAGCTACAGTTCAGTGAGGGAAGCATGAATGCAAACATGTACTGTGACATACTGAAGTAGAGCATGATCTCCTCCCTTTGGAGACTGGGCCGCAGGACAGTATTCCAACATGATAAAGACCCCAAACACACCTCCAAGACAACCACTGCCTTGCTAAAGAAGCTGAGGGTAAAGGTGATGGACTAGCCAAGCATGTCTCCAGAACTAAACCCTATTGAGCATCTGTGGGGCATCCTCAAACAGAAGGTGGAGGAGCATAAGGTCTCGAACATCCACCAGCTACGTGATGTCTTCACGGAGGAGTGGAAGAGGACTCCAGTGGAAATCTGTGAATCTCTGGTGAACTCCATGCCCAAGAGGGTTAAGGTAGTGCTGGAAAAAAATGGTGGCCACACAGATCTGTAACCTAGTTGCTCTCCCCCACCTTGGGTCTTTATGCCCTGTGTTGGCATGGTGTCCCATAGCATCTGTAGTGGCAAGGCAGTGTAGGACTGGCCAGAAGAGGGATTACTTTGGTGCAGTTGGTCAGTTTAAACATGTATTGCAATATATGTGAACTAAATATCCCTTTTTTTTTTTTTTTTTTCATTGCATAGTTTGCTGGAAAGGGTGTAGCAGTGTGCAGAGGGTCCATCCAGAATGTGTAGTGTTACTGTGTGGTCACACCCCTTTAGCACCTGATAATTCAAATACATGAACACGCTATTGGGATTTGAGCACAGGTATATCTTATCTTTTTGTTTGTTTGTTTATTTCTTTAGTGTTGTCACATGAAAAGATCTAATAAAATATTTTACAAAAATATGAGGGGTGGACTCACTTTCGTGAGATACGGTATATATATATATATATATATACTTTTTTTTTTTTTTAAGATGACGCCTTAGACAATTATGTGTTCCCAGTCCCTAATTCAAATAAAGTGATTGTAAAGATATACCCAACTCTTCGGAGCAAACAAAAGCCTCCTGAATTTCTGTTCAGTATGCTCTAACCAGGCTGCTCAATTCCAAAGCAGAGAAAAAAAAACGTATTTTCAAAGGTTACCTTTTATGAAGAGGGGGAGCAGACAGGCTGCCTTCTCCCTAAAGTTGTTAATGAACGCCCAGCAGCCCCTGCCATTGGGGCTTTGAAACTACCTAATGGAAGATTAGTTACCATGCCAGAAGCTGTTATGGCTGAACTAATAAGATTTTACTCAGACCTATATGTTTCCAAAGTGTCTTATACACAGGAGGAAGCTTACAGGGTATTCACAAATGGTTCCCTAGCCCCATTTATCAGATTCACAGTGGCTTTAGCTGGAGGCCCCTCTCACTTTGGAGGAGCTGAGGGAGGTGGTCGGTAGGGATGATCGAACGGTTCGTGTCGACCATCGGTTCGACCCGAACATTGACTGTTCGAAATTCGGCCGAATTTCGAACTTTTTGCTGAAAAAGTTCGGAATTCGGCAACCAGAACCAACCAAAATGCAATGGGACAGGAACTGGGCTTTAAAAGCCCGTGATTGGACCAGAACCATCAGTAAAAGCCAATTGAGGGGGCAGGAGGATGCTAGGAATGTGATTGGAGTGACTAGGGGGTCCAGAGGCCAATCAGTAGTGAATACGTCCCCCAGGATATAACATAGCCCCGCCAAATCTCTAGCATTGTAATACAGGGACGTGGAAGAGAGTGGAAGCAGTTCTGTTACTCCTGCTTCAAAGTGTCATTTAGCAATTATTAGTGTGAGGAAAGGGATATCTAGACTCTGACTGCTATGGCAGGGTGACCAAACCTTCCATGTCAGGGTGACCGCCATAGAAAGCCATAGAAAAAAGATTGTTTCTATTAGAATTGCAATAGAGCAGGATAGTGGCATCGCCCCTGTCACACCCGGCTTTTTGTTGCAGGCGTTTTATTGGGCTTTTTTGTGGACGTGTTTGGAGGCAGGCATGACATCAGAACTCCTGTGTAGGGGTATATATACACATACACATGTATGTATATATACACATACACATATATAGGTGTGAAAGTAGCAGAACCCTATGCCTGCGCTAATGAAATAATTAACAGGCATAGGACTACGCTCCTATCACACCTATATGTGTGTATGTGTATAAATACATATAAGTGTGTGTGTATATATACCCCTATACAGAAGTTCAGATGTTATGCCTGCCTCCAAAGACGCCCAAAAAATTCCCAAAAAAACGCCTGCTACAACACACCTGGGCGTTCTTGAAGCAAGCGTTTTTTTGGGCATTTTTTGGGCGTCTTTGGAGGCAGGCATAACATCTGAACTTCTGTATAGGGGTATATATACACACACACATGTATGTATATATACACATACACATATATAGGTGTGAAAGTAGCAGAACCCTATGCCTGCGCTAATGAAATAATTAACAGGCATAGGACTACGCTCCTATCACACCTATATGTGTGTATGTGTATAAATACATATAAGTGTGTGTGTATATATACCCCTATACAGAATTCAGATGTTATGCCTGCCTCCAAAGACGCCCAAAAAATGCCCAAAAAAACGCCTGCTACAAAAATGCCCAGGTCACTTTCTAGACCCCCAGACACTAAACCCAAAGAAATCTCATTTTTTTTTCAATAATTTTTTCAATAATTGGCTCTCTATCAAAAATGACAATTTTTAAGAACTTTTTTAGTGTGTGATTAATAGTCCCTGGGGCATGACCCAGAACCCTAGGCACTTTTTAGGGTCATTTATTGGGTTTTAGGGCTTCAAAATGGTGTTTTTTGATTACCGAAGTTCGGGTCCCATTGATTTCAATGGGGTTCTGAAATCCGGGCCGAACTTTCGGGAAGTTTGGGTGTTCTGGTCGAACCGAACTTTTCAAAAGTTCGATCATCCCTAGTGGTCGGTACATTCCCTACCTCAAAAGCCACTGGGGGTGATGAGTTACCAATGGAGGTGTATCAAATGTACTCGGACACCCTCTTGCCTTGCTTGTTGAAAGTGTTTAACAAGGCCCTGTCTAGATAACAATTACCTGTATCCATGTCAAGGGCTAGTATTATTTTACTATTGTAGCCCTACCCCCTTGAGGGTGGATGGATTTCTCACCTTTCTGGGTCCCCTGGGTTACTGATAGCAACTGCATACAGAATCTTAACACTTTTATTTTTTGTCTCAGTCAATGAACAGTCTAGGGGTTGTTGTTTTTGTTGTTTTATTTTATATGGGGATGGGAGAAGGGATGAGTGGGATATTCCAACACTTGAACTATTCACAATGCTGAGGACTTCTATCTGAGAATAGGAGATAGGAGGAGGAAGAGGACCGGAAATGACGTCAGCACGCCGTGACCTAATGTCGTTTCTCATAGATTACATTTTCACCTTTGAAAACATCATCTATGACGAAACGATGTTAGGTCACGGCGTGCTGACGTAATTTCCGCTAGCGTCCGACGAGTGCGGATGTGCAGAGCCGTCCGGCCGGCGGCTGATACAACGTTTTCTTTGTTGTATTTATGTGAGTGGATTACTTGTATTCATTAAATTTATCTTGTACGTTTTACACTATGGCGGTATTTTTCTTCTTTATCCTGAGCAATTGAGGCCATATATATTGTGCATCTGAGACGATTTACCTTCAATCCAATATCCTATATCATCTGTGGGGATCCCAGTATTTATTCACCTCAGGATATTAATGCTTCAGGAAGATTTTATCTGGTAAGAGGCTTGGAGGTGTCATCTGTACCTGAGTGCTGGGTGGATTGCTATTTGTCTATATAAGCAAGTCACATATTCTGTCTGGTAAGGGGCTGACCTTCTGGTGGTGGATTATTATTATTCTTTCGGTAGAGAACTCCTTGATTACTTACCTGTTGGGCTTTCCTTTACAATTTTTCTTGTGGATGTTTACCTTCAATCTGGTAAGCAGCTTTTATGTTGGTGGTGGATCAACTTTATCCCTATTATTTATACGCCTTTCAGTTTGGATTTTCACTGGTGTTATATTGTAATATATATTGTTTGTGGGATTTTACGCTATGGCGTTCTTCTGTTTTTCTCTATGATATACACATCCATAACTTGAGAGGTTCATCGCGGATGTCTAACAACATCAAGATCGTTGTGTAGGATCCTGGGCCTTTGTTACATTGTGTTCTGGTAAGCACATTACCAAGGGGGAATTTGGATTGACACCATTTCTTCACTTTTTCTTCATTATTTTTGGACTATATTTGAATATTTAATTTTATATGAACTTTTTCTTCACTTGATGTTTTTTGGACATTTATTTAGCCCTACATCACAGAGCGCGACTTTTTTTTTTTATACATAAATTTTAATGGTTGTGGTCACACTTGAAGTTGCTGCTTATTTAATTCATCACCTCTAGCGCGGTTACTTTTCTTTTTTTTTCTTTTTATAAAAAATGTCTTGCCTTTAGAACCACTTTAAGCAGTTGTATGTGTGTCCTCACGTTTTATGTGTTGCATGCTTGACAGTAGCAATGAACAAAAGTTTTCTACTACCTAAAATTTTAGAGAAAATTGTCAGATTTCATTGAAATTTAGTAAAGTCAATAATTTTTGTGTTTTTTTAATGGAGCAATGTGCTTTAAATTGGGTGTTACAGAAGCGTTTTTCAATTATCCTGGATCTGTTCTTGTGCCAAAAAAGGCATAATTATTTTAGTTCTATTTTTCACAGAAATTGAAAAAAAAGGCAGCAAAATAAATTGAAAGCCACAGTACACAAATAATTATCACATACACACACACCAAAACACAAATGAAAAAAGGGAAAAAAACTAAGTAAAAGAAAACCATCTCCCGAGAAAATGATATTCCCTTTGTGAAATTTTGAATAAAATTGCATATTAAAAACAATTCAACCAGTGTCACTCCACTCATCCCTGCTTGGCAGAGGCTCATTAACTAATTGAAGCCAAAATGGGGATGATACATTTCCTGTAAAGATGTCCCTGTACTATGGGCTCGGCATTCAGATGTATATTGAAGGGAATGTTGCTGTGCCATATACACAATTATAGCAATACGTTGCCCTGTTTTTAAGGGGTAGTCCTGATCTGAAAATTCCAAAAAGTTTCATCAGGTTATAAATGGAGTTTTGTCTTGTACGGGTGAAATGGAAACTGTAAAAGGTAGAAAAGGCCTATAGCTATTTTTTTTCTTTCGCATTTTATCATCTTGGGCTTTTAGATACTACACTCTGCTCTTGGCAGTGAAAGGTGCACAATATAAATTAGCGCCGCTGCGCCTTTGAAGTCCATGGCCTGCCCTCTGATTGCTGCAATACCTCGTACAATGGTATGTTACAAATTTATGGCATGTTTTGCACGACCACTAAAGATGATAAACAATGTGAATTTTGGTGCAAAGTTAAAGAGTCCTCCCCCCTAGTAGCCCCCCCGCCCACCCCCTTCTAGTCCTATGACTTACAGCACCCAGAATTCTCGTGTAACTGAACACTCTGTCGGATCTCAAGCCTTTATTTATATAAACACATTGCAATCTTTCCATTTACATAATTTTTGACATGCTATTGACTTCCAAATGGAAAGTCTGCAGCCCCGCAGCAGCACAAATATCTCTTTCTTGTCCGCCGTGATGATTTTAAAAGCATGCAATGATCTAAGCCATAATACTAATATTATGCATCATTTAGACAGGATAACGATGCCACCTTGTCAAGCCGTCGCTCCTAACACAACCCATTTGGTGAGTATCGCAGTCATAAGGGTTTGATGAATGAGGAAGAGAACATCTTTTGGCTGTGCAGCCCTCATCATAAGCATTCCCCTCCTAATCCTTGCTAGGCCTATCTCAGAAGAATGCACCCAATTGTACATGGTATTCCTTAAAGCGCTGGAGAGCCGGACTAGTCAAATTTATAGTCTGTGTATATTTTCTGGCTCCAGATAGTGGTAATGTAATGGATGGCTCTATTTTATGAAGCCAGACACAGGTTACTCAAACCGGGAGCCAGGCCTTGTATGGTGTACAATGACTCTTCTTAAATCCCAACTACAGGCCATAAAACTCCCTACTAAATGTGATGGCTGATACCGGCCGAACATTTATTGATAGCAGAAACGTTTCTTACCAAACATATCTTTTTATGAGATGGGGCTTTAATACGGCCATTAAGGCAATATTGACATTTAACTAAGTAGGAATCTGTGAATGTGTTTCCCTATAAATGTACAAATGGTGTAAAGCAGATAAAATAGGAGGTGAGAGTTTAAAATAGGAAATAGATTTTTTTCTCTCTTCTTTTAAAGGTGTTTGCTTAGCATTTGCAGCTTCTGCTGAGGTTTAAGGCCTGGGTGTAGGATGATGGAGGCAACAACTTTTACATTTCTGTGGGTAGTAGTGGATGGGTAGAAAAATAAAAGGCATGAAAACCTCAAAAACATGGTGACATCCAATGTACTACATAAGAAAGAGGTCTAAAAATATATAACTGCACCACTTTATTGTATCATAAAGGCAGTAAACCACCAGACCTAGCCTGACAAAAACAGTTAAAGTAGAGGTAGAATCAGATTTATTTTTCATATTCAGTGCATGTATAATGAGAATATAAATATGTAGGTGTAAAGCTGGCCATAGACAGTTTAAATCTCAGCCAGTTCTGCTGAGATTTGAACCATGTATGGGCAGGCTGAATGTACCCACGTTGGTCGAATGATCAACTCGGGTACAACCAGCCATCTGGATTTCATAAGTGATTACTGTTATAGCCGCCATCAATAATCACTGTGTTCTCCTGGCGGGATGGCTTTCCCCACTTTCCTGCCAGGAGAACCCAATGGCTCAGTGGGAGGGATTATCTTGGTAACACTGACCATGGTTGCAGGAAAGAAATTTGCTCTCTCTATGGCTGGCCTCCAGGTATTTATTACCGCTCACAGAGATTTCAGTACAATGCCTTTATCTACTTCTTTCTCCAGAGGATGAGGTTCTTGGCTGCGTTCACACATCTCTGACAATGACTGCTAGAGGGAGCGAATCCCCAAAAACCCTTTTGACACGCCTGTATTTAGGGGGTCCACAAACTCTGGTAAGTTGACATTTTAATAGGGTGTTGGAAATTAGCCTGGTGAAGGGAATGAGATAACATCCATCTTCGATCTTTTGGCTGTTGGAACCACACATCTTTCACTATTTCCCTTGTGGGACTGTTTTTCACGTTGAATTTATATATGATGATTATATTACTGACTTTCAACAAAATAAAAACATTTTTATTATGCATTACATTTACCCCCCTTCTTCCTAAAAAGGTTAAAAAATTTGATTTCCAACCAAAAATACATTAGGGAAACACTTCGAAACTCCATGCAAACAGCTAAATACCTAGACTAGTTTGATTGCTTTTGGTGTCGCTTAAAGAAGAGGTAGAAGCATATCACTATGCCCCCAAACATAGGATGCAGGCTTGTCCTAATACAAATGTTATGTGTTTGCGGTGCTCAGGTAATAGTCCTTATGAAGTGATAGGGACAGTCCAATCTGCTTACCAGATGAGAGGATAAAATAGACCTGTCGGTAAGTAGAGCAGGTGTAGGATCTCGTTATTCCAGCTTGGCTTACTACTCCAGCTTGGCTCGATCAGATCAATGTAGATGGCAGGAAATATGCAAATAAACAAGAAAACATCTCATGGTGCAGTATATCCTAACTAATAAATTAGGAGCAAGAACCTGCCACCAGGAGCTGAAAAAGCTCCTCAATGAATGATAAAAGAGGGCCGCTCACTAGAAAAATTTGTATATAGATGATAATTATAACTGAAAGACCGTCACCAGAATCTCATTAAAATCATCCAACAATGGTGGTCACACAGGCTGCTTACCAGATAAAAGTGGGAAAGTGCGCTGTTATGTTTTACAAACTTCACTTTCGATGGCCACCTCCAGAGGAATCAGGTCTCAACAGCTTAAAACATGAACTCAGAAATGGGAAAAAATTTATATAGTGTAGTATGTTTAAACACCAGTAGAGTTTCTAGTAAAAGACCGCCAACAAGCATCTTGCAAAAGTTGCTGGTGTGATGTTGTCCACTGCAGGAATGTAAGGAGCAGGGGGTCATTTGCTCCCCAGAAATTGGCTGGATCCCTGTAATCTGTATTGATGCCTTTTTAATGAGAGTATCTGGTAAGCAGCCCATTTATATAGACCTACAGGTGATTTCAAGCTATACACAAGGAACTTGGTGGCGGTCTTTTACTAGAAACTCTAATGGTGTTTAAACATACTACACTATATACATTTTTTCCCATTTCTGAGTTCATGTTTTAGGCTGTTGAGACCTGATTCCTCTGGAGGTGGCCATCGGAAGTGAAGTTTGTAAAACATAACAGCGCACTTTCCCACTTTTATCTGGTAAGCAGCCTGTGTGACCACCATTGTTGGATGATTTTAATGAGATTCTGGTGACGGTCTTTCAGTTATAATTATTATCTATATACAAATTTTTCTGGTGAGCGGACCTCTTTTATCATTCCTTGAGGAGCTTTTTCAGCTCTTGGTGGCGGGTTCTTGCTCCTAATTTATTAGTTAGGATATACTGCACCATGAGATGTTTTCTTGTTTATTTGCATATTTCCTGCCATCTACATTGATCTGATCGAGCCAAGCTGGAGTAGTAAGCCAAGCTGGAATAACGAGATCCTACACCTGCTCTACTTACCGACAGGTCTATTTTATCCTCTCATCTGGTAAGCAGATTGGACTGTCCCTATCACTTCATAAGGACTATTACCTGAGCGCCGCAAACACATAACATTTTTATACTTGATCTGAGTCGTCTTTATCAGAAATTGCTGGCAGCCACCCGTTTTTGGACTTTTATATTTCATCTTGTGCGCAGATTCTGTTTCATATTATTTGTCCTAATACAAATCCGGGGGGGTTAGTAAATATAGAGAGGAAAGGATCGCCACTACTCCTGACCAGGGACAGTTAAAAAAAGATAAAAAAGAGAGGCCTTAGCCACTCTGATGCATTTCGCCCTGCCCATCGGGGCTTAATCAAATGATTCACCTGGGCTGGTTGGGAGTAGCAGCGATCCTTTCCTCTTACAGCTAAAGATAAAGAATTATATAAATGGGGACTGATTAACCCGCCCAAAGGATTTGTATTTTTTCATTAAATCAGTAAGATTTCCCAGACAGCTGAGCACAGGTTGCTGACCCGTCCCCTTCCCACTGCAGTTTAACATTACAGTCTGGTCACTTGCCTGCCTCCAGTTGTAATTGAACAGCAAAGAATCAGCAGAAGGCCAATGAGCTCATCCAATGGGGTGAACATTTTCTTTGACTGGTACTATTAGTGAAAGGGTAAAGTGTTCCGAAAAATCATTTTCCACTGTGCTACCGAAAAGCAGAGTGTCAGAGGCCCACCAGACAGGACTCTGGCTTTCCTTCTTATCCCAGTGGGATCCAATTGGGGTCATGATTTTACAGCCAAAGGAGATTATGGATCTTGCTGTACATTACATGTTTTGGGGGACCACTACTGCATATTCTGCAGAGTTTATGATGAACCAGTAGGTAGTCTTTTGGCTCTCAGTTCAGAGAACAAATCAGATTACCTGATGAAAAGAATCTTAATCCTGGATTGGAGTGACCTGGCCTAAATTGTTGCTAGTTCTGGCTATTATCTATTTACTCAACTGTAGTTTAGGACAAAACTTAATTTTGTCTATATATTTAGATAGGTTCGTGTGGTTTGGCTAAAAAGTGGTCTAAAGGAACATGTAGTCAGAGACCATTAGTTCTAGGCTATGTTATCTCACAGATCTCAGCATGCATGAACAGTCATCACAAGGAGTGCTAATAGGTGTTAGACTGATTTTGCTGATCTAAAACAGCCTCCAGATAATGCCAGTCGCCTGCTGATTAATAGCTGCCACTTCTGATTCTGAGTGACTGTTTTATGGCCTCTGCAGGCACCAGCAGAATGAATAATTAAACCTTAGCATCAGTCCAGGAACTGGGTGGTCCTCCCTGACACAGACCAAATCACAAGTGTCAAATTTGTAGAACACTAATAATAAATGCATCAGGGCTCATTCCCAGAAGATGCGCTCTCATGCAAGGACATTGGAAGATATATATTTTTTTCAATAGAATTTGTTCTTACCGATGATGCTCCAACATGTATTTTGCAGATTCAATGTAATGCACATAGTTACATAGTTTGTGAGGTTGAAAAAAAACATAAGTCCATCCAGTTCAACCTATGATGTGTGTGTGTGTTTGCTGTTAACCGTGCATTGTATCCCCCTGTATGTTGCAGTCTTTAAGGTGTCCATCTAATAGTTTTTTGATACTATCGATGCTCCCTGCTGATACTACTGCTTGTGGAAGAGAATTCCACATCCTTACTGCTCTGACAGTAAAGAACCCCCTACGTATTTTAAGGTTAAACCGTTTTTCCTCTAGTTTTAGTGAGTGGCCACGTGTGTTATTGAATTATAATTTTTTTTTTTTTTTAGCATCAAAAAAATTGCAGAAGCAGAAACAACTCATGTGCATTTATCATAGATTTGTCAATGATAAAATACTAGTTTTGCTTTAAGCCCAGGTGCACACATTGTAGGTTTGACATCAGAACAGGAGGAGGGGAAATCT
Organism: Pelophylax lessonae; assembly: GCF_965119305.1. Lineage (NCBI taxonomy): Eukaryota > Metazoa > Chordata > Amphibia > Anura > Ranidae > Pelophylax > Pelophylax lessonae. The sequence goes on along the minus strand of NC_138770.1, from coordinate 611,694,090 downwards.
TCCAATGGGTTCCAGTCACATCTAAGGGAGATTTCCCAGACCTGGAGAGATTTGTTCTCAAAAATTCTGCTGCTTGAGTCAAAGATCATTGTTGTTCCCTCCAAAAAATATCAAAGTGTTCTGAAAAATTTCCAAAATAACCCAGAACCCAATTTGTTTAGCCTTATATCGAGGCTTTATAAATTTAAGGCAAAACATGTTGGGCTCAGGGTTATTTTGGGGAGCAAATATGAGCAATCTTTGACTTAGGCAGCAGAATTTTGAGATCAGAGTAAGTGCCGATGAGTGAATAATTTAGAATTTACAGTAGACATTTGGCCGAAGTGAAGTAGTAAGAGTGTTCTGTTCTTAAATAAGCTTTGCCTCTCCTGTAGGCATTTAGCCACATGATGTATTGAAATTATTTCTCTTATATTTTTAGAAGAGAGTTTGGAATAAATAATGTAATATTTTAAGCCTAAGTTGGTAGGATGTGCAGTCAGCAGGTCACTTATACTTTACATATCACATATACTTCATTTTTAACTAGTCAGTTCCCACATTGTGGCTACTGGAGACTGGGCAGTTGAGAATCAAGCTTTTTGGATTTTTTTTAAAAAATATATATACACTTTACTGATTGGTTAAAAAAAAATAAAGGCTAGACTGGACAAAAATGTCATGTTTATATAATGAGGCAGACAACTATTGCTTGACTACTCTCAGCAGGAACACCAAAGACCTGTCCTGGTCACCTTTGCTCCCCCCTAAATAAGTGGGATCATCAGCACCCGCTTGAGTTGTTTCTTTCTCATACTTCCCATCCCCACCAGTGTTGCCAACCCCCCAGAGGGAAATTTACTGGCAGAACGTCCAAAATTTACAGACGGCACCAATTTTTACTGACATGGCAAAAATGTACATAAACAGGCTTTTTTTCAGTGCTAAACCGTGCAAATATCAATACTTAAACTAGAAACATGTAGATAGTGCTATTAGCAATGTGTTTAGGTTAAACAAAAGTCAAAAAACATATTTCTCCATTTACATGAATATCAGGTTAATCTAACCCAGCCAGCACAGTGTTCCCCCATATATCAGAGTGCAGGATTTCCCTTACAGTGACATAAAGAGGAATGCTGCAGATCTTGATTTAAGGGGGAACTCTGATTTAAGTGGGTGCTCTGGTGACCAGAAACCGCCTTATATCAGAGTGCACTGCATTGCCCTTTACATCAGAGTTCCCTTTTATATCAGGGTCCGCAGAGTTTCCCCTTCGCACTGTAAGGGGAGAATCCTGCAGACTGATGTAAAGGGGAACGCCAGGAACTCTGATGTGGGGGGCAATCTGGTGACCAGAGACCACCTTCCACAGAGTGAATACATTAAGATATGGGGGGGTTACTAATATAGAGGGTTCTTTACATCAGTGACCCCCCCATAAGACTGGTCTGGGGGCGCTGTCACTGACCTCCTCTCAGGTGCACTGTGCAGAGCTCAGTCAGACGGCTCTGGTCTCCACTCCGCAGGCCCCACACATCTGACTTCTCCCGTGACCCCATTCCAGCAGCGCTCTCACTCTTGACTCCTCTCCAGAGTCCAGACTCCCCTGCAGACATGATAAAAGACAAGAGATGGTCAGAGACTGGGGACATGGTACAGGAGGTGGTCAGAGGCTGCGGACATGGTACAGGGGGGTGGTCAGAGGCTGCAGACATGGTACAGGAGGTGGTCAGAGGCTGCGGACATGGTACAGGAGGTGGTCTGAGGCTGCGGACATGGTACAGGAGGTGGTCAGAGACTGCGGACATGGTACAGGAGGTGGTCAGAGACTGCGGACATGGAACAGGAGGTGGTCATAGACTGCGGACATGGTACAGGAGGTGGTCAGAGACTGCGGACATGGTACAGGAGGTGGTCAGAGACTGCGGACATGGTACAGGAGGTGGTCAGAGACTGCGGACATGGAACAGGAGGTGGTCAGAGACTGCAGACATGGTACAGGGGGGTGGTCAGAGACTGCGGACATGGAACAGGAGGTGGTCAGAGACTGCGGACATGGTACAGGAGGTGGTCAGAGACTGCGGACATGAAACAGGAGGTGGTCAGAGACTGCGGACATGGAACAGGAGGTAGTCAGAGACTGCGGACATGGAACAGGAGGTGGTCAGAGACTGCGGACATGGAACAGGAGGTGGTCAGAGACTGCGGACATGGAACAGGAGGTGGTCAGAGACTGCGGACATGGTACAGGAGGTGGTCAGAGACTGCGGACATGGAACAGGAGGTGGTCAGAGACTGCGGACATGGTACAGGAGGTGGTCAGAGACTGTGGACATGGTACAGGAGGTGGTCAGAGACTGCGGACATGGAACAGGAGATGGTCAGAGACTGCGGACAGGGTACAGGGGGGTGGTCAGAGACTGCGGACATGGTACAGGGGGGTGATCAGAGACTGCGGACATGGAACAGAAGGTGGTCAGAGACTGCAGACATGGAACAGGGGGGTGGTCAGAGACTGCGGACATGGTACAGGGGGGTGGTCAGAGACTGCGGACATGGTACAGGGGGTGGTCAGAGACTGCGGACATGGAACAGGAGGTGGTCAGAGACTGCGGACATGGAACAGGAGGTGGTCAGAGACTGCGGACATGGAACAGGAGGTGGTCAGAGACTGCAGACATGGTACAGGGGGGTGGTCAGAGACTGCGGACATGGTACAGGAGGTGGTCAGAGACTGCGGACATGGTACAGGAGGTGGTCAGAGACTGCGGACATGGTACAGGGGGGTGGTCAGAGACTGCGGACATGGTACAGGGGGGTGGTCAGAGACTGCGGGACCCAGCTTACTCTATTAATACTGAGATAGCCTCATTGGGGATGGAATGTTAGCACTGGATAGCCCCCTGGGATCACAATTGGGAGTAAAGTGCTTGTCCCACGATCAGATGGTCAGACAGACTCACATTTAAAAGTACCGAATCTGACTGGCACACAGCAGTGGAGACTAGAGGACAATAACACAACACAAGCACTGGGATTTGGCAATGGCAACACTGTCCGGACCGCTCTGAGTCTCTGACTCCTTCCACAGCACTCACAGGGCTCCAGAGTCCAGCTTCTCCATTGCACCAACTCCCGCTCGGCTCCGAGTCCTGCCTCCTGGCGTGGCGCCATGACATCATCATTTGCCTCCTTTCCTGAGTCCCGACAAGTAAGCGCGCCGCACAGCCTCTGCCAGTCCTGCCCCCCCCTCCCCCCGGGCTTGGGCCGTCCGGCCGAATGCAGCTGTGCAGCATCGGAATCGGTCGGATAATGAGATGATCATCTCGGGCATCTCCGGAACTGCGCATGCGCAGTTCCGAGGTGAGCCGGTCACAGCTATTTTTACAGGCACTTTTCTCCAGCTACGGGCATTTACGGGCAGGAGAAAAGTGCCCTGTTTTTGCGGGCTGTCCGTAAATATACGGACGGTTGGCAACACTGATCCCCACGGAGACAAACGCAAACAGTTGGAATGCTTGACTAAAGTGCCAGAGTGGTCCCATTCTGTTTTTTTTACTGGAGTGTGCAAAATCTGCTGCACAGAAACCAATCATCGTCCATGTTTTATTGTCAAAGCTTAATGGAATAAGCTGAGGTTAGAATCTGATTGGCTACTATACACAGCTATATAACTGACAGCTACATAGCTGACGTCACCACGCAACCCGGAAGGACGGGCTACTATACAAGCTGGCCGGCTTATTCTGTTTTTATGGAATCTATTTTCCTGCTCAATGTGAGTTTAATTTTTTTTATTTATTTAATAAATGTGTTTAACACTATGGAGCCTAGATTATTTTTTTAAGATGACATTATCAGAAACACCAATAAGGAGTAGCGCTGGAAATACTGCTGTTCGTGTGGTATATATCATCTGTGGCCCCAGTTGGTTGGCTGAGGAACGCGATCTCTCATGAGAAGGGTTTATGAGCTATTGCTCTATACAGGCATATTTCCTTTGATTTCTGGTAAGCTCATGAGCATGTTTTACTAATCGGAGCACCGTGGTGAAGCCAGCATTGCTGATACTCTATCTCACCTCCACTTTTACCTACCATTTACCATCTTGGGATTTTCAATCATTTGGGACTCTTTTCAATTTAAATGAGACACATTTTAATAATTTGCTTATTTCACTTGTGATTATTTGTGTTCACCACACAATATTATATATTTATGATTTATTGTGATCTATTGCATATTAATTGTTTCTGATTATTATTTGGGACTTTTTTATTTATTTAAGAGAGACACTCTTTGAATATGTTTTGAATTTGTTCACATCACTTGTGATTAATCGTATTAGCGCAGCTTGTTTTCCATTTTTTTTTTTTTTTTTTACTATACACAGCTGCACCAGATTCTGAGTGCTCCAATTTAGTAAATCAACCCCATTGCATCTTCATGTTCAACTGTCATCTGATATGTATGAACATGCAAAACTTCCTTCCTACTGGGGCCTAGTCTGTGATATCTGTGTGTCACGTGAACAGGTAACTGGCTGTCAAGACACTCCATGCAAACCACATTTGTCTTCCAGGGGCTAAGAGGTTGATAAACACTGGCCCTGTTCCTCCACCTTTATCTATATCCCCACTGAGTGTTTACAACAGTATTTTATCTCTGAAGTTCTTTTCAGCCCGAAAAGGGTCAACATTCACTCCAAAATGATGTGTTGTTGTGAAGTAAAAAGCTCATTTTATGCTCCCTGACACATTTATGTCAGCAAAATGTAGCTCTTTTTTAAAGGGGTATCCTGGCACATTCCCAAAAATAATAAACACACATCTTGAAGAATCCTCTTCTCTCTTTTTTTTTTTCTGAGACAGATAATATGGAAGTTTTAGCTATTTATGGCAGATGAAAAAACATTCTGGGAACTGTACAGAAAATATATATATTTAAAATGCACACGTCCTACAACACATGCTGTAGTGATACTTTATCCCGTGTGCTTTTTCAAAATTTTTGTGAAAATAAGGTGAAATTATTACACATTATATATATATATATATATATATATATATATATATAGAGCATAGAATATATATATATATATATATATATACACAGTATATATATACATACATACATACATATATATATATATATATATATATACACAGTATATATATACATACATACATATATATATATATATATATATATATATATACACACATATATATATATATATATATATATATATATATATATATATATATATATATATATATATACATGCACACAGTTTATAACTCTTTATAACTCATTTTAATAACGTTTTAAAATGTACTGCAACATATATTGCAATTTTTGGAATTTTGTGCAACTAAGGTGCATTGATTGCACCGAAACTTGCATTTGTTAAAGTATATACTGTTTTTTTTACAGTTTTCATCTCACCCTCATGTTTTAAAAATGTGCAACAAAAAAACATGTACTCCAACACATATTGTAGTGATTTTTTTCCTTAATGTTACCCTATTTTTTGGATATTCTTGGTAATGTGTGAAGATAAGGCAAAATTATTACACAGAAACTAACAGTTACTAAAATATACAGTTTGCTCCATTTTGTATATATGTGTGCATTTATTTTTTTAATACTGACAATTTTAACCCACCCTAATTTGTTTATTTTATTCTTTTTAAACCTAAAAAAGGTGTATCTCCCCAATCACTACCCCTGTGGAATTATACAGCCTTGGCTAACATTTCCAAAACTTATTGCAGCCCCCCCTCCCCATGTTCCAAAAAGTACTGTGCACGTGAGTGTGTGTGTGTGTGTGCAGTGGTGGTAGGAGGATGATTAATGTGCAACATAAAAAGTAAATAAAAAGAGTACACACTTTATGTGGCATCACTCGGCCCTGGTGATGCCTACAGTATACCCCAGGTATAGGATTTACAACTAATATATTTTATATTTGTATATGTAGCACTGCCCCCTAGAAGGCTGCTGAGAATTACACTTCTTGGGTCCCCTGGGTTACTATTAGCAACTGACAATAGATAAATGGCATTAAAAGTTCTTGGCTCAGTCAATGATCAGTCCAGGGGATGTTGTTTTTGTGATTTTATTTAGAACTGGGATAGTAGAAGGGATGAGTGGGATACTCCAACTAGTAACTATGCACAATTCTGAGGACAACTGACTGTAGAATACGGCAAGGCTGCTGCTTCACCTTGCCATTGAAGGGAAGATAAGATTACTGTTTCCGCTTGAAAACTCTCTTCAGGGTTAATAACATGGCACTCCTTTTACTCTCACTGCCTGTGTGTGGACACCCGTCTGCTGACTCTAGCCACTGGAGTGGTCCCCTTACTGGGCCGACCCTTTAGCAAGCTCCCCTGTACTCACAGACACTGTTTTTCCAGAGTTGCTCTGCCTTCACCTCCACCGTCAACTTCCACTGGACCTCTGGATTCAGCCACACCTTCTGGTCCACTAGGCCAACTTCCTGTGACCACCATCCACAGCAAACAGAAGGAGAGACAGCCATCACCCTCCTCCTGGGACCTGGCTTCCCACCCAAAGACCCCCTGTCACATGTGCCCTTGGCTTTTATAACGTATCCCAGGATGCACCACTGTTTGTGCCAACCCATTGGGATAGTTACAAAAGCCTGTGTGTCACTGACTGGGTTTCCTCCACTGTCCAACAGGCTCCCCTATTGGATACAGTGGGGACACTAAAATAAAAGAGAAAGGAGGCACAAAAACCTACTGCATTTCCCGTGGTCACTGTTTAAAATTTTTTTAATAAAATGCCAAATGCATACTCACAGACATGAAGATAATAAAATCGTGTTACAAGAATCCACCATACATGAACTGGAACATGTCCTTGAAGATAGGACCGCTGATGCGTTTTGGGAGTCAAGCTCCCTTCCTCAGAGCTGGTCTTACCCGTAGCAGATAAGAAATATATATAATAGCTTCAATTCAATCGATTCAGCCCCCCTCCTCTCCTCCCAGAGGGAGTGGGCGGGACCATCCTCTGGGAGGAGGGGAGGGGGCTGAACCGATTGAATTGAAGCTATTATATATATATTTATAATGTATTATATATATATATATATATATATATATATATATATATATATATATACACTGTATATATATATATATTATATATATTTCTTATCTGCTTCTATACCCTGGACATATGCACCAGGCTTAACTACTAATCAGGCTCCCCTGATAAGCAGAAAGAGCAACTATAGTTTCCCTGCCTAGTACCTACCTAGGAGGGTGCTACATATATATTAACTTTTTGGAAGGTTTAAATCTTGGAATTTTGTCTATGTCAGCATATTTTCAGGACTTCTCTTCCCCTTAGCCTGCTTACCAGAATGCAAATAATGGGAATAAATACCGAAATTCCCCAAGAATCACTGGGTAATCAGCAAAACTACTAGAGCTCTTGGTGCCCAACAATGCTGACTAAGGTAGGTCCACCCGAATGTGAAGACATTGATGCTAGCCATTTGGATATTGACCAAATTCAGCTGAATAGGATGAAATTTGAGCTGTGCTTGGCAACACCGGTCTTGACAAACCTCGACTGAAAAATCAAAGGTGGAAAATTGTCAACCGATTAGTCACTGCATAAAATCAGATGCAGTCTCTGCTTTTGGTATTTTGACAGTCATGAGTGTCAAGAGCTGTCAGAATATAATTCGCCATCGGGGGAGATTCCTCCATCCACGCTGTTTATCGTCATTTATTGATTTCTCTCATTCAGCCCACGGGGCTGAACAAGAGAAATTGAAGTGTATGTGTCTAGACTAAGTTTAGCATTATTGTTACCCGTGATGGAAGAAAGCAAGGGCCAGAAATGGGGAGGAATCTGGAAGAATGGTCAATGATGCTTTCTCCTCCTTCCAGCTCAAACAGGGTGTGGGAAAGATGCAATGGAAAAGAGGGATGTCAGGAATGTTGGTGCCCTCTGTGTGTGGAAGCAGTGGTTTCTCTTCAGAAGTCCTGAGTCAAGCCTGAACACTCATACTCTCTGCTGATAGGAGAGCTTTAGCTCCACCCAACAGGAGGTGTGTCAGACCTCTGCAGAAAGATTACTGCTTCCTCCACATTGAGAGCAAGGGTCTTTCTCTACAGCATGTTAGCATGAGACAGGGTGTTCTACTCAGGCCATACCTGGTTTCTAAAGAAAATGTACTGTAATACTTTGCACACCTTCTGTTTTCATACACCTGGAACTTATGTAGCTGGTTTAAACCAAATGTTCACTTGGGCTTTAACCAAAAGTTAAACAGTCAAAGACTCCGTTTTTTTTCTTGCTGGTTATTGCAGACAAAGTCACGGCCCTCAGTATTTTAAGACCTAGACCCATTAAATCTGCGATGAATCAACCCAGATGTGCTATATGTCATCCCAAGGGGCCATTCATTACATCTGAATGAACTATTGCATTCCAGGGCTTAAAGCTATATGGACAAAATATAGTGACCTGTCTCCCACCACACTGACTCTATCTCACTCTAAACCAGCAGGCCTGTGAAACTGACCTTCACTTCATCCTTTATGACATCACCCCATGACACATTGCAATCAGACAAAATTATGCTCACAAAAACCAATTCATTATGGAATTATTAAATGATTTAACCCTAGAGCCCCAACTTCCTTTCTGAGAGCTCTTTCATACTCAGAGAGAAGTTAAGTAAACTGATTTGTGAATCGTGTTTGCCTACGGAAATGTAATTTCAAGTAATTTTCGAGTGAGCTGATGGGCGCGCATGTGGAAGTAACTGAGAAAATAATTTTGTTTGAGGATTTGCTGTTTGCTATAAACGGGGGTGGATTATTGAAAGGGTCTCTAATCCTATATAAATCACATAAATGGAGCTATTATGTTCTGAGTTCAAAAAACAAGCTGTGGGTTATGTTTTGGGAGTTTGATCAGAATAATAAAAATAAGGGAGGCATTAGATAATTTATTTTAAAAGCACAGTGCTTTAAATAATTAACTCTGATCGTCTATGGTCTTGTCATATTTAGAATAGCTTTTTCTATTCCCATGCCGGGTAATTTATATTTTAAGTGTTACTGAACCCAGGACCCTGCATTTCTATATCTGGTCTCCCACAGTACACAGAACCTGGAAATGCAATTTTTTTTCATAAATATAAACTGCTAAATACTTTTAGTGACACTGAGTGTCTGGTTAAAGCTTGTAGGAGGAGATTTCATTCTCCCCTGGTTTTCCTGTGAGGCTGCAGAACCCCTGACCCTCTGTCTGGACAGTGCTGATTGGCCCTGTGCCGATCATATGCATTCTCCCAAGAAACATCTATAACAATACACACCAAACTGAGCATGTGCAGAGTGCCCCTACGGCTCTGTACTTACAGGAGATGGATTGGGGACTGTGGAAGAATGGGAGGATCAGAGAAGACAGGATCAAACTGCCTTTTTACACAATGCAGATTAACCCCTTAGTTTCCACAGTGAGTATACCAAGCATGCTTTACTGCATATACATACTGATTTTACTGTTGTGGGTTTAGTAACACTTTAATTTAAATTTGAAGGTACATCTCAGAGTTACAGGGTTTTATCCTTGAAGTATATGTAAACCCAATCAATAAAATTGGATATAAACTTTACCTTTAGTTGTGTAAATGTTTTAATTTTTAGTATTCATTGGAATAATACCTCTGGATCCTGCAATACAGGTCCTTGTTCAGATGCTTTAGGTTATGAGGTGGCAGCTGTCTCCTAATTGTGCTCCTACATTGTCACCCTCTCACAGGGTCCCATGGTGGAGACTGCAAGTGACTGTGCCAACACCCATAGCACAGGCATGGTCCACCATTGTCACCATTAGGAAGCCAGTCCACAACAATGATGTGCAGTTGGTGCTGAATCAAGTACTTGGAAGACAAGAAGTTGCAGAAAGAGGGTGGTGAAGATCAGCAGCACTGAGAAGCACACAAGGATGCATAAAATGTGAAGACAGGATTCCATGAAAAAAGACCAATTTAAATAATAATAATAATAATAATAATAATAATAATAATAATAATAATAAGAAGAATTATTCTTATTATTATTATTATTATTTATTCATTTATATAGTGCCAACTGTTTGGGCAGAGCTATACAGTATAAAGGGATATAGTACAATTACAATAATTTTCAATACAGAATGAATAGGACGGCCCTGCTCATGGAACTTACAATCAAGAGGGAGGAGGAGGTGGTACAAATGGTAATAGCTGTGGCGGATGATCTGATAAAGGTGGTCCAAGTACAAGCGGTCCCTGACTTACAAACATCCAACTTACAAACGACTCACACTTACAAACGGAGGGAAACAACAGGAAGTGAGAGGAAATTTACCCTTAGGAAGGGAAATTTACTATTTTTTTGGCTGGAGTTACACTTAATAAATGTACCTGTTCCAACTTACGTACATATTCAATTTAAGAACAAACCTACAGACCCTGTCTTGTTTGTAACCCGGGGACTGCCTCTACAGTTTTTAGGTGAAGATGGAGGTGGGGTAGGCATCCCTGAATAAATCAATTTTCAAGGCTCACCTAAAGGTGGACAGGGTAAAATCTAACCGGACATACTGGGGTAGGAAGTTCTGAGAGGATGGGAGACATTCTGGAGAAGTCCTGCAGGCGAGCATGGGAGGGGGTAACAAGGGAGATGGGGGAGCAAGATGTCTTTGGAGGAGTGGGGTGGACGGTTTGGGCGATATCTCAGGATGAGGTTGGTGATGTAGCTGTAACTACACTTTTTTATAATTTCTCTTTAAGGCTCCGTTCACATGTAGGCGTTTTGGGGGAGTTTTTCTGCTCTAGGATCAGCTCTCAAAACGCCCAACAAGACAAATCCTATTCATTTCAATGGCCCCTGTTCACATCTGAGCGTTTTGACGCTGTGAGCAAAACGCCCAATGCTCAAAAAAGTACATGAGCTTCTTTTTGGGCAGATTACAGGCGTTTTCCATTGGTCTCTATTCAATCTAAAAACGCCTGCACAAAAAACGCCTGTAAAAACGCCTGTAAAACGCGGTAAAAATCGCGGTAAAATCACGGTAAAAAAAACGTGTGAAAACGCTACGCTCAGGTGTGAATGTATTCTTAGTCACTTCTCTCGCCTATTTCTCTACTTCCCCAGTATTATCCAAAAGCCTTTCATTCACTTGTCCTTGCTCCTGTAAAATTCAGGCTGACTAGCTTCTATTTACCCGTCAAAAACATTTTTATACCCACAGGGAACGACACAGCCCCAACTCTCTGGTTGATCCCTTATTTCTAAGCATTTGTGAAAAAATCCAATTCTTTCCCACAAAGTGTCTGTCTGATGTTAGGACACCTTCTAGATGACCTCTCTGTAGAAATATATTTTTTCCCATAAATATGGAGCAGAAGTAAGGTGCTAGCTGGAGATCTTGCAGTGTTGGCCACGCAGTTGCTCATGCATTGCACAATGTGGATCTGGCAGGGTTTCAACAGGTGAGAATATGACTTTGGGTAGGTGCTTGGGAGGGAGTTAACTTTAAGGGTAACATTACAAAAGTATATTCATCCCTTAAACCCCATTCTTACATTTACCCTAACTCCTAAAGTGTATGTACACCATTAAAATAAGCACCATGAAAACAGCTTTTGCATCTTCTTACAATTTAGGAGCAATTCTGAATAGTAAAATAAATAATCTACCCAATCACCAACAACAGAGACTATTGATAAGAGATATGCTAGTTGCTTGGTGTACTGTTAAGAGATCACTTGGCCTATCTGCAAATATCTCTAAATACTTACAAGGCAGTCCCATGCTACTCCCCAATGTGAGTTGTGAGGAATTGGCAATCTGGAGCTCCAATGGTCTTCATATGGCATATTCTATCTTTAAGTCAAACTCTACTCAGTTAAAATCTATTGCTGAATTATCTCAGAAATTTCATCTGCCTCCCCACCACAAAAGTCTTTAAAAGTCTAGCAAACTATCTTAAAAAGTGTTTTAACCTCAAGAAAAACCCTTTTCAACAATCACTGATTGACCGAGCAATAGAGCGTCGCTCTTATACTATATCAGATTTATATTCACCCTTTGACTATGTTTTTTTACATCGACAGAGAAATACTCTTCTAAAAAGCTGGCAAAAGGATTCTACGGACGAAGAGTTACCAAAAAAAATCTTGGTGGGTTTATCTTAAAACTAGACATCCAATTATTAGCGAAAGCTGGAGAGAAACTCAGTTTAAACTTATGCACAGGACGTTTATCCCAATCCTAATTAATAAAATAGATCCGTCTATCTCCTCCTATTCCTGGTGTGGTTCATTCCGTCCGACTTTACTACACCAGTTTGGGGAATGTTTGAGATACATTTTTGGAATTACATCAGTACATATTCCCAAAAACAGGACAACTTGCCTATTTGGCTACATCGAAAAAATCTGATATATCTGAAACACCTTACAACTCTTACGTCTACTCCACCAACGATAATGACAGTAAAAAATCATCTAAAGGTATATCAAAAGGTTAGACACGATAGTCCAATCCTTTGGCCCAACCAGTCGTTTCTTTACAAGATGGAAACTTTTTATAGAGCAAACACTCTAATGACACTGTTTCGATACATTGATTGGTACCACAAAGCAACCCTCTCAAACTCTTTGGGCAGATTGAAACTCCCCTAATTCACCCCCCCCCCCCCCTTAATTCAGAAACAATTACATTTATTACATTATAGAGTTACAGTTTGAAATTAAAGAGATTCTATTTTATATATTTTTTTTTCTCCTGGGCCAACTAAACCATACTTACATTTGTTTGATTTGCTTTTAATTTGATTGTTTTTTTTCTCTCTCTTATTTTATGTATTTTTTCATGTGGCTCTCATAAGCATCCAACTATAAATGCTTTACTAAAGCAGTCTTAATGCTATGGTACATTACCATAGTGCATTATTCTTCCATGCTTCAAAATTAAACATAGTAATATCTCCAAAATCAGATATTATTTTGGTACACAAACCTTTTGAACGTTAAAAGGAACATATATTGATACTTGTACCATCAGATTGCTTGTTAAAGCTTTTTCTTTGTAATTTTATAATATTTTATTTTCTGTTTCTTACTTTGTAATTTCTTGGAAAATAATGAAAAAAAAAAAACTTCTCTTATTTGCTTTTGTAAATATCCCATTAGCTGATAACTTCCTGTGTTCTCTGCCTCTGCTGTCATCAGTTACACTGCATCCCAGTTCTCCCTAAGGAATACAGAAACCCATACCTCTATTATATGGGGAAGAGTTGGGGGCAGGGGGTTCCTATAGTCCCGTCCTGTGTCTTTTGTCCTGATACAGTAGAATAACTTAGCGTTATCAGCCTAGTGACAGGGTTAATGCAGCGACCAAGGACTTAGACTTAAGGACTAAGGATTTTTGGACTCTGCTTTAATAGTTAAAGTGTATTTAAATATGTGATATATTGCAGTTTACAATTCCTAACATGTGGCGATTGCGCAGGTATTTTATCAAGCCTGCCAGTAACACACTTTCTGTACTAAGGTGAGAACCCTTGCACTACTAAAAAGTCTCCAACTCCAGTTTCTTAGTGCTCACTGCTGACAGCTACTTATCCACATTTTGATCCCATGCTACAATAACCACAACCATAAACATAGTTCTGCCCCAAAGTTTTACATTTTAATAAATATTCTCTCAGTAAACACACCTTCCTACACAGCTGTTGAATAAATTAACAATCAGATAGCTATACACTACTCAAAAAAAATAAAGGAACACTTTGAAAACAGATATTAATGGGGAAAAATATCATGCTCGATATCTGGACTGGGTAATGTGTGAGGATGCCACATCGTTTCATGGAAATGAAAATGATCAACCTACAGAGGGCTGAATTTCAAAGACACCCTGAAAATCAAAGTGAAAAAATGATGCAGCAGGCTAGTCCATTTTGCTAAAATTTCATTGCAGCAACTCAAAATGGTACTCAGTAGTTTGTATGGCGCCCATGTGCTTGTATGCATGCCTGACAACATCGGGGCATGCTCCTATTGAGAAGACGGATGGTGTCATGGGGTATTTCCTCCCAGATCTGGACCAGGGCATCACTGAGCTCCTGAACAGACTGAGGTGCAACCTGGCGATGTTGGATGGACCAAAACATAATGTCCCAGAGGTGTTCTATTGGATTTAGGTCAGGCAATTGTGGGGGCCATTCAATGGTATCAATTCCTTCATCCTCCAGGAACTGGCTGCAAACTCTCTCCACATGAGGCTGGGCATTGTCGTGCACCAGGAGGAACCCAGGACCCACTGAACCAGTGTGGGGTCTGGCAATAGGTTCAAGGATTTCGTCCCTATAACTAATGGCAGTCAGGGTGCCCTTGCCTAGCCTGTAGAGGTCTGTGCGTCCCTCCATGGATATGCCTCCCCAGACCATCACTGACCCACCACCAAACCAGTCATGCTAAACGATGTTACAGGCAACATAACATTCTCCACCGCTTCTCCAGGCCCTTTCACGTCTGTCACATGTGCTCAGGGTGAACCTACTCTTATCTGTGAAAAGCACAGGGTGCCAGTGGTGGACCTGCCAATTCTGGTATTCAATGGGAAATGCCAATCAAGCCGGGCAATGAGCACAGGCCCATTAGAGGACGTTAGGCCCTCAGGCCACCCTCATGAAGTCTATTTCTAAATGTTTGGTCAGAGACATTCACACCAGTGGCCTGCAGGAGGTCATTTTGTAGGGCTCTGGCAGTGCTCATCTTGTTCCTCCTTGCACAAAGGAGCAGATACCAGTCCTGTTGATGGGTTAAGGACCTTCTATGGCCCTGTCCAGCTGTTCTAGAGTAACTGCCCGTCTCTTGGAATCTCCTCCATGCTCTTGAGACTGTGCTGGGAGACACAGCAAACTTTCTGGCAATGGCACATATTGATGTGCCATCCTGGAGGAGTTGGACTGCCTGTGCAACCTCTAAAGGGTCCAGGTATCCCCTTCATGCTACCAGTAGTGACACTGACCCTAGCCAAATACAAAACTAGTGAAAAGCAGTAAGAAAAGATTAGTAGTGAAAAAAATGTCAGTGGCCTCCTGTTATTAACCTGTTGTTAATTTCATTAACACCAAAGCAGCTAAAACTGATTAACAACCCCCTCTGCTACGTAACTGACCAGATCAATATCCCAAGAGTGTAATTGACTTGATGCTATACTCTGATTAAAAAGTAGTCCTTTAACTTTTTGAGCAGTGTATTTTAGGCTGCATTCACACTTGAGCGTAGCGTTTTAGCGCGTTTTTACTGTGATTTTAGTGTCAGGAATGGGCTTGGTCTGGAAGTGGTTAAAAGAGAATATTTGCTATATTTACTTATAGGGCCTGTCAGGGTAAGCTGTATGGGGTACAAAGATTAATAAAAGCAGCCTGCATGCTAAACTCAGTTGAAACAGTTAAATCCTCCATTTTTCCAGGTGTGATATGGCTGTTTTGGGACTGGAGGGAGAAAACAGGCGCCACACTAAGTGCAGTATATCAGGATGACATATTTATTAAACCAACGAAAAGGTACTCACAAACGGTTATTTAAAACCAGCATGACAATAAGAATGATGATCCCAGTGTCCGAATTCAGGATGGCACAAGCGGTCTCAGAGCGCTGGGTAGTAACGAATGGAAAATCGGTACTTCCCATCTACTGGGGACACAGCACTAGCCGTTCTGACGTCACTTCCGGGATGCGTACTGGCGCCGGAGACGCGTTGTCGGAGCATGCGCTCCTTCCTCAGGCCGATAATGCGCCATTTTGGACAAGGGCTTAAGTAGACAGGGAGGCAGGGCCCGCTGGGTCCTAAAGAGTGCCATTATTCTAACTCGGGAGGAACCCGCTGTGACACTTGAACTGGGACAATGTGCATTATGTGGAGAACCCAAGCAGTAGTCAAGAATGCAGTAATCGACATAGATCTAAATTCACTTAGCAAACAATCTATTCAAATTAATTTGAAAAAATAATAAAAATAATAATACAAATTAATTAAAAATGGAATTAATTGAAATAAATAAAAATGGAATATAACAATAAATGATAATAATATTCAACAAAATACTAAATATAGTGAATAGAATTAGAAAAAATAAATAATAAATAAAAATAATAATAAAAATAATATTAATAAAAATGAAAACAATAATAAAAATAATAATAATAATAATAATAATAAAAATAAAAATAAACATAAAAATAAAAATAGAAATAAAAATAAATGTAAATAAAAATAAAAAATATATAAAAGATAGAAATTGAAAAATAAAAATAAATAAATGAATGAATAAATGCAATGATAGTATATTGCAATAGTACATTATATCATGAATCAAAACATTTAAAAGTTTAAAAATACACATTATATATATATATATATATATTGAGACTTCCTGCTAAAAATGTTTTAATTTCCTTTTGGGAGGTAACTTTTTATTTGTGCAAAAAAAACAACAAGTCATGCGACAAAACACGCAAAAACGTGCAAAAGCGCTTCAATGTTCTTCTATATAAGTAAAAAAGCTCCAAATATGCCCAAATTTGCCCGATTTGAGCTACAAGAAAAGCTCCAGAACTTTTTTGAGCTTCATGCTTTAGGCGACTTGGAGTGGAGATGTGAACCGTCTCCATAGAGAATCATTGATTATTTCTCCTCCAGCGTTTTGTAGCTTCGAGCTTCAAGCTACAAAACGCTCAGGTGTGAATGGGGCCTAAAGGTTTATTCTGGCAAGACTGGCATCGCACCTATTGGGCTTCTATTTTCATACTCTTTATCGTGCATTTTTCAACTCACCTATTTATGCACTAATGTGATTCAAATTTAGTGCTCAATATCTAGGGAGGTGTGAGTAGAACCATTTTTCATATGTAGCCACAATAACCACAGAGCAATGGGAGATGGTGGCCTGGTCTTATGAGTTCTAGAATGCTAGAAACCTCTGGGTAAAAATACCACCATCCCCTTCACCCTGGTGAAAAATGAAAAAGACAACATTGTTTGGGATAGACGCAGCTGCGATCACACAGTGCACACAGTGCTCATACTGTACATACAAATCACACTCATAAGTTGGTTAAAGCATATTGCTGTCAGCAAGAGGAAATATAGCCTTAGATACACACTGATAATAATGGGATGTGGTAGCCGGTAAGTATGAAGGTATAATCACCAGATTAATCTGAGGGTATGCATACCCTCAGATTAACAACTCTGTCTTTTACATTTTTTACCAGGGTGAAGGTGATGGTGATATTTTTACCCAGAAGTTTTTTTGTACTTATTAAAGTTTAATAAAATTACCCTGTGGTTAAGCTGCACGGTCCTGCTGTGACTTCATTCTTGGGGTTCTTTCCCCCCAAACTCTTTGTATATGCAATTGGGTCACTTGGATCGCTCCCTCCATGAAGTGAGTCAGCAATTACCAGGGATGCTGTCTTGTTGGCCTATTCAAGCCCGACAGTGTTAACCACTAGTAAGATATTTGCTAATTTCTTCCTTTTTTCGGCGGCGAGATTCGAGGCAGATGCTCCTTACTAGGACATAACATCCAGCCCTGCATCCAGGCTATAAGGGAGTAAACTCTATGGACATCCTATATACATTGGCCTGACCAGATACATATACTCTGACAGGTCCGGTAGTCCTGGGGACCGAATCGGAAGGTCAACTAAATTAATTTCTTGCGCAAACTTGGGCCCAAGATGTTGGCCATAATATGTACCCTACATGTCTAAGAGGTCTGGCAACTCCTAAGAGATTTGTAATATTACTCTCCCTCCTGGATTGCGGACAATATATAGGCTGTCCTGTCCACTACCGTAACTACAGCTGCAGATATTTTGAGGAACTTATCTTGATTTAAGGATTTACTGATCCTGGGGTAGACTTACCTGTTTAACCCTGCTTAATCTACATCCCACTTGAATATTCATGTAGAAGTGAAAAGACATTTTAGATCCTACCTACTTATTCATCTGCTCTGCCTTATACACCCCTTCTCGCGCCCTCTATGTCCGCCCGGGAGACTTTGGCTACACCCATTTACAGAAATCTCTGATGTAAAATTGTGGTCCTGAAGAAGCACGCTGTGAAACGCGTAGACCCAAAGATCAGATATAATTATGTATTATATAATGTACTCCAATATTGTGAATTTACAATAACCTACACATTTTTCCCATTGTCCTGTGACTATATGGGTAAATTAGGCTATTCGATTTTAATACCTTTAGTCGCTAGCTACATGTTTTGTATGTCTTAATAAGGACAACATGTTCTTTTGCCCTCATTTTTATGTTGGTTGTAATCAATAAACAAATTCTTTTAATTATGTGAGTCGTTATAAATCATTCTATGGTGTGCCTTAGAAAGTCCAGTCATATGTTTTTGTGAAGAACCAGGTGTGGTTTGGTTTTCCAACCCACGATTCTCCACATTTTCTTTTTCAGTAATTAATATATGTTCAGGCTTAAAGGGATGAGGTAGCAACCCTAGGTCTAGTGGAGTCCATTCCTCAATGGGTTATGGTGGGTGGTCATAAGGTTAAGGCTGATAGGTGTATATGTGAACCATACCCATTGAAAACAATAGTGTGTCAAGTAACATGTGTTTTGATGCATTGAAATGCATGCATTATTATGTGTAGATGTAAACAGAGCCTAAAGGAAGATGACGACATACATTAACATATCAGTTTTGTTTACAAACTTTTTCCTCTTGCTTTGACGCCTGCACTTCTCTTCCAGCGATTAGGCTTGTGCAAACTGCATTTATCACTCTCATAATGATGTACATAAAGATGTGTCTAGCATGAAGGCTGAACAGACTTTCACCTTCGTATGACTAAGATGTCACAGGACAGAACATAATTCACATGAAAAAGAACATGGAACTAACAGAGACACACAGACGGCCCCGGTGTTTAAACCCGGCCTGACAGATGCAACTTTCAGACCAAACAGAAGTTATTATGACTTGGGTCTTATCATAAGCCATTTCTTTCTACATTTGTACCTGGAGCAGAGCCAGCTGAAATGTCTTTATTCCTACGTCTCTGGCGGCTATTGCTCTGTGGAGTGTCTGCAAGTTAATAAGAATACACATGAGTTTACATTAGGGAGCAAGGCCCTGCAGAAATCGTCCATTTGTCAGAGATAACTCGAAGATGAAACCGCTTCCTCTTTATGATGGCTATAAAAATAAAATATGCACGCTGATAAATCTCTGGTATGAGCTGTATTAAAAAGATATCATTGCTATCTCTGTAGAATTGATGGGAATCTTGATGAGTAAGGGAGATGGCAGGCGAACAAGGGTGAGAATCTCAGAACAGAGAAAAATGAGAATCTAAACCATTGCCAGGACTATATTTATTATAATTCAGCTGTGGGCCCCCACCTAGGGCAAAAGGGTAAGAAGGGGGCAGGAGTAAATCACAAATAAATACATGGTGGTTTCTTATCTATACATTTGACCATCTCTTGAAATAGGGGATATGGGAAGGGGAGTGGTAACAACAACAAAGCACAGTTTTGGATATAGTGTTGGTGGTGATTATGCTGGGGGTTAAAACCCCTATCTGTACCCCCCTGGTTCTTTGCTACTTCTGTCACTAGCAAAAGGAAATGGGAGAAAATTAATAGCAATCACACAAACAGCAATAAAAACCTAGAATTGAAGTAGACTGAAAGCTACACTGAAATTCGCCATTTCCCCCTTTCACTAAAAATCACAGAAGCATACAACTCCACATGCTGATATAAAATCATCTTACATTCATTAGCTAAACAAGCATTGTTTGTTTTTACTTACAATTATTGTTTTTCCACTTCCTGGTTTCTTTAAGCACTGGTGATGTCACCGTGGCCTTACAGTTGCATCCTGGGAACTTCCTGTCACATGTTCCAGGAGGCAGACCCAGAGTTCTAGCCACAGTTCCAGAAAGTAAAGGGAGATGGATTCATCTTAGTAAGATCTTAGTAAAAATGGCCACTGTGAGAATAATGCCCTGTACACACTATCAGATTATCTGAAGACTTTTGTCTGCAGACTTACCAAAACCATATAATATGAGGTCAAACCTAAACACTTTCAAATTGTTTGCAATCTGGCAGGCCCTTGCACTACATAGAAAAGGTAAATCTGAAGACAAAAGTCTTCAGATAATCTGATAGTGTGTACAGGGCATTACTGGGAGGAAAAGAAAAAATTGGAATGCAAAGAATAAAAAGCCTGCAATTGTTTATAAATATATATATTTGTAGATTTACATTTCAAATATTTTCAAAGGTGCCTTTGTTGTAATTTTTTGATGAGGGGGAAATTCCTATTTAACCAGTTCTGGACCGGAAAAATCTGCCCCCTTAATCACCAGGCCATTTTTTTGCGATTCGGCACTATGTTACTTTAACTGACAATTGCAGGGTCGAGCGATGCAGTATCCAAATAAAATTGATGTTCTTTTTTTCCCACAAATAGAGTTTTCTTTTGGTGGTATTTGATCACCTGTGCGATCTTTATTTTTTGCGCTATATACAAAAATAGAGCGACAAGTCAGAAAATTTATTTTTTTTCACATTCTGATATATAATATTCCCAAAAAAATATTTAAAAATCAAAAAGTTTCATCCTTTTAGGCTAATTTGTATTCTGGTACATATTTATGGTACAAAAAAAAAAAAAATTGCAATAAGCATATTTTGATTGGTTTGCGCAAAAGTTATTGCATCTACAAACTAGGGGAAAGATTTATGTCATTTTTTATTTTTTTTTTTTTTACGAGTAATGGCGGCGATCTGCGATTTTTAGACTACGACATTGGACTACGATTTTTGGACTACGACATAGCAACGGACAGATAGGACCCCTAACTAAAATTTTGGACAGTTTTTTGGGGGGGGGGGGGGGGGCAGTGACATTACTACAGTAATCAGTACTACAAATATGCACTGTTACTGTAATAATGACACTGGCATGGTAAGGGTTAACCTAGGGGTGATCAAAGGGTTAATTGTGAGCCTAGGGGAGTGTTTTTTGTGGGGGGAGGATCTTGTGAAATGATCATAGAGACTTGTGATCCTATATAGAAGGATTACAGGCGTTCTGTGATCCTTTCAGAGAGAACGGTCAGCTGTGTTTACAACAGCTGACCGTTCTTCTCTCTCAGCGGGGAGCAATCACAGCCGCCAGTCCCGTGGATCGGCATCCCCGCTGTCTAGTGGGGGCAGGAGCGCGCCGGCCCCCAGTAGCACTCCCATGATTTGCGCAGCAGAGCCAGCCTGCCCCAGTATATATGCAGTGGGCGGTCGGCAAGTGGTTAAGAGGCAAGCCTCAACTGAAAAAAAAAAAGATCTCAATCACAGATGTTATATTTTTTATTGGGAATAATATAATACAGTATAAAATAAAAAATAAAAAAAAAATTATATATATAGTCGCATTCATTAACCACTTTAACCACTTTACCCCCAGCCCTATTTCGGACACTTTTTGTTCACAAGTTAAAACCAGTATTTTTTCCTAGAAAACTACTTAGAACCCCCAAACATTATATATATTTTTTTAGCAAAGACTCTGGAGAATAAAATGTCGGTCATTGCAAAAATTTTTGTCACGCGGTATTTGCGCAGCGGTCTTTAAAACGCCATTTTTTGGAAAAAATTTGAAAAATCACATTTCACTGCATTTAAAAAATACTAAACAGTAAAGTTAGTATTGTATATTGTGAAAGATGATGTCACGCCGAGTAAATAGATACCAAACATGTTACGGTTTAAAATTGCGCCCCCCCGTGGGATGGCGACAAACTACGGTCAATAGAGATCTCAATCTGCGACGCTTTAAATTTATTTAACGGTTACCAGTTTAGAGTTAGAGTGTAGCTCTTTTTTTTTAATTATTGCCCACGCTCTGGCGATCGCGGCGATACCTCACATGTGTGGTTTGAACAGCGATTTCATTTGCGGCTCGACTTGCGTATACATTTTTTTTTGTGCGCGAGCTAACGGTGACGGGGGCGGCTAAATTTTTTTTTTTTTTTCCAATTTATTTTTTCTTTTTTTTTAACTTTATTACAGTTTTTAAAAAAAAAAAAAAAAATCTGATCACTTTTATTGCTGTCACAAGCAATGTAAACATCCCTTGTGACACCAATATGTGTGACAGGTACACTTTATGGAGGGATCGAGGGTCTAAAAGACCCTAGACCCCTCCACTACACTCCCTGTATGCAAAACGCCGAAAACTGCATTTTTGCATACAGCCGTTTATCAAATCTGCCGCCTTTTGCAGCACAGTAACCCGGATGTGACGTCATGGACGCCGCCTCCGGGTTACGTCATCGGAGACCCGATCAATGCCGTTTCCGGCATTCATCGGGACTCCATCCAGCCGGCGGACGCGCCGGCTGGGTGCTCGGGGCTCCCGGTGGGACGGGAGCCCCGAGCAAAGCCGCGGAAGGCGGCGGGAGGGGGGGGACGTCCCCTCCCGCCCCCCGGGTAACGATCGAGCGGCTCCCGAGCCGCATCGATCGTTACCGACGGAAAGCCGACCGTCGGCTTCAAACAACGGTACTGGGATGATGCCTCCCGGTATAACCACTCAAAGTCAGCCGACGTAGATCTACGTGGCTGGTCGTTAAGTGGTTAATACAGGGCACTTCCCTCCCTTCCTGCCCAGGCCAATTTTCCCCTTTTAGCGCTGTTGCATTTTGAATGACAATTGCGCGGTCATGCAACACTGTACCTACACCAAATTTATGTCATTTTCCCCCCACAAATAGAGCTTTCTTTTGGTGGTATTTGATCCCCTGTGGGTTTTTTCCTTTTTGCTAAACAAATAAAAAAAGACCGAAAAGTTTGAAAAAAAAGTTTTTTTGTTTATGTTATACAATTTTGTAAATGAATAAGTTTTTTCCTGCACTGATGAGCACTGATGAGACTGCACTGACAGGCACTGATGAGGAGGCACTGATAGGGTGGCACTGATGGGGTGGCACTGATAGGCGGCACTGATAGGCGGCACTGATATGTGGCACTGATAGGCACTGATATGTGGCACTGATAGGTAGCACAGATATGCAGCATTGGTGGGCACTGATAGGCGGCACTGCTGGGCACTGATAGGCGGCATTGATGGACACTGATAGGTGGCACTGATGGGCACTGATAGGTGGCACTGACAGGCACTAATGGGCACTGATAGGCGGCACTGGTGGGCACTGATGGGCACTGATGGAGCGGCACTGATCGGCACTGACGGGCGGCACTGATGGGCACTAATGGGCACTGATAGGTGGCACTGGTGGGCAATAATGGGCACTGGTGGGCGACACTAAAGGATGGCAATGATGGGCACTTGTGGGCAGCACTGATAGGGAAGACACTGGTGGGCAGCACTGATGGGGAGGGCAATGGGGGGCTCCCTGAGCCCTGATTGCCATCCCTGGTGGCCATAGTGGGCATCCCTGGGGTCATGGTGGGCATCCCTGGGGTCATAGTGGGCATCCCTGGTGGATCTAGTGGCACCCCCCCCCCCCGAGGGTCTGCACTGGTAATCAATGATCTGATTACCAGTGCCGACCCCCCCCCTGTCAGGGGAGCCGCCGATCGGCGCTCCTTTACTCGTGCCTGTCAGGCACGAACTAAGGAAAGCCGATCAACGGCTGTTCCTGTTTTACTATGGAAAAGGCTCTTTACCGAGATCGGAGATGCAGGGTGTCAAGACTGACACCTCACATCACCGATCGCCGCTCTGCGCGCCCCCGGGGGGCGCCCAGAGCTGTGTTAACCTGCCGCCGTCATATGACGTCCGGTCAGGATAACACAACCACATTCCCGCCGTCATTTTGCTATAGGGCGGGCGGGAAGTGGTTAAAAACAAAATTACTACCATTTTGTTCTGTAGGCCTACAAACACAGGATAGATGCTAAAGTGCTGTAAGTACTCAGACTTATGGCCGCAGCAAATAACTGATAGTATAAGAATAAGCAAATAGATGACCAGGTCAGGAACAGAGCTCATGAAAATGGAGCAATGACTGACAAAAGCTGAGGTAACAGGCTGGTTATCAGGATAAGCACAAAGAAGCTGAGCAAAAACACAGTTTAAACAATACAAAGAAAAATTCTGGGCATGAAAAATCCTTATGATAAGTTGTAGGCTTGAAGTTCTGGTCCTGGGTTTTAAGGCCCGTACACACGCACCGATTGTCGGCCGTAAATGTTTGGCCAACGTCCGATCGGCCGATTGTCGGCTTGTTAGTATGATGCTTCCAACAACCGACTGCGACTTTTCGGCCGAACAAAATCTGGTGTGCAGGCTATAAAATTTTTGTTGGCCGTCAACAGAACGGCCGATTTTCCATCAGTCAGTACAGATTTCGGCAGACAAACATCTAATGAGCAAGACTGGGCATGCTCAGAGAAGAAAAAACACACTGAAAGTAAACCAGCACATGACATCACTTCTGAAGTTGGTTGTTGTTGGCCGAGAAAATTTGTGTGCAGTCTAGAGCACATTTCAACCAACACAACAACACTGGACAAAAGACGGCGGATCGGTCGGCCAACAATCGTTGTGTGTGTACGAGGCTTTACTCTATCCAAAATGCAAAAAAAAAAAAAAAAAATCTTTAGTTCTACTTTAAGTTGTATCCCAGTGCTATTGTTAACCTGGCAGTGGAAATCTTTTGGCTTCTTGTATGATTTTTACATTTGTTTTATTATACAGAAACTGTAGCAGGTACATTGAGACTTTCACGCTTGCCTTTGCAGTGACTGCAGTAACTAGAAGAGTAGTGCAGGACACCTGGCTAGGAAGTCTTGCAAATGGTGCCTAAAATAAATAGAATAAACAAGAAGGAATCTTCCCAGAATCAACCCATAACAAAAATATCTGCTTAGAGTAGACTAAGCCTATCGTTTTCTAAATTGTATCCAGTGAAATTGAAAGTTGTTTTTCCTTTCTTTTTGTTAACTATAAGAAAATAAAAATGACCCATTTCACATCTCCAAGGTAGACTGCAAAATCAATCACCAGAAGCGAGTTGCATCATGTGTCCGGGACGGCAATAAACTTGTCTTTTCCACTAATCTTTCTTCTTTAACATATGAGGTAAAGGAAATACTTGACTGATGTCCCCTCGGTGCTTCCTGCAAAGTTCCAATATCGCCATTAAAAAATAATTTATAACATCTGTTAGACAGCGTATGTGCAACTGCAGAAGCATATTGTGCAGAGTTTTTTTTTTTTTTTTCTATATATACACAATGCTGACAAATAATCAAGCAGTTATTTCTGCCTGCTGAGAGGTCACTCCGAACATGGTATGTATTTTATAATCTGGGAAAACATTCCTGTACTGTATAGGGAGAAATGCAGTCACATTAGCAATTAGGAAGGCCACCCTCCTATTGACCCATTATGCATGGAGAGACCCTTATCATTCCATAACCTTTCTAGGAAAGCCGGAGCTAGCTTGACTTAAGAGCGTGCACACTTGTCTCCAACTATCATTCAACATGTGCTTCTACTTAAGAGCATCATTAATAACCATGTTTTAAAACACATGGCAGGGGCTCTTTAATTAGGGATCAGGATTGCTCAAAAGGTGGAGATATTTTCGGTCGCCCATGGAAATTCTTCTTGGAGTCTTGCTAAGGATGGAAAACATTCCACATGACGTTCTCTGCAGGTCATAAATTAATAAATGATTTACTTCTTAATCATAAAGAGAAAGAAGAAAAATGTAATTAAGGACTGGCCTAGTTTAGTCTGTGGGAAAATAATTGTTTGATTGAGTTTTCCTCCTAAGAGTCCCAGAAGTTTTTTGTCCGTTGTCATGAACAGCTTGCTCTTTCCTGTCTCCCGGATGGACGAGAGATCTCTCGAGAAAATTCAGATTTCCAGCTCAAACCAACATCTTGAATTTCACTCTCCATCTGTCTTCTACCTGCACTTAGGGTTTTTTATTTGCTTGTAAACTCCCTAGGTGCTTGCGCAGGCATACCAGTGAGCGTGACACTGTCGTAGAGGAAAATGGGGAGGACATCTTAATCCCGGACTCAGCTGCGGTGACAAGAGCAGAGCTGACACGGTTTTAAAGGCAGACCTTTCAATTAACGAGTGGGGAATTCAGGTATTTTAAGGCTAATGAATTGCCCATTCCTGAACGCGTTGGTCAATACGCGATTGTGACCCCTTTCTAATCTTGATTGCTGTGAGCTTTCATGAATGTGCTGTGGATTATAGATGTAATTTGAACACCAAGTTCTATTTTCGTCTGCATTCACCCCTATGAAGGTCTATGCATCTCTGCTTGCCATGCTCATACTGTACTTCTTGGATATTTTTTATGCCTTTTGTATTTTCTAAGGAATATACTAAGTATGTGAAAGAAAAAGACCCATATTTATAAGAGTGTCTTAAGGGACAACTCCACCCAAACAGCTAAACACAGCTGAAACATATATAGAAACTGTTTCACCTGCCAAAAAATGTGTTAAGTGATATATGTACTCTAGCAATACACCCATCCCTGCTGTGCTAGAAGACTGCGTAGAATAAGGTGGCAATACATGTTACAGCCTGCAGTTCTGCTGTGCTAGAAGACTGCGTAGAATAAGGTGGCAATACATGTTACAGCCTGTAGTTCTGCTGTGCTAGAAGACTGAGTAGAATAAGGTGGCAATACATGTTACAGCCTGTAGTTCTGCATACTATATGTTACTGCCCTGCTCCTGCCTTCCTTCTGCAATACTAGAGAGTTCTGCCCTTCTGTTAGCCCTTCTAAGTCCATCACCTTCCTGCATCAACAGATTACAGTTCACCAAAATCATTATTAAACTTTAGTTATTTATTGCAGGTATTTATAGATCTGACAATTTGTGCTGTCATGCCTCCAGCATAAGGAAATAATTAATTCTATTGGAACTTGTAATACCAATATGATCCACAAGATGCCACTGTGACATAGACTGTTGTACAGTACTTTATGGTACTTCCTATTCTCTATTGCTGGTCATTAGTTCCACCCCTCTCTGAGGAGAATCTCCATTTTAGATTTACCTCAGGAAGGAGCAGACAGCATCTGAGGTTGCTGTGGGAAGATTCCTGAACCCCCCTTTGAAGCATCACTGTTTTACCTCATATTCACAATCCTATTCGCATATCCATTCTGACTTGTAACCTGTTCATGTGACCACTATTCTATCTCTGGAATAAAGCCTTAAGTTACAAAAGGACTGGTTATTGCAGGATTAAAGGTTTAGCTGTATGTTGAGCTGCACACGCCTGGGGCATACGTGTAGTGAGAACAGAACATGTGCATTCCTTTACATATTGTAAAGAGCTGCGCAAATTGATGGCACTATGTAGGTACCTGTAATAAATAAATAAATATTGTACATTCACATCAGTCCACAACCTAGAGTCCTATCTCTATGCATACATAGAAAAACTCAGTATGTGTTTTCATTTCAGAGTAATGAAAAAAATGACTTACAAAAGAATACACAAGCAAACTAATGGCCTGTGTTTATGACATTTTGTAGCTTCAAGCAGATTTTATATTTTCATGCATGTCTAAGACAAGGCAAACCTCGCTTGAAGTTGGACTGAAGGAGCTTGTTAATAGAAAGGAAAATGCCATAGAGAATTTTAATGGCAGAGGCACCTGTTGGAACGTATATTATGTTGTAGTTACAGATTGATCAAAGTCATTGTATTTTAATATACATCAAATTACTTATTTCACCAAAGATGTGTTTTTTTTTTTTTTTGTGGTTAAACCTTGCCACTTCCTCAGTTTAAAGGTGATTCAAAGATGTTCCCCACTTCCTAGTTGCTCTGCGTCCATCAGTATGTGTGAATGGAAGACACGTGCCGGTGAATGCAGAACAGCTAGGTAGTGTGGAACATCTGTGTATCACCTTTAAACTGAGGAGGTTGCAAGGTTGAGCCACGAATAGCGTCTTTGTTGAAATAAAAATATTTCATGTTTGTCTCTGATCCATCTCTAAACACACCATAATACACATTCCAATGGGTGCATCTACTGTTTGAATTGTCAACTGGAATTTTATTTCTTTCTATCAAGAAGCCTATTACCCAACTGATGTCCTTTGAGGACCTAGGACTGGGACCCATAGAGTATGGAGAGCGATTCACCTCATCTTACGTAAAGACAGGAAGGGAGGGACAGTATTCAAACACTTGCTCGCCTGGAAGGTTGAATGTTCTACCCAGTTGGGTTGCCCCAACCTTGCCAAATGTAAGTTACTACATTCAGTTTTCCATTCTAAATGGATATTTCTTGAAGATATTATTGCATAACCACTACACCATAAGGGCTCTCCTGTCTTCTTTTTATTTTTGCAGTGGATTTTTCTGAGCTTTCTGGGCTCCTTCCCCCGTTCCCTAGGTTTTACCCTGCTTACTCCTGAGGACCACCACAGCACAAATTCTAGGTTAGAAGGTTAAGTACAGGCCAAATGTACCTGTCAATTAATTTTGAATGATCTTAGTGTATCAAATTGATGTAATTGACCAAGCCCAAAGCCCACTGATACACAGGTTCTAATTTGTTTTTAAAATGTATTTATCTATGTATATCTGAAGTTAGAACCGTCTTATGCAAACCAATACTGAGATATTTTGCTCCTAATAACCAGACTCTAGCTTTCATTTTCAATGCATTCATACAAAAAATGAAAACTCCTCTTTGGTTAGTTCTCTTCCTTCTGTTATAATAATTTTGTGAATCTCAAATTCCAAAAGAGTAAATCCACTTTTGTTGAGACATAAACAATCCTCTCTGGGTAATCAATGTAAATTGCAAGACTTTAACTGAATTTGTTGCAGATTCCTACCTTTTCTGCGGTAAAGAAATTGTTGTTTGTTTAAAAATGTCCTTTGGATACCGATTCTGAATGGGAGGGTATGTGTTCAATATAGTCAGCTGGTGCAATTTTACCTATCCGATGAGAAAAGTTGCAGTGTCTGCATCCCTTTATAAGTAATTAACCCTTGGGGAATATCTTACCAAAAATGATATTTCTGTTGCAGAGGATGGCTAAAATTTGACTTGTATCCTAGTGCAGACTTCTGGGAAAATCAATGAGCTAATTAATCTAGCAGGAAATTACCAGGGCTATAATTAGACCAATTTGTTAACATGCTATGAGGAAGTGAGCTGTCATCTAGATAGAGGAAGGACTTTGGATGTGGTGTATTTGGATTTTGCCAATGCATTCGATACAGTTCCCCATAAACGCTATATTTACAAATTGAGGTCTACGTAAATAAAAGGGGGTTTACCGCGCTAATAATATACCGTAATCAGCAGCCAGCAAAAACGAATGACAATTCGCAATAATTACAACAAACAAATATTGCGGAGCTAAAATTAAAATGACAAGCTGCAATAGTTTAAAGTGCATATAAAATCATGTGCTAGCAACAATGAAACTGACAAACAATAATTATATATAAACAGTGCATATATTAATTAAAAATATGTAAACAATAAAAAACAGTCTCTGTGCTTGAAAGGGGAAACGCACCCAAAGTGCAAAAAAGTGCAGGAATATCTTCGTATGTGAAGTGTCTCCCCCCCCTTATCAATATGTGCACCTCCACTGATAGATGGACTCAGGAGGGGGCTTACCAGACAGATGGGATCTAATAGAGCTTATACTCTTCCGGTCACATAGGCATATTAGTTTATATGGCAGTCGCAGTGTAATCTCAGAGTGGATTCGGTGTTTTCAGCATCCACTGGACATCTCTTATCCTGACAAGCAAGTCGTCTTACAATGGCCACACAGATCAAATAAATCCTCCTTGCATACTCAAAAAAAAGAAGGCTCAACATAGTGTGTACCCGTGTAAAGGAATTTTAATTTAAAGTAGAAGCACTTACATGTATCCAGAAAATTAGCGCTTGTATAATGCATAAAACATCCAGGACAAAGTCACAGCAACACTTACCCGACGCAGCGTTTTGTCTCATAGAACGTCCTCTGGGAAACTCACTTGTTGGGATAAGAGATGTCCGGTGGATGCTGAAAACACAGAATCCACTCTGAGATTGCAGACACTGCGACTGCCATATAAACGGATATGCCTATGTGACCTGAAGAGTATAAGCTCTTCCTTGCATTAAGGTAAAAAAATATTATAGGTATCAGCACCCCCCCCTCACCCCCCTTTTACTTACCTGAGCCCTCATTTGATCCAGTGCCGTGTAAGTTTGCAGCTCTTCTCTCGTCTCACTCCTGGGTCCCACTGGCTTTTTGGGGCACAGGGAGACATTGGCTCCCAGTGATGTCAATCAAAGTCAGTGATGATGGAGCAGGGGGTGGGGCCGAGTATCGATGTTTGTGTCAATGAATGCAGCAGCAAGGCTCAAGAGCGAAAAAGCACAAACGCCCCCATGGGATGTGGCTTCCCATTGGGGCACTGGATAGAGGTGATGGGCCAGGAGCGCCAGCGGGGGACCCGAGAAGAGGAGGTTAGTGGCCACTCTGTGCAATTCCATTGCACAGAGCAGGTCTATATAGACATGTTTGTTATTTTTTTATGTTTTTACCTTTGCAATCACTTTTTTTTAATTCATAAATTATATAGAAGTTGGTATAAATAGTTTGATCTCAGTGTTTGCTGATTATACAAAGCTAAGAAGGGCACTAACTTCACAACTGGCTATAGAAACTTTACAAAGAGATCTAATTTAAATTATAGGTGGACAACTACATGGCAAATGAGGTCTATTGTTGAAAAATGTAATGCACTTGGGAGCTCAAAATATGAACGCAAGTTACTCGCTAGGGGGAGAACATTTAGGGAAATCCAGGATGGAAAAAGATCTGGGAGTCCTAGTAGATCATAGGCTCAGCAATAGCATGCAATGCCAAACCGAAGCAAGCAAAACTATAATTAATAGCAACAAAATGTTTTTTTTTAATATAACATAATGTAGATGGAATTTTAGTTGACTAACAATAGCTTTCACTTTATTTACACTGTAATAATATCTGGAGGAGGTTCTGCCAATCACAGCCTGTGTCATACCCCTCCAGCCTATGTCTATGGCACGTATGTGCTGGGATTAACAGGGAGATGAAGCTTCCATCAATCACCATCATATATCTCACCACAATAGTGTTTAGCAATACCAGGACATAAATTAGAAGCTAGGGAGTGGGCTGTCATTTATTTGGAGTGTATATGCCAACAAATGTGACTCACACGTGGGTCACGTGGGCTGGACACATAAGAAAAAGGCGGAAATGAACAGCATAGAAGGAAACTGAAACTGCAGCATGTTCAGTAGATGTGGCAATGGCTGGTCTACACAATCTCAAGCTGCAGAGGGGACCCAGACAAGGAGGGAGGAACAGTGTCAAGGTCTGGATTCAGGCTCAGAGGCCAGAAGCTATAGCAGTGGGGCAGCACCCACTAAGAAGTGGGACAGATATACACTCAGGTCACACTGGCTGATGATGGGTTCACCTAAGGTGCGGGGTCCATGTACTAACTGGTATTCACCAGAGCTCCTGATGGTGGAGATGAGCTTTGCTGCGTTTTAGTATCAGGTCGTGGTCAGGATTGCTCCACCAGGAGGTAAGCAAGCTGGGGTCCAGTAGCAGATATAGCAGGTAGGGATCAAGCAGAAGCATAGTCGAGGAACAAGCCAAAGGTCAATAAAGAACAGTTGCAGGATGGGATTAAGCAGAAGCTTAGTCAAGGAACAAGCCAAAGGTCGGTAACTAATGGTAGAAAAGATACGGGCGGCAGCAGGAGAGACAAAAGGGAGATATTGGCTAGAAAAGGCACAATAATCTGGCAAACAGGAAGTGCAGAGACATTTCTTATATCAGGAAGTTCATAGGAGGAGCAAAGAGTTCAAGGTTCAAGACAAACAACATTCAAGGCAGGATCATTCAAGGAATTGTCCAGGGAACTCTCCAGCATTCCAGGCATTTCAGCAAGCAGAGTCATTGCCACACACATCAGTGTTCCCAGGTTAAAGTCCATGCCCTGACAGACAATGAATAGAAGCATCAGCTAGGTTTTTTACAAATTACAGAAAACAAAATAAGTATGAACACAATGTAATATCACCGTATTGACCGTTTATAATGATTTGAGTTTAATGACACTTTAAGCCAATTCAATGAGGTGAGATAGACCGACTAGTAGCAAGATTAAATATAGGCAGACAGAAAGGGAGGAATGAAAGATGCTTACAACTTTATCGGGAATTGTAAATAATGTACAGTTGGATTTTTCATCAAGTCCAAACCCAGGAGGTCTTTTCTTTCCCGTGTTGTAAAGCCTGATACCTTATAGACATGCCCTGGATGTTTAACCAGCATTAAAGTCTTCCCAGCTCTTTTCTCCTCTACTTTGTGAAGGTCATTTTGACATCTTATAACTTTCAAATGTATCTAGCTCGGTTTGCAGTGTCATAAATAGTATGCTAATTATCTGAGGCAGATATGTATGAAACCTAATGAATACTCATTAAAGTATACATTCACCCAATGAATACTCATTAAATTTATGTCCTAGAACTCAGAGGTCCACTGCCCGCAAACTCCTCTAAATCAAATTTCAAGGGTACAACACTATCCACGGCATGCCACTGGTCTTTAACTGAATCCGCAACCAAGTAAATTGTTTTCTCGGGTTACTATTTGCGAATTGCAAATTTGATTGTGCATATTCTTACTAAGGTATTTTTTCTGTGATATGTCTGCTAGACCTTTGTGCATTCCTGTAAAAAGCATCCTGCATGTGTGTTCATATCTACAGTATATATAAAGGGTAATGCACCCCATACACCAGAACTTTTTAGGACAAAATGCCACTTGATAGATTTTTTTGGTCAAGAGGGACAAAGATTGCCATGAAGATGGCAGAAACAGTGCCCAGTTGGTATAAATGGCACATAGAAGACAGATAATTATAAATATGGTACTAATGGAAGGTAATGGCATAAGACAGATAGAAGATAAATAGACAGCTATTGCATACAAAGACATTATAGAACAATTTTACGCTTTTAACCTTATGGTGGCAGTTTGGGGTAGGGCCTTTTCTGTTCTACCATGACTGTGCACCTCTGCACAAAGCCTACCCCAAAAAGGCATGGTTTGTTGAGTTTGATGTGGAGGAATTTGAGTGGCCTGCACAGAGCCCTGAACTGAACCCTACTGAACACATTTAAGATGATTTGAAACACCGATTATTTGCAGGTCTTCTCATTCAACATCAGTATCTGACATCAGAAATGTTCTTTTGGCTGTGTAGTGCTACTCCTTAAGGAGCCACTGAGTTTTGAGTTCCCCTATTGTCTGCACTGCCAGGCAACATGCATTTTTCCAACTTGCATCCAACGTCAGTAACCAGTTCATGGGCTTGTTTTTGTTGTTTTATTTAAGGTAAACAACTTGGATAGGGTCTAGTGGTATATGGGATGCCCAACTTGGCTTGAAACAAAACTTGGAGGACGAAACTTCCTATTTCTGTACAAAAGTACACAAAGATGGATCCTGGACTTTCTACTCCCTCAGGAGTGGCTTCTGTCTCTTAATGGACTAGTAACACTGTCTCTGTAAGGAGCACTTGGTCCCCTTTAAATTAACCTCTTCAGATCCCAGCTAGAAACTACCAGCCCACTTAACTGCCTTGAAGAGTATCCTAGAGCAAGGGATTCTAGAACAGACTTGAAGCACTGTCCAAGGGAGAACTGGTTGAGTATGGCACCTAGCAGCCCTCTCCCTTGTAGACCCTTTGGGTTTAGAGGTACTCACACTGTCCTTGTCCTGCAGCTGTAGGTGAAACTGTTTTTAGGCATTTTGCTAGGCTAACAGGCTGTCCTTCCCCGGTGGACTGAAGGGGGGGTGGAGGTGCCTCTTTCAGCTTCCTTCCTTCCTGCAGGCCCCACTTCCTCTGGGGCCCCCTCCTAGGCTTCACACAGCAGCACTTCAACACTCCATCTTCCACCTGACTCCCCTGCTGCCCAGTCTCCACAATATTTATGGGCTGGTTCAGCCAACCTGCCAGGCATCCTGCCTGGGGATTGGCTGGATTACCATAAATAACAGATTCCTGTCTCTATACCCCCACCCACTAGCTCTTAGAAGTTTCCATTAAAATTATAGAACCAGGGAGAGGTGATAGATAGATAGACAGATAGATAGATAGATAGATAGATAGATAGATAGATAGATAGATAGATAGATAGATAGATAGATAGATAGATAGATAGATAGATAGATAGATAGATAGATAGATAGATAGATAGATAGATAGATAGATAGATAGATAGATAGATAGATAGATAGATAGATAGATAGATAGATCTAAATATTTTTTAAAAAGTCTACATTATTTTCCCCTACATACATTTTAAAGTACCCATATAAACGAAAGAGGTATTATTCCTAAAACCAAAAATGTAATATATTGCAGCTTACCCATAATCATTAAATGTGGTGGCTAAATTAGCTTTCTTTTTTAGGCTTTTTTCCTACTATTTTCACCCGGTGGTCTGGCCAGTAACACACCTTCTGTGTTAGAGTGCGCTTATTCTGGGTGAAGGAGCACAGGGGGCACATTTGAACAGCAGCATTGACATTCTGGGATGAGGGGAGTGTTAGAATGCACCAGCAGATTTAAATACATTAACAAACTGAAGCTAAACTCCAGCTAACACTTTTAAATCAGTTACAGCAAACAGTTTTTGTCTCTTTTTTAGATAAAGGTTTTACATAAATAAATAAAACTGATCATTGTAACCCCCCCCCCCCCCTCGTCAGTGTTGAATGGTTTGGCTCATCCATATAACTGATACAGCTGCTGTTCTTTTGTTGTTTTTCTTTTGAAAAACAAACTTACTGGCCAGATCACCAAATTAAAATAGAGAAAAGAACTCTAAAAAAGAAAACAAATGCAACCGTCTTATCTAGGAATTGGTAAGCTGCTATTTAATATATGTTTGATTCTTGGTTTATTATTACTTTAAGATATAAGATTAATATCTATATGCATAATTATACTCTTCAGATGTGAAGTACGCATGTATGCCGCCAATTTCCATCACCTTGGTTGTGCTATGTGCAAGAAAAACATAAAAAATAAAATATGGAAAATTTTCATCATTCAGGGATGGTTTTAAGATACTTAAACCTGTCAGAGGTATTGAAAGGTAGTGAAAATCACATTTACAGCTATTAAATCATTGTCATTGAGTCACTGAGATGTTATGCAGGATATATGTGTCTTGGTCATAGAAAAGCTTACATTTTATGCAAGAAAATATCAGGCATTAGGGCTTCAGTGTCGGCCGTTTAGCACAGGTGTATCTTAATGATCAGTATATTTATTAAAAAGCTAAGAATGAATGGAAAGAATTTAAACCCAAAAAGCGAAAAAAGATACATCCTTCAAAATTAACAACAGCCCCAGATGTCCTTGTACAAACAATCCCAAATTAACTTAGCACAAGTGCTTTCTATAAAGTCGTTTTTGTTTTATGACATGGGTTGTCAGACAAATCCTGTGTCTAAATTTGGCCGTTCTTGTATTTTTTTTCTTTTATTATTAATTACATATTATTTTTATTTTAAACAAACACATTTCAGCGTTCCAAGTTCAGATAAATGATCTTTGCCACAAGGCGCTGCACTTATGGTGGGTGATATTTTTGGGGGTGAAAGATACGTCAATTCTCTAAGCAAAGAGACAATTGTTTAAGTGTCTGGTAAATAGAGGATTGTGCTAGAATATGAGTGTTTTGGTTCTGTGTTAACATTTCTGGCCGTGGCCTAATAATTTTTAAATCAGAGCAAAAAGTACACTGCAAAGCCATAAAAAGGCACGTTTACCACTCATAGTAAAGGACAGCTGTATCCTGCCACCTACACAATGCGGAGGAAGACGATTTGTCCCTGGGGTCAATAAAAACTATCTCAAAGCGTTAATGTGGTCTTGGTAATGTGGTCTTAACTGCTTACAAATGCTTTGTGATGGATAGTAACTTAGAAAACAGATTTCATTGCTTTGCTTGGCAAATTACGCAATGCATTTCACAAAAAATATGCAAATTTGGCTTATATTACTATTTGTTATTGCATGTATTTTTACTAAAATCATATTTTTTTTCACATGTACTTTATAGTGTACACTATATGGCCAAAGGTTTGTAAACACCTAACATTTACACTCTGTATAATTTATGTATGGATTACAGGTACTGATAAAGCGCTAGAATTGTCCACAAGATGATCAGGCGCCCGGGAAGGAGAAACACAAAAGTAACAACAAGGGTAGAAGCGCTTAGGGCCAGGCTGAAAGCAAAGTTAATGGACCGTGTAAATGGAAGCTTGATTAGTATGGGATTCCACAGACATCCACAGAATTACTGATAAAAAAGATTTATTGTCAACTATAGAACTGCATAAATTCTGACATTAAAAAAACATTAAAAGCAAGGCTTTGCAATTTTAAAGCACCAACTGGAAGGAAAAAAGACCCACAGCAGCGGAGCCCGCCTACTTGCCAAACAGATGAAGATGTTCGAGGTGAATCCTCCACTGGAATAGCCTCCTTAGCTAGGGCTACCTGCAACTGGAGTGTAGGACCGCCGAGCTTCCGTGAAGCTGATAGGGCAGATGATGTAGCCAGGTACTCGGGGAAGCCTCAACCTCAGAGGGCCATGGTGGATTTACAGGAGGACTGTATCTGTGCAGTGGTGGCTGATGATGTCAATTGCAGTGCCCATTAAAGCAAGCAAAGACCACTGGAAGGAAGGGTGCGTGGAATGCAAGCCTGTCAGTGTGTGGTCCCATCACCATGACAACATGTTTCACACGCCTGGGCCTTGTCAAGCCAGACACAGTCCTCCTGTCAATCTACCACAGTCCTCTGAGGTTGCGGCTTCCCTGAGTACCTGGCTACATCATCTGCCCTATCAGCTTTACCGAAACACCATCATCTGTAAAACAAGACTATCTATAAACAGCTCATCTATAAAACAAGACTATTTTCTGTAATAATAGTGGTTGTAAACCTCAGAAACTCAGACATGAAAAATGAACAAAGTATATAGCTCTATAGTGTGTACTTGTCTCTATCCAGAGTACTAAAGGGTTGATTTACTAAAATTGAAGAGTGCAAAATCTGGTGTAGCAATGCATGGTAGTCAATCAGCTTCTAGCGCCAGCTTGTTCAATTAAGCTTTGATAAGAAAAAACTGAAAGCTGATTGGTTTCTATGCAGAACTGCTCCAGATTTTACGCTCACCAGCTTTAGAAAAATAAACCTCTAAGTGACAACTATGTCTGCTGCCCCGTTTCTCTGCTATCAGCATGAGTCACTTCTGACAGGTTTTCCTGACACCAAGAGAAAAAAAGGTGACAGGGGATGGATCTCCAGCAGATTAACAGCCTTAGCTCTGTTCCTGTAAGCTGTGTGAAGGGGGTGTGTCCCTTCCCTCCAATCAGCTCTCAGAGCTCTCCTCACTGATCTCTGCAGTGTGTCATTTCAGCTCTCTGTCCCCTGACAGCACAGATAGGTTTTATAAATTTCGGACTTTGACTGGATGTAGAGAAGAGAAGACTGTAGAAAGACAGGTACAGATTATTTAGTATGATATGTTTCATCTCTGTGTATCACCTGAGGTCAGTAACTTCACTGGGTATATGTGTGGGTTTACAGCCACTCTAAAGGAAACAAATAATAATGGCTAGAAAATAAACTCAGACAGAAAATTGTAGTCTTCCCTCACATTGGTGGACCATGCAAAAGTGTTACCATACATTGATGGTAAATGAAGAACTCCCTTACATTGATGGTTCAATGAAGGTCCTGAACATTTGGGGTCAAGGACCTACTTAGATTGGTGGTCTGTGGGAGAAGGTCCATCTTATATTAATGATCATTGGGAGAGGGGCCCCATTGCATTGGTGGTTTGTGGGAGAAGGTCCGCATTATATTAATGATCACAGGGAGAGGGGCTCAATTACATTGTTGGTCTGTGGAAGAAGGTCCACATTATAATAATGATCATTGGGAAAGAGGCCCCAATGCATTTGTGCTCAGTGGGAAGAATGTCTTTTACACTGGTAGTCAATAGCAAGAAGGATAGCTAAAAAGATAATTGGTGTTAGTGGTTACTCATTTCTCAAGGAACCTTTAGCCACCTCTTTAAGAACTCTAGTAGAGAAAGGCTGCTCTAAACACTTAATAACTCAGCTCCACGGTGCATCTGTGCATCTTTCAATGAAGATTTCTACATAAGTAATTATTCTCTAGGCAATTTTATATCAAAATCTAATTATGAATTGAGAAAGGAATAATTTGTCACATGGAATTATAGAAGTACTCCTAAATTTGCATTTAAAAAAATTACATCCCAATTTAAAATACATCTCAATAGAAATTTCTCCATCCCCAGTTATCTGTCTACTGTAACCTTTCCTGTTCCTCAATAGTTGTTTGTTCGTAAATGAAGTCTCCCTGTATGTTTTATGAATTCATAGCTTCCCATGGCTTATTCCCCGAGTGTTTAAAACTGAACTCCAGGCAATTAAATACACAAATGAAAAACACACAAATAAGGTGTTTTGATAGCAAGTCAGTTTCAGATACTTATACTACTTACCCATTAAACCCAGGAGCCTGCATTCAATATTTCTGCTCTCCCACAGAACACAGAACATGGAAATGCAATTATTTTAGTAAATATAAACTGCTAAATACCTTTTTTTCATCAGCAGTATTTAG
The DNA here is from genome assembly GCF_965119305.1 of Pelophylax lessonae. Lineage (NCBI taxonomy): Eukaryota > Metazoa > Chordata > Amphibia > Anura > Ranidae > Pelophylax > Pelophylax lessonae. Next base: position 611,655,214 of record NC_138770.1, on the reverse strand, counting down.
CAGTCTTGTAACTTCTATCAGTGCCTGGTTAAAGCTTTGAGTTTTGATAAAGCACTGGCTATCGCATTAGGATGCAGGACCCCTGACCCTATGTCTGGACAGTGCCAATCGGCCCTGTGCTGATCGCATGCACCCTTCCAAGAAAAAAAAACTCTCTAGCTATACACAACAAACTGAGCATGTGCCGCTTGACTCCAGTAGCTCTGTCTTATCCCGTCATGTTTTGGGGGCAATGCGAAAAGTGGAGGATCTGTGCATACAGGATAAAACAGCCTTTTAACACATTTCGGAGGATTAACCCCTTAGGTTCTACAGTGAGTATAACGAGCATGCTTTACCGCATATACAGACTGATTTTACTGTTGTGGATTTAGTAACACTTTAAATTAAAAAAAAGTACATTTAAATGATTACAGAGCTACGGTACATTAAAATATATACTTTGTTTCTTTTATATCTGCCTGAAGTTCAGTTTTAAATGCAGTTCTGTATTCTGTGATATATCATTAAATGTATTAGACCTGGTATCTGTCTCTTGTAGTCCCCTGTACTGTCTCAGACTGTGAGAGGGAGATGCTGCAGAATCAGTGTGATTCCTGCCATAAGCTTGTTAATAGGAGGCAAGAGCAGATGGATGAAAGACGAGCTCATCAGTCTGCCGCTTCTCCTATTTTCAGGTAAAATACAAACATTGATCATTTACTTATAGCCATAGCGTCAATAGAATCTTGAATGTAAAGGACAGACAATGACTGCCAGAACAGTAATCAGAAAAAGAAAAAGGGCAACACAACAGTGCAATACCAACACATAACCAAAGACAGTCACGTAAACTTGCCTAGCAGATAATGAAACCAGTATTAACATTTACCTAAGAGGTAGCATACATTGCAGTATCAAACAAAACAACATACGTTAGGAACATAATGCAAAGTGGAGCGATGCTGCCTATAACTAGGAATGAATAGGGTGGGTGAACACCAGGCCAAAAACCACAGAAGAGCATAGTAGATTAGCAAGTACAGGATCGGTTGTCACTCGAAAGGACATGCTGCTCCTTATTTTAATAATCTAGTCACAGGCTGGCAGAGGGACAAGACCTGTAAGTGTTACTAAACTGCAGCAGAAAAAAAATCAGGTCTCCTGCCCTGTCAGGCAAGGTTTTGCTATGTGGAAAAGCTGAGTATATCTGGATGAATGTGTAAAATGTAATGAATAAAAATGAAAACACTTTGGCAGGTAAAGTAGCTCCCTTATTTGTTCTTCATCTGTGTATTTAGATGTGTAGCCAGGTGCTGGGCTACAGCAATATGGTAAAAGAGACATTGCCTTCTATTCTCTCCTCTCTGCAGTTTGTTAATTTTACTATTTGTTTATAGGTTTATATACTTTAAGTTTACAGTTTTTAGGGTGTATAAAAGAGAAAATTTTATATAAAAGTAGGTGGGGACCAGTCTAAGGTATGGCATCTTGCCTTAGTGTGGTTAATGTGTTGCAACCCTAAAATAATGTACAGATGAATATCCTGTGGCTGGTTTCTGTTATCCCCTAAGCAGTGTATTACGGCTGAAGGATTGGAAAGTAATAGATTTTGGGTCGCAGATACAGTGCATTGCATATTGGATATTTCAAACTTTTTTAACAAATAAAAAACTGAAAAATTTGGCGCGCAAAATTATTTAGCAACCTTAAGTTAATACTTTGTAGCGCCACCTTTTGCTGCGATTACAGCTGTAAGTCACTTGGGGTATGTCTCTATCAGTTTTGCACATCGAGAGACTGAAATTTTTGCCCATTCCTCCTTGCAAAACAGATCAAGCTCAGTGAGGTTGGATGGAGAGCGTTTGTGAACAGCAGTTTTCAGTTCTTTCCACAGATTCTTGATTGGATTCAGGTCTGGACTTTGACTTGGCCATTCTAACACCTGGATATGTTTATTTGTGAACCATTCCATTGTAGATTTTGCTTTATGTTTTGGATCATTGTCTTGTTGGAAGACAAATCTCCGTCCCAGTCTCAGGTCTTTTGCAGACTCCATCAGGCTTTCTTCCAGAATGGTCCTGTATTTGGCTCCATCCATCTTCCCATCAATTTTAACCATCTTCCCTGTCCCTGCTGAAGAAAAGCAGGTCCAAACCATGATGCTGCCACCGCCATGTTTGACAGTGGGGATGGTGTGTTCAGGGTGATGAGCTGTGTTGCTTTTATGCCAAACATAACGTTTTGCATTGTTGCCAAAAAGTTTGATTTTGGTTTCATCTGACCAGAGCACCTTCTTCCACATGTTTGGTGTGTCTCCCAGGTGGCTTGTGGCAAACTTTAAATGACACTTTTTATGGATATCTTTAAGAAATGTCTTTCTTCTTGCCACTCTTCCATAAAGGCCAGATTTGTGCAGTATACGACTGATTGTTGTCCTATGGACAGTCTCCCACCTCAGCTGTAGATCTCTGCAGTTCATCCAGAGTGATCATGGGCCTCTTGGCTGCATCTCTGATCAGTCTTCACCTTGTATGAGCTGAAAGTTTAGAGGGACAGCCAGGTCTTCGTAGATTTGCAGTGGTCTGATGCTCCTTCCATTTCAATATTATCGCTTGCACAGTGCTCCTTGTGATGTTTAAAGCTTGGGAAATCTTTTTGTATCCAAATCCGGCTTTAAACTTCTCCACAACAGTATCTCGGACCTGCCTGGTGTGTTCCTTGTTCTTCATGATGCTCTCTGCGCTTTAAACTGACCTCTGAGACTATCACAGTGCAGGTGCATTTATACGGAGACTTGATTACACACAGGTGGATTCTATTTATCATCATTAGTCATTTAGGTCAACATTGGATCATTCAGAGATCCTCACTGAACTTCTGGAGAGAGTTTGCTACACTGAAAGTAAAGGGGCTGAATAATTTTGCACGCCCAATTTTTCAGTTTTTTATTTGTTAACAAAGTTTGAAATATCCAATAAATTTCGTTCCACTTCATGATTGTGTCCCACTTGTTGTTGATTCTTCACAAAAAATTACAGTTTTATATCTTTATGTTTGAAGCCTGAAATGTGGCAAAAGGTTGCAAAGTTCAAGGGGGCCGAAAACTTTCGCAAGGCACTGTATAGTGTTCTGGTTGGATGTTTTTCTTTCTAGTGCATTTCATGACCATCAATCCATTTGTTTTTATTTATTGTTATTTTTTGTTAGTTATGGTTTTGTATTGGTGGAATTTTGTAATAAAGGGCTGCTCTGGCCATTCATTTTGATTCATGAGTAATGGCCACACTCCCCGTAACAAGTGTTTTCATGTGCACTTGTAGTACTGAGGAAAAGAGGGGACATGTCTGACCAGGCCTGGGCACTGTGGTCAGATTCTGGTCCCTGTTGGGTGCCAAGTTATATGTTGGCATAGCGTCCAAGGGCTAGAGCAGCATAGTGGAGGCAAGGCTTTAAAAATGAAGGTTGTTAGTACAATATATATGAATAAGTTACAGGCAATTTCAACCATTGTTAACTTGCTTTCATTTACAAAATCCAAAATTGTTAGCGCAAGGTTGTCTTGATCACTTTTGCTATTTAAATCTGGCAATATGTATGGTCAGAACATAATCTGTGGATGCAATAAACAGAAACTCAGCTCAAAACTTGCGCCCCCGGTGTGATGAGATATTTATTGCTGACCTCTCCAGTTCCGAGTAGTTGGTCTTGTTGATCCATCCAGCTTCCTGCAGTGTGGACACACATCATTCGCCCTGTAATGTAAACCTTATCTGCCACTGCTTCTGCCCTCCTCTTCTTACATAGATATAAGTTTCTCTGCTGCGATGACAGATAGTTTCTGTGTGTCCTTCTTAAACAAGTGTGCAAGAAGCTGGGCGCCTGAGGGGCGAATAGGCAGATGTTATTAGCCATGGTGGCATGTTTGACATGTTCCTGCCACACACAGTCATTTGTCTATCTTGTTTTGAGTTGGGAAGCCATTTGTAATTGAATGGTAATAAAGCAAATCTTCATTAAACATTCAACGTTACGAAGGAAACAGTTTTTTTTTTGTTTGTTTGCAGTAGGGTAGAAACTGGGATTAGCCACGGTTATTGGACATTTGTTCTTGGAAATGAACATGCTGGTAGTTTATCACAAGGCTCCAGACATATACTGAATGCTGTGTCTGTCCAGTGTCACTAACTACTAAAGTGTCTTTTTAAGACCTCACTTACTTAAACACCTAATTCCTAAACCTAAACCCTATAAAGATCACTTATCATTAAGCTAATTAACACTTAAAAGGCACTGTTGCTTTGCCCATGCCGCTTGCCACGATCTCCTCCTTTCATGAGCAAGTGCATGGGCCTAGCAGCCAACCAATGGGCCAAGCATTGTTCAATGACTGGTAGTGATTTCACCACCCTCTCTAGTCACCAGCAATGCTGCAAAGAAGGAAGGAGCAGAGAGGAAGCCCTGGAAAAGTCTGTATAAGGGAATCGCAGGAAGGGCCCTTTGCAAGATACTATCATTTTGCCTAACTCCTGAATATTTTTTTTTGGGAAAGACTTGACATTTGTTCTGGATTTTTACTCTTTTCTGTGACCCTATGGAAAAGATTTTTCCTCACTTCCCATCTCGGTTTTAAAAAATGGGGTGGGGGGTTGTAGGGGAAAGTTAGTGGGACAGGAAGACAGCAATATAACCATTGTCATAAGTTATAACCCTTCCCTATTCTCCTAGAATGGAGAGATTTCTCATCACTTCCTGTCCAGAAAACTAGAGAAAATCTCCCTAATAGCCAGGCAGGCAAAAGCACATTTAAAGTGATCTGTTCCTTAAGGCCCAATTCCACCCAAACTGTTTTTTTAAACTTTGGATTGCGTAACAGTTAGGAAGAGTTACCTTAACTTTCTGCACCAGTGTAGAGGGGTAAAAAGAACAGGAAGTGATGGAATATATTTCTGATGGGAACAAAAACAGTGTCAAAAGTAGTTATTTAGTAGAATAAACCCAGAGGGAGGCTCTCACTCCTGCCTTACCAACTGCTGTCAAGGCATTCCCAGACTAGGGTAGATTACACAAAGGGGAGGGGATACTTGTGATGTCATTGATATAATATGATTACATTGGCCATATTAGGCCAATGCTGTCACAAGTATCACCGCTTGTTTGTGTACATGCAGCTGCGAGAAGGAGAAATGCCCTGTCCACAGTAACAGCAAACTTTTGGGTTCAGTCCAAACCAAAGTTTGGACCAAACTCGTACTCATCCCTACTTTTGGTGTCTCCTTTACTGTGGACACCTGCATCCTCTTATTTCTTGTTCTGGAGATATCAGAGCAGGAAGTGAGACACAATCTCCATAATATAGAAAGAAGCAGCAAAAAATACTTGAAAAAAAAAACAACTAAAAAAAAAAGCAATAAAACAAAAAAAAGTTTTGGCTGGAATTGTCCATCAACTCTTAAAGCAGACCTTTCCTGAGAGAAACAGAGACTGGCATATGAAATCTCATTCTGTAAATGCTACTTGCCTGTCTGTTATACTGACCCCCTCACTTTAATCTACTAATCTAATATGAGTATTCCATTAAATCTTAAATTAATTAGTTACTGCTTTAGATTGCCAATGATTCGGGGGGGGGGGGGGGGGTTATTAACTTACACTGACCATCATTATTTTGGGGGGAGATTACATTGGCACCTAATCTGTGTAGCACTGCCCCCTAGGGAGCTGCTGAGAATTACAATTCTTGGGTTCCCCTGTGTTACCATTAGCAAATGAAAGCAGATACATGGCATTAAAAGTTCATGGCTCAGACAATCAACAGTCCAGGGGATTTGGTTTCTTTTTTGTGTTTTTATTGGAACTTGGATGGGAGAAGGGATGAGTGAGATACTCCAACTTGAACTATGCACAATTCCTGATTAAAACTGACTGTACATTGCGGCAAGGCCGCTGCTTCTCCTTGCCACTGAAGTGAAGATAAAGAATATGTAATCTTGTTTAGGTTCCTCTTCAGGGTCTAACTTGACACCCCCTTTCTCACTGACTGTGTGCGCTGACCTCCTGCCCACTGACACCCTACTGGAGTGGTCCCCTTCCTGGGCAGACCCCCGGAAAGCTTCCCGGTACTCACAGACACATTTTTTCCCTGGGTTGCTCTGCCTCCAACTCCCTCGTCAGCATCCACTGGACCTCCTGGCTCAGCACCACACTTCTGGTCCACAAGGCCAACCGCCTGTGACCATCTTCCTCAGCAACAGGACTAGAGACAGCCGTCACCCTCCTCCTGGGACCTGGCTTCCCGCCCAAAGACGCCCTGTCACATGGGCCTGTGGCTTTTATAACCTATCCCAGGATGCACCACTGTTGTGCCTACCCACTGGGACAGTAATAAAAGCCTGTGTGTCACTGGCTTTCCTCCACTATCCAACAGGCTCACCTATTGGATACAGTGAGGACACTCCCTCAGACCAGATGAATCCCACATGGACACATGCAACAGACCTAACTACTGATCTGGCTTCCCTGTGAAGCAGGCAGAGCAAACTATTCTTTTTCCAAGCACCTACCTAGGAGGGTGCTACATCTGTTTTACCTAATTCTAATTCCATGGATTTTAAGTGGTGATAATGCGACAAAGAATATACCATGTCAATTGTATGTGTAATATAGTCAAGTATCAGCTATTTATTGTGGGTGCCCCCGTGCTGTGGTTAAATAGAGCTAAAATTGATCACTTTGTATAGAGCTGATTACGGACAGCGCTGGGTTTTCACACTCTAATATAGTCAAGTATATCACGTTTATCTCTAGGCACCATTTTAATTTGAAGGGGTTGTAAACCCTTACATATACCCAGTGGCGTGAATAACCTCAGGTGATACACAGAGAAGAAACAAATCCTCATACATAAGTTGTACCTGTTGTACCTGTTTATCTGCAAAATTCTCTTCTCTACATCCATTCAAAGTGCAGAATTTATGGAGCTTGTATGAGCTTTGAGAAAGCAGGGGGCAGGGATCTAAAGTTGCACTCTGCAGATCTCAGTGAGAGATGATTGGAGAGAAGGAACACACCCCCTTCACACAGCACACAGGAACAGTGCTGAGGTCAACCCAAGCTGTGTGCTGGAGGCTCCTTCCCCTGTCACCTTTTTAGCTCCCTGGGTCAGGAAAATTTGTCAGAAGTGGCTCATGCAGATAGCAAAGGAAGGCGGAAGCAGACAGAAAGGATACTTGGTGCTCTGGATTGGGCACACTATAGCGGGATAAGCTTTGTTCATATTTCATGTCTGAGGTTTACAACCACTTTAAATCTAATGTCTGCTTGTTCAAATGGGTTTAAAATAATGAAACATTTCCACAGAGATTCTTACATTTTTACATGGCTACAGACCTCATCGCTGCACTCTCTACATTATGGTATACACTATATTACCAAAAGTCTTGGGACTTCAGCCTTTACACATACATGAACTTTAATGGCATCCCAGTCCTAGTCCATAGGGTTCAGTATTGCGTTGGCCCATCTTTTGCAGCTTTACCGGCTTCAACTCTTCTGGGAAGGCTGTCAACAAGATTTAGGAGTGTGTCTATGGGAATGTTTGACCATTCTTCCAGAAGCGCATTTGTGAGGTCAGGCACTGATGCTGGAGAGAAAGCCTGGCTTGCAGTCTCCACTCTAATTCATCCTAAAGGTTTTCTTTTTTGTTAAGGTCAGGACTCTGTGCAGGCCAGTCATGTTCATTCACCCCAAACGCACTCATCCATGTCTTTATAGACCTTGCTTTGTGTACTGGTCCAAATCATTTGGTGGAGGGGGGAATATGGTGTGGGGTTGTTTTTCAGGGTTTGGGCTTGGCCCTTTAGTTCAAGTGAAGGGAACTCTTAAGGCGTCAGCATACCAAGAACTTTTTGACAATTTCATGGTCCCAGCCTTGTGGGAACAGTTTGGGGATGGCCCCTTCCTGTTCCAACATGACTGCGCACCAGTGCACAAAGCAAGGTCCATAAAGACATGGATGAGCGATTTGGAGTGAAGGAATGTGACTGGCCTGCACAGTGTGCTGGCCTCAACTCAACTGAACACCTTTGGGATGAATAAGAGTGGAGAATGTGAGCCAGGCCAGTACAAGCCATGCCTTCTCGTCCACATCAGTGCCTGGCATTTCAAATGTGCTTCTGGAAGATTGGTCAAACATTCCTATAGACACACTCCTAAACCTTGTGGACAGCTTTTCCAGAAGAGTTAAAGCTCTTACAGCTGCAAAGGGTGGGCCAACTCAATATTGAACCGTACGGACTAAGACTGGGATGCCATTAAAGCTCATGTGCGTGTAAAGGCAGGTGTCCCAATACTTTTTGTAATATAGTGTATGTTACATATATATTTTAAAGTCCTGTTTCCTGTATGTATACACAATATGCTGTATGTTACACAGTCCTGGACTGTAAGATGTAGTAATTCATTCTCTTACTTGTTGCTAAGTAGTATTCAGCCATTTTATTTAACTCCTTCTTTAACGGTAGGTGCAGACAAACTGTTAGCACTTAGTCTATAAGTTTAAGTGTCCAAAATCATATGTAATAGAATTATTTCATTTAAAAAAAATATATATATAAAAAAATCACACTTTTTGCTGAGGTTTATTCCTGTTTCTCTATTAATGGGCCCGATTCCTCAGATTCTAAAGTTGGCAGGTATGATGTTCAAAGAACGGGTTTTATTTTAAATCACCTGGATTTGGAAAAATAAAAGAAGGATTCTCATTGGTTTCTCTGGGTAAATCCTCTACTTCTTAGCCATTACCTGGAGTGGTACTTGGAGGTCTATGTCACCACACAGCCTCTCCCTTATCTCCTTCAGGTGTTTTGTTTCCTCAGGCAATGAAAGATGGTGTCTACATGGTTAGGAAATCCCTGTGGAAGCCACAATAGGACAGGGGTCTCTACTTGAGGAAGGAAGTTTCACTCACTTTACACCATGAAAGCAGCAATTATCTGCTTTTCATTTATCAACACCTCCCTGATTAGAGCACCAAGAGAAGGCCTAATTTCCACCATGCAGGGCAGCAAACAGATGACCACAGTCCTGTGACCATCAAATGTGCAACTTAACCACCGGAGGATTTTGCTGTCTTTCGTCCAGGCCACTTTTTGCGATTTGGCACTGTGCAAATTTAACTGACAATTGCACGGTCATGCGACGCCGTACCCAAACGAAATTTATGTCCTTTTTTTCCCCAAAATAGAGCTTTCTTTTGGTGGTATTTGATCACCTGTGCGATTTTTTACTTTTTGCGCTATAAACAAAAAAGAGTGAACATTTTGAAAAAATAACAATATTTTTCACATTTTTTTTATATGAAATCCCCCCCCCCCAAAAAAAAAATTTAAAAATCTAAATTATTTTTATCATTTTTGGCCAATTTGTTTTCTGCTACATATTTTTGGTAAAAAAAGATCGCAATAAGCATATTTTGATTGGTTTGCGCAAAAGTTATTGCGTTTACTAACTAAGGGAAAGATTTCTGTCATTTTTGGTGTTTTTTTTTTTAACGAGTAATGGTGGCGATCTGCATTTTTTTGCGGGACTGCGACATTGCGGCAGACAGATCGGACCCCTGACTGACATTTTTGACACTTTTGGGGGTACCAGTGACATTACTACAATAATCAGTGCTATAAATATGCACTGTTACTGTAAAAATGACACTGGCAGGGAAGGGGTTAATTTTATTGGAGAGGGAGGGGTTAATGTATGCCTGGTGCTTACTAACGTGTGTGGGGGGAGGTGACTGAGTGATACAAGGACAGATCGCAGGTTCAGCTATGCTGAACCCTGCAATCTGACCCTGCTTGTCACTTAGGAGATCCGCCCGCTTTGTTTACACAAGCGGGCGGATCTCCAAACTCGATTCCCCGACGATCGGGGAAGAGCGGCGGCGATCGCCGCCTCCTCCCCTGGCCCGACTCCCGCTGTGACTGAAAACAGCGGGAGCGAGCCTCCGGCGGCGCGCGCACGCCGCCCACAAGGGGTGGAGTCCATCAACGTAGGTCTATGTCGCTGGACGATAACGAGCCACATTGCCGCAGTAGCAGCAATTTGAGCGGTCGTTATGTGGTTAAATATCTATACCTAGGCTGCATTCGACAAGGTGTATCTTGTTTAGGGGCTACTTTAGAACTCTAGTATTACCCAATGCAGTCCCAATGCAAGATTAAGGCAATCTGCATTATGTTCAATGGCTTTGAGTGTGTGAGAGACTTTCCCTTTGGGCAGATAAAGGAGTATTGGCGTATACAATATGTGCAATGAATATAGTAGGTAGGCTCACATTATATTTATCCTTGTCAATTTATACCACCCCCAGTATTTAGTGCAATGTAGCTAAGTCTAGTGTTGGGTAGCAGTGCTCAACTCAGTCCCAATGTGAGAACAAGACAATTTGTACTAGGGATTTAGTTCACACTAATGTGCTGCGTTGGTTAGAAAAAAAAAAATGAACATGTATTTTTGCACAGCACATTCGGACATGCTGTAACACATCACAATGGACTGCAGCCTAAAGAATTACATGGAAGTTTAGAAAGAAGAAACCCAAGAACTGCAAATTTTACAACATATTGCAGCAAATGGCAGCATATATTCCCACTGCAATATAGTGCATGCTGTGTGGTGCAAACAAGCCCTAATTTTTAATATTTAGTTAGATTCATATTTCCTTGTTTTGATAGAAATTTATTTTTTTGTGTACATTTTTGCTATGTATTTTATGTATCTGTTTTATGCAATTATTTAGCATTTTGATGTTTAGCACTTTGATTTTACTTTGGATAGTGAGGAAGAGTTAACTTCTCTCAAGACCGCATAGAAAGAGAAAAAAAAAAAAAAAAGCACTAAAAAACATTTGTTTTTGTTCACAGTGGAGAGATTTCTTATAAGGTTGCCATTTTTCCTATTCATTTTTTTTTTTTTTTTACCAGCCTCCCTAGGAACACTGAAAGCAAAAAAAAATGTAAGAAGATCCTAATAAGTGAGGGATAACTTTACTGTAAGGACGCACACAGCAATAAAATACGTGATTGGGTCTCAAAAATTTAATTACCCAATACAAGAAAGAATAAACATTTTGGAAATGCAGAATTTTGCCCATTGGGACTTTAGATGAAGTGCCACACAGCCAGTAATAAAAACATAGTCCAAGTTTAAGAGTATACGCCAGCAATAAAACTGGGAAAAGGAGCAATAGTGCCAAACAGTAGGCCCAAGTATACAAATCCATTACATGGTTACATACAGTAATCAAATAGTCCATGGTAAATGTGTCATAGCATCTATGGTGACCCAACGCGTTTCATGAGTTCGGTCTTACTCTTCAGGGGTTGATGCATGGACATAATCTATGAAGTAAAATGGGTAAAAAATATAACATAGTAATGAACATTGAAATGTGTCAGGTAGATTGAAATGTGAGAATCAGACAAAGATGCAGGATGCTGCATGACAAAGTTCCACCGGCAGCCATCGGAAACGTCTGACCCGGGAGCGGTGGGTAAAAGATCCAAAATGGGCCAGCATAAAATAAACATTTTGGCTGGAGCTGGGCTTTAAGGTGAATTCATCTATAGGCACAAACTGTGTGTGGTCCCTCCAGACTGCTCCACACCATGCACAGTGCTGTATACCATCCTAAACACTGCTCTCCTCTGTACCCTGTGCTACAGTATGAATTTCACACTTCACTTTGTGCTGTACATAATATACCTTACAATATGCCACTCACACTAAAACTATACACTACTGCACTCTGTACACTGCACTGTATAATATATACATTACACTCTATTCTATACACGATATACTTATATACCACACCATACAATACCCTGTGTTGTATTTTATATACACCAAACTGCTCCACTGTGCACACTTGCTGTTCACCATCATTCCATTCTGTATACTGTGCTGCACATTATATACTCCACACTGCCCCATCTTTTATCCTTGCTGTACATTATATTCTACACTGTGTTCCTGCTCCATTTTTACACTAAATTATACAATATATACGCTGCCCTCTGCTCCACTGTGTGCACTGTGCTGTACTTTATATACTTCAAACTGCTCTACTGTGTACACTTGCTGTTCATTACATCTCTCATACTGCTCTACTTTATACACTATGCTGTACATTATGTAGCACTACCCCCATAGGAGCCACTGGTGAATAGGGATCTCCCACCTTGCACAGCCAGGCACACTGAATTTCCACATCACACTTAAGTCAGGAAACAGTCCAGCTAAATTTTTTTTTTGTTTTGTTAATTAGGGGTATTAAACATGTTGGGGATAGGGGCATTATGGGATGCCCACTTGACTTTTCAGCAAAGAAACTCTTCAGGGACACAAGCATATACAGTCCATATATAGACTCTGATTCTGCCTCCTGCACAAATTTTGCAGAAACTCTTAGGCCCAGCTAGAACACTGTTTGGGGGATCTGACAAGGCACTCAGCCAGATTCAGTAAAAGCCCTTTACAGGCAGGGATGGCAGGCCCCTTTGGTGTGTAGCAAAAAGTCCCAGTGACCAGCTACCTTTCTGTTGCTACTGATCCCAACACCACCTCTTCAGGCACTGCCAGCCCACCTGGCTGCAGCCGCCCCTTTGGCTAATCTTCTGCAGTCCTCCCAGACTGACTCTACTGCCATCCCAGACTACCACACTTCAGTCCTCTAAGGCTGTCTCTCGGTCCTCCCAGACTGTTTCACTCACCAGCCACCTTCCTGTCTTCTACCTGGAGATCTCCTGGACGTGCTGTCTGACTCCTGCTGTTCTAACATCTGCTCTTGTGCCACTGGACAGGACTCCACCTTGTGTCTTCAGAGGATCCCTTCTACACCCAAGCCCCAAGCCCAAGGTCACCACCCCCTTCCCCTCCAGACTAAGGGGTCACCCTCAAGGGACCACCGACAGCCTTCTCAGCACTCCATCTCCAGCTTCCACCCAAACTTCACTGCCCCTGCTGGCCTGAACCAGAGTATTTAGGAGGTCCCTCCCCCTGCCAGCCCATTTGGGATTGGTTGGGGCCCTCATCAATACTCCATGAAGCTCCTTCTAATCTCCCTCCCATTCTTCTGGAGGTTTCTCAAAAGTTCCAGAAAGTAGGGGGAGGTAAAAGAGGTGCTGTCTGATGGATCATCCAGCCTCCCTGAGTCACTCTCCCTGACCCAGATTCGAACACAGACTTGGCTGCCAGCCAAGCCTAAATTTACCTACACTACAGAAAAACCCCAATCACAATGGCACACTAAGCTAGAGAGTGCTACAATTATATACATCATACTCCTCCACTTTGTACACTGTACAGGATATACTCCACACAACTTCTCACTTTATGCTTGCTGTACATAATGTACACTAACAGTCTAAAATACTACTTAATTCACACCTTCCCCCCTACTTTCTTAACACTATACTGCACACAACACTACACCCCATTTCATTTTGTACATTGTGCTGTACATTATATACTCCACACTGAACCCTGCTGTATATTATATATTCCACATTGCTCCTACTGCATAATACATTCGCTGTCACTGTCCCCCTTAGCAGATTGCATTTATTGTCACACACCCCTCTGTGCTTAAACGGGGTTACTTTTACTAGTCTTTATAATGAGCAGGATGTCTGTATGCATGCTTACCTTCCTGAAGTACTGACAGATCCTTAGAGCAAAAAGAAATGTTTGCAGTCTTTTGAAGTTTTTGGAAGTCGCCAGTGTTTACACAGATCCTATTTGCTGTGGTTAGCAACTTAGCAACTCAACTTCCCTCAAGTGTCCTTGTTTTTGGGGCCAAATCTTTAAATCCTTCATCACCCCACAAATTTTCCTGTTTAAGGTCTAAAATATTTGCATAAACACAAGTACACATATTAGTGAATTAGTAACAAAAATAAATGCACATTAAGCTCTTAGCTGCAATATAAATAATTGTGTTCCTTATTTTGAAACAAGACATTGAAAAAGTACAAATAAGAGCCATTTACAGGGGCACTGTGGCCCATAGAGCATGAATGAGCACCTTATTCATGCGGCTGGAGGTGCGTGCAGGTAGGCAGCCTCTTTTTCTAGGGGAGGGGGGGGGGGGCGCTGCAGCTGTACGGACACATCTGCTTGTCCTGCACGTTGTCAGTATTGGGGCCACGCACCCACCACTGCATGCCTGTTACATGCTGTGTCCCTATAGAGAAATATAGGCTGCCTACCAAGACACATAAACAAGGCGCTCATTCGTGCTGTACAGGCCCATGTGAATGAAACCTAAATCGATGCCCATAGCGAATCATGAAATAATTGCTTTTATTCTTTAATGACGGAAGATAATAATATGGTCCGAGTCGATGCCTAGAAGATTCTGCTGATCGGGGTAACACTTTTGGCCAGTATGGAGTACCTCTAACCCTTGGAAGTATTGGCTTTCACATACAGAGATTTCCATATGGTCTCTGTTACCGGTCCAATCTTTCTTCTTGTTGAGTAGAAGAAAGTAAGTAATAGTTTTTCATTTTTATAAAAATAGGTTTTTGTTTGATATCTAAGAAATGACACCATATTTTGCCCTTTTTTTGCACAAGAAAAATTGTTCAATGTCACTTAGGAGTGTGGGTTTTTGAATCACCCACAGACAAAGATGAATGAGTATTCAGGCTTATAGATGCCCCAGATTTGCCAGGACAATTCTGCACCTTGGACCTCTGTAGGGTCTGTGGACCTCTGTTTGGGAATGTGTTCGGGATCACAGCATCACTCATATTCGAGCATTAAAAATTACTAAAGGAAAAAGTTGTAGCAGAATTTCAAGCCATTGGGCCTGATGTGGGTCTGCCATTGTTACCGGGAGCACTTCCAACACATTTAAGTTGAAAACCCAAGTGTGAGAGCTGAGACAATGACCATTTCAGGCAAAAAATTTGGGGGAGCATACCCATGTATTTCCAAAGCTGCTGCAGCTATGAACCAAAAGACATGTATATTAAAAAAGAATAGCGCGCAAATGCAAAGGAAATTACTACCAAATCTGAAGAGAGTCCATAAATAAAAATGGGGGTTTGATCCCACCATATGGCCATATCGTGCTCAAGCCCACTACTGCGTCAAAGTACCCCATTATCAGTGGGTCCTACACTATCCATGAAAAAGAGATGAATCCAGCCTTTCTAACCCATGGAGATAATACTCCTTGCTGGGAAAAATGTGCAAATGCACTACAGGGGACTCCTCCTATATCCACTTGATGGTGGACACTGATTGAGTACAGGTGTGTGTGGGGGGTGGGGAGGGCTGCTCAACCTCGATAGTCTGGTCAGACCGAATACATAATAAACAGGCAAAAAATTTGGGGGAGCATACCCATGTATTTCCAAAGCTGCTGCAGCTATGAACCAAAAGACATGTATATTAAAAAAGAATAGCGCGCAAATGCAAAGGAAATTACTACCAAATCTGAAGAGAGTCCATTTGCGCGCTATTCTTTTTTAATATACATGTCTTTTGGTTCATAGCTGCAGCAGCTTTGGAAATACATGGGTATGCTCCCCCAAATTTTTTGCCTGTTTATTATGTATTCGGTCTGACCAGACTATCGAGGTTGAGCAGCCCTCCCCACCCCCCACACACACCTGTACTCAATCAGTGTCCACCATCAAGTGGATATAGGAGGAGTCCCCTGTAGTGCATTTGCACATTTTTCCCAGCAAGGAGTATTATCTCCATGGGTTAGAAAGGCTGGATTCATCTCTTTTTCATGGATAGTGTAGGACCCACTGATAATGGGGTACTTTGACGCAGTAGTGGGCTTGAGCACGATATGGCCATATGGTGGGACCAAACCCCCATTTTTATTTATGGACTCTCTTCAGATTTGGTAGTAATTTCCTTTGCATTTGCGCGCTATTCTTTTTTAATATACATGTCTTTTGGTTCATAGCTGCAGCAGCTTTGGAAATACATGGGTATGCTCCCCCAAATTTTTTGCCTGTTTATTATGTATTCGGTCTGACCAGACTATCGAGGTTGAGCAGCCCTCCCCACCCCCCACACACACCTGTACTCAATCAGTGTCCACCATCAAGTGGATATAGGAGGAGTCCCCTGTAGTGCATTTGCACATTTTTCCCAGCAAGGAGTATTATCTCCATGGGTTAGAAAGGCTGGATTCATCTCTTTTTCATGGATAGTGTAGGACCCACTGATAATGGGGTACTTTGACGCAGTAGTGGGCTTGAGCACGATATGGCCATATGGTGGGACCAAACCCCCATTTTTATTTATGGACTCTCTTCAGATTTGGTAGTAATTTCCTTTGCATTTGCGCGCTATTCTTTTTTAATATACATGTCTTTTGGTTCATAGCTGCAGCAGCTTTGGAAATACATGGGTATGCTCCCCCAAATTTTTTGCCTGTTTATTATGTATTCGGTCTGACCAGACTATCGAGGTTGAGCAGCCCTCCCCACCCCCCACACACACCTGTACTCAATCAGTGTCCACCATCAAGTGGATATAGGAGGAGTCCCCTGTAGTGCATTTGCACATTTTTCCCAGCAAGGAGTATTATCTCCATGGGTTAGAAAGGCTGGGTTCATCTCTTTTTCATGGATAGTGTAGGACCCACTGATAATGGGGTACTTTGACGCAGTAGTGGGCTTGAGCACGATATGGCCATATGGTGGGACCAAACCCCCATTTTTATTTATGGACTCTCTTCAGATTTGGTAGTAATTTCCTTTGCATTTGCGCGCTATTCTTTTTTAATATAAATGACCATTTCAGCATCTTTGGTTTGTTTTGTTTATTTTATAATGGGGATGGGAGAAGGGAATGAGTTTGATACTTCTCTGGCTCAACTAGGTTTAACTGGGACACTGTGTAGAAAAAAATGCCTGTTAGCGCTGTCCTGACGCCAGCTGAATGCTGACCAACGCTTCCTGGCGCTTGAGATACTATTCTGCTGAAAAGTGCTGAAACTTCGACTTTAACTCCTTGGTTAACTCAGAAGATCCAGGACTGTACCGCTCCTTGACTCTTGACACTCTGTCTAGCTCAAAAGTCCTGCATATGACTCCCTCCAGCCCTTCACTGACTGAGGTAGCTTCTTGTAACTGCTTGTGCTGCTGCAACTCCTAACACTGCACACTTGACTCTTCAGGGCCCAACCGCTGGCGCCCTCTCTACACTTCCAGGGTCCTCTCACTAGGCGGTCCCCCAGGGGCAGTTCACAGTACTCACGACCTTGGAAGGCTTTCCTGGAACTAAACCCCTCTTCCTCCGCTGGTCCTCGGCACTCCAGATCCTCTCTGCAACTCAGCTCAGCTTTCCTTCCTGGATTCTCAGGCAGCCACCCAAGACACCTGATCCTTCTGACAGGAGGAGAGACAGCCATACTCTCCCTCCTGGGACTCTGCTTCCCGCCAAAGATGCTGCATCATGTGTTCCCCTCAAACTTATACCCACTCCCAGAATCCTCTGCGGCAGAATCTGCCTTCCAGGGTAGATACAGGCCTGAGTGGGCCACTGATTGGGTGTCCTCCACTGTCCAAAGAGAATCCTCTCATGGAGCCAGTGGGGAGACTCCCCACTCAGCAGCCACACCTGGGAGACATGACAGTCCAGCTGAAAATCATGGCCCATTATGCTTTTACCTAGCACCTACCTTGAAGGGTGCTACAAAGTTAATAAATGAGGGGATCATGGTCAAGAGCAGGCAGTTCCCAAATATTTTGGAGTGGATCTGTAGGTAGGGTTCAGTGTGGTGCGGAGGCAATAACTCATGCAGACAAATGCAAGGAAAACTTGTATTGAAGTAATGCAGTAACCGTTCACAACAAACCATGTGGGAAGGCCACCCAGCTGGGTAAACTCACATATCCAGTGACAGAAGCAGATTCCAGCCAGAATTACAGCATCTGTTGAGAAGGGAAGAATGTGTCCTGGCTGTCCCGCACCCAGTCAGTAACATGTCCAGTGAAGCAGAAACCCAACGCTTTCCCACCTATCAAGAACCTTTCCTTTTCCTTTTCCTTTAGTACTGTCCATAACAGGCGGGGTTCCTGTCCCTACTCTGTCCACTGGCAAAATGCACACCAAATCTGGGAGCCAGAACTTTAAATAGGCTGTGCCTGACCCAAGACAGCTGCTTGAGTCATATGGGGTGGCAGCATGCAATGGATAACTCCCCCAGTTACCCAGGAAACCATAGAGGAACCTTGTTCCGCCTGACTTCCTCTCCAACAACAGCGCCGCTGCAGTGAGCTGCGGCAGATCTGTCTCGGAGAGTGGGAAAGTCTTAACATTGACTGCGGATGGCCCTGACATTTGTTTCACAGGGCAGGTAACATACCATGTACTGTTAGATAGAAGTTAAGTGGTTAAGACAATTTAAGGAGCCTCTGATTTTTATCAGTAAGCTACAACATGTGGATCAAACCAAATATTTTCGGCTTTCCACGAAATCTCCCATTTTGTAAGCATTCTGCGACTGGAAGACAAGAAACCATTAGCCGCAGCACATCATACCTATTTCCCCTTGACTACATAGCTGGTGCAGGATTTTTAATAACATTTTTTCCCAGAGGTAGGCTTTAATGTCGCTTGACTAGGGTAGTTCAGGTTCCACCTGTTTAACCATATTACCTGGATCAGTACCCAACACCACTCTCTTTGCCTTTAAATGACAACACTAACTCAACACTGGGATTAAATAGCTGGTTTGGCCTTTTATTATACAAAACAATAAATAACAGAAATACATAAAACAGTCAAACCAATCCAGATCAAAGAATGGTTGCAGATCCTTGATGATATCATCTCCCACAACTATGGAGTCTGTGGTACCATTAAGTTAGGTTCTGTCCCCAGCTGCCAAAACACCTCCTCGAGGACTATCCTGACTAACCACAGACCCATACCACCTTACACTACCCTGTCAGTCTAAACTGAACCAGACCAACCATAGGACTCCATACCTGAGATGGGTCCCACCCTTTTATCGTTCTACACCATGTTTTGGACCCTCTTTAAGGACCCAAGCCGCCATTGTCTAACCTCCTTAGCAGAACGACAGAAAATGGCATCACCAGGGTGGGCGGGAGGGATGTTTCTCCTATGATCCCCAGTCTGCAAGTGAAGCCCCTTCACTCCTCCCCTCCAACTACTCTCTCTCCTGCTCCTCCCCATCACCTCGTTTGCTCTGTCATTAAGTTAACAGTCCTGTTCTCTCATATCCCAGCAACTAATTTAACCCCCTACAGCCTGGTTTTCCTTCCACCCTGTCATGTATGCCCTATGCTTA
Source organism: Pelophylax lessonae (assembly GCF_965119305.1). Classification (NCBI taxonomy): domain Eukaryota; kingdom Metazoa; phylum Chordata; class Amphibia; order Anura; family Ranidae; genus Pelophylax; species Pelophylax lessonae. The sequence continues at coordinate 611,635,884 of NC_138770.1, read as the reverse complement.
TCATTTCCTTCAAGCTCCGGACATGTCTTTTCCCATTGACCCCAATAACAGATATAAGGCGACAAGGATTTGTCCCTGTCTCCCAATTCTGCTTCTGTGTTGTCATCCTGTCACATGCACCCCTGATGTAGACTTAAAGTGGCCATGCCAACACACATTAGGCATGCCTCACCATTGTCACCAGGAAATGGCTGGAGGTGATAAGCAGAGCAGAGATGTGAGAAAGCATGAAAATGGTCTTATGAAGTCTAACACTAGACTGTTGTGAACTGCTCTCCAATGCATGAAAAATAAGTAAAAGTGTTAATTGGTTGTATTGAATGATTCTATTTAATTTTATAACCATACCTCGCTTTTCCACTTAGTCTGACTTTTTCTTGGAATACATGTTCGAAAAAGAGTTCATAAAAACGTGTATGGTTAGTGAGAGTTTATAAAATAATAATGAGTTTAAAAAAATAAATTTTCCTCTTTTCCATTTCCTTTTTTAATTTTAATATTTTTTATAAGTCTAGTGCTCCGCTGTAAAATGGCCTGAAGGCTCCATAAAGCTTGAATTGGAGACATTTTACTGAAATTTCAAGTCAATATAGTTTTTTTTAAAAGTTTTACCAAGTAAGACATGTGAGTTAAATGGCTGTGGAATATTTCTTCCAGTGAAATTGGAAAGATGAGGAGATGTTTAAAGCGTGTTACATATTAACCCCTTCCCGCCCAATCCCTGTGTCCCTTTAACAGGGTCTTTGTGACTGAGGGGGCGGAAGAGCTGGCCAAGAGGTGTCATCTGCAACTACCTTAACATCTCCTGACGCTGGATCCAACAGCCATCCCCGTGGACCACCGGACTGATCTAGAGCCTATGATCATTTACCCTACGTGAGTTATGATTATTGTGTGCTTCCCTGGAATATCCTAATACTGCACTTAGAGGGGCTCTGTTTTTTTCTTCATATTCCAGGTAAAGTGACGCTAGGCATCAAGCAAACTAGAAACTGGGCAACAACTGTTTTTTTTTTTTTTTTTTTAGAACACGGCCTAGGGAGTTTAACAATTGGACACTGGTCACTAATCAACCTAAAAGAGGACTTGTGCTGGATTGCAGAGTGGTAAGTCTGTGGGTGACTGCACTGGAGATAGGGTGAGGGTGAGTATTGCAGCAAGAGGAGGGAAATAATTAAAAATGATTTAAAAAATTTAGATGGAGTTGGGTTTTTAAGATCCCCCCTCCATATCACCAGCATGTAATTTTTAACATTTTTAGGATACATACCTTTTTTTCCACATGTCTTGTGGTCAGATATGTGATGAGTAGGGTCCTTTTCCACTTTTCAGTTTCTCCCTGAATGGGCGGACATTTATGCTACAGAGACCATTGCTAATGCACTATGTATCCAGGATGATGTTATGGCACATCCCTAGTGGTGTGACAATGTTGAATGCCAAAGGGCACCATTAAACTCAGAAGGAGTTTGGTGCTGGAGGATGGAGGATGTAGAGTGCAGCACTAAAGGATTAGGAACCTTTAAATACAGGGAGGATAAGGAGCCATTTTTTTTCTTGTTAAACACAAAGCTTGAAACAGACTTTAAAGCACATCCTCTTCAGCCCCCCCCCCCCCTGTTTTTACTGTTTCCCATATCTTTAAAATTCCTCCAAAAAAGTTTTTTTTTTTCAGGTTAATTCACCCGTACTCACAGGAATGACAGCTAGTGATCCAATGCTGTACCTTCTGGCCCACCACCAACTGGTCCTGTTGCAGAGCCTCTTCAAAACATCATCACACTGCTGCTGAGTCTTCAGCACCCGTGAGGGCCCCCCCAAAAGGATAGCCAATGGGAAGTGTCCCTATTACCAGGCAACAGTATGGGCAACTGAAGAAAGACCCTTACACTCTACAGTCCAGAAGAAAAAGGCTTAGGACTCCCGCTTGCCACATGACCACAGAGTTAGGTATTTGGAGCTTTAAGTGGATTTTTTTGCAAATGTAATTTGGCAGTTAGCAAGAGGGGGAATGGGGTAAACTTTATTGGGTGGGTTGCCCAGAAAATCAGTTTTAAGTGTATGGAGTTTAGATGATCTCCTAAATCTTTTCCATATTTATATCTGAATGTTATTAAAAACCCTTTTAGATAAATCAACCTGTAATTTATGTGTAGTGACCCTTTAAATCACAGCGTGACCTTCAGTGTGTTTAAATGGCAATATAATAAAAAGAAGCCACATAGTTATATTGGGCCTATTAAATATTTATGTTTTGTTACTCCGGGTTAGAGCTTTAGAGGGGAAGTTCTTGTGCTATGTAAATAATTACATCTATTTTCAGACACTTTACTCTTAATGTCTGCTCTTCAGAGCTGTTTAAACTGATGCTTTCATAGGAAAATATACACACACCTTTAATCATTTGCCTTGGAATGCGCCTGAAAATGGTCAGAAATAATGCTGAACTTTCCTTTGTTGTAAATTTAAAGTCATTTACAAATGTGAAAAAAACGTTTGACTCGTAGTGTTAAAGTTTACGTTTCATAGGAGGAGGATGTTTAAACAAGGACAAAGAGGCTGGTGGAAAAAGCGTTAAGAAGATGTTCCTTTTTTTTTTTTCTCTTTTTAATAGGTGGAGGGGGGTAACCATTTTTCTTTCTTAACTGAAAACGCACATTTAAGCCTGTATTCAGTAATTACTGTTCTACACTCTTTACTGTAGTTCACTAGCTGTATCCACCTGAAAATCATGGGTCTGTAGATTTCACCTCCTTTCTGTCTCCTTTTTTTAAAGTGGAGTTCCGGGCACAAACACATTTTTTAATGAAAATACCCCCGGGACAGTCAGGGCTAGTACATTCCACAATGGCTAGCCTCTGATCTGTCCCGGTTCGCACTTATCTGCAAGAAGAAATACTCACTTTTAAATTTTCTTCTCCAGCCTTGCCATCTCTGATGTGGGCAGCTGAAGCCAGCGCGATTCTCTTCTGCGTCTTCTTCCGCGTCTTCTTCTCCCAGAATGCGCCTTCACCGGCCCCTCTCGTCACTTCCGGTGCGGCGCCGCATTCCTCCACAGCTTCTGGGCATGCCCAGAAGCTGTTTAGCAAGGAATGCGGCGTCGCACCTGAAGTGACGAGCGGGGCCGGTGCCGTCACATTGATTCCTGGGAGCGATGATGTGCAGCTCCCAGGAATCATTGCAAACAGGAAGTGGCGGCGTGGGCCGCGGCCTTGAGGGAGGAAGTGGAAGAAAGGTGAGTATATCTTTCTACAATAACAAGGTAAGTAAAAAAAAAAAAAAAAAAATCCTAACTATCCATTTCTGTTTCAGGTGAGGAAAAGCAAGCAGATAGCCACAAAATCGATCATGTCGATTTTGTGGCCGGAACTCCGCTTTAATTTATTTTTTTAAATTTTACATAGACATTAGGACAATGCAAGATATTAGAAAGTACAAACCAAAAAAAGAATTAAAAAAAACCATACCAGCTGTTGGCAACAATGCTATTACACTTTAAGGGAAGATTATTTCAGCAGAACCATAGATTATATATATATAATAGGAAAACAGTAGACCTATTGGAAACATGTTCACCTAATCAAAGAAGGCATTATAATCTCTTACACAAGTCATATTAATTGTTAGTGGTGTACACTTCTTTATACTAAGTAGACCAATAGGACCACTCAGAGACAGCCCTTGTTTGTTATTACTTCAGAGCAGGAAGGGCAAGATTTAGAGAACCAATTGCAGGTGATATCCAGTCTGGCAGATAGCAGTATTATTATACAGGATTTGTATAGTGCCAACAATTTGCTCAACACTTAACACAATGAAGGCAGACATTACAGTTACAATACACTTGATACAAAAGGAATCAGAGGACTCTGCTCGTTAGAGCTTACAATCTAAAGCTGGATACACGCATTACAACTTTTGTGGTTTATTTCCTTTAGATTTACGTTCAACTATGTAGTGCAAGGGCCTGCCTGATTGCATACAAATTGAAAGTGTTTAGGTTTGACTTCATATTATATGGTTTTGGTAAATTTAAAGGAAAAAAATCTATAACAAATTGTATAGTGTGTATGCAACCAGATGGATCGTCTAAAGATGGATAGATTAGGAGACAGTCTGACAGATTGAGGTAGGGAGTTCCAAAGGATGGGAGAAGCTCTGGAGAAATCCTGGAGGCGAGCATTGGAGGATGTGACAAGGGAGCTAGAGAGCAGGAGGTCTTGGGAGGACCGAAGAGAGCGGCTTGGTATTTTGAGAGCAGGTTCGTGATGTACCTGGGAGCAGAGTTGTGGATGGCATTGTAAACTATTGTAAGTACTTTGAATCTTATTTGTTGGGTAAGAGGAAGCCAGTGGAGGGATTGGCAAAGAGGGGTGGAGGACACTGAACTGTTGGTAAGGTGGATGAGTCTTGCAGCAGTATTCATTATGGACTGAAGGGGGGATAGTCTACGTAAAAGGTAATCCAATGAGGAGGGAGTTGCATTAGTCAAAGCGAGAGATAACCAGGGAGGTTAAAGCGTTATGATTTGGACAGGGGTTGGATGTGGGCCTGAAAGGACAGTTCAGAGTCCAGGGTTACCCCTAGCACCCTGGCATGTGTGGAAGAACTGATAGTTGTACCATTCATCTTCAAAGAGAATTCAGGGGAAGGGGCACGTGGAGGAGGAAATATTTTGAGCTCCGTTTTAGATAGATTCATTTTGAGGAAGTGGTGTGACATCCAGGCTGATATGTCGGTTAGTAAATCAGTGATGCATAAGGGGACTGATGGGGTTAGTTGAGGAGTAGAGGGATAGATTTGGGTGTCAACAGCATATAAAATGGTAGTGGAAGCCATAGGAGGCTATCAGCTGACCCAGGGAGGAGGTGTAGATCGGGAATAGTAGAGGTCCAAGGACAGAACCTTGGGGGACCCCACGGTAGGAGGAGTTGGAGAGGAGTATGTGACACTGAAGGTGTGGTGAGATAAGTAAGATTCAAACCAATGGAGAGTGCAGCCAGGGAGACCAAGCAAATTACATTTTTTGAGGAGGAGGGGGTGGTCAACAGTATCAAAGGCAGCGGAGAGGTCCAAAAATAGAAATACGGAATAGTGACAGTTGGTTTTAGCTGTTAGTAACTTGTTTGTGAGTTTTAGAAGGGACGTTACTGTGGAGTGCTGCTGGCGAAATCCAGACTGAAGGGGATCAAGAAGGTTATTCTCAATGAGGTGATTGCTCAGTTGGTTGTAGACTAAAAGTTTAAGGAATTTGGAAGCAAAAGGGAGTAAGAAGATGGGTCTTAGGTTGTTAAGATTGGTGGGGTCTAGTGAGGCCTTCTTTGGTATGGGAGTGACTAGCGCATGTTTTAGAGGGTTGGGGAAGATGCTAGTGGAGAGGAAGAGGTTGAAGATATGAGTCAGAGAGTGCAGAATAGAGCCAGAGGGTAACCGTGGATAACTATACATCTGAGCGGGAAGGGGATTTTGTCAATAACAAAGAAGAAGGGGATTTTGTCAATAACTAAGTTTAGAATGGCGAATTCTGGCGAGGGGTTGACTTGAATGTCTTCTTCCTGTCTCCTAGTGGAGAATACAATCTTACAGAAGGGGCATCAGAAAGTAAATATTAGGGGTTGGACAAGGTTTTGCAACCAACCTTTCCATAAATTGCCCTGTTTGCTCACAGCTCTCCCATGTAGTGACAATATTATTTTGTTCCCCTGACCACTAACAGGGTTATAGAGATTCTTCCCCAGGAACAAAGTCACAGACATACCTCAACAGAAACAGAGTCACAGGGATGCACCACCAGGAGCAGGTTCCCAGATAAACCTTATCAGAATTGGGGTCACAGAGACATACCACCAGAGGCAGGGTCACAGAAACACCTAATTAGGAACAGGGTCACAGAGACTTCTTACCAAGATCAGGGTCAAAAAGACAGCTCACCAGGAATATGGTTATAGAGATACCTCACCGGGAACAGGATCACAGGGAAGCCTCCCGAGAAACCTGGTTACATATACTCCTCATCATGAACAGGGTCGCAAAAACCCTCACCAGAAAAAAAGTCACAAAGATGTCTCAGCAGAAACAAAGTCACAGAGACATCTGACCAGGAAAATGGTCATGGTCACGTCTCACTAGAAGCAGTCACAGAGAGGCCTCACCAGGAACAGGATTTCTGAGATGCCTCACAGTGAACAGAGAGCCGTAAGTGTGTTAGATGCAGAAAACTCAGAGATCAAATCTCCAAGGTACAGAGGTGGACAAGCAAGTATCAAAAGTCTCCTTTGGCAGGAACTGTTTTTTCTTTTTCTGTGCCTTTTTTTTAAAGTGGGAATTGTTCAGCATAGGAAACCTAAGTGGAACTGTGAGGCTCTTGGAGTTCTGTACCATTAACCTGCTATCATCACCAAGAACTCCTGCCTGCACTTTGAATTACTAGTAAACATTACCACACTGGTGACACCCACCCCAAGTTCTCCAACTCTTTTACCCCATGTACATGCCTTCCTCTTCTATGCATCAGGTAACAAATCAGACACTTTAATTTTTGATTAAATTATAAATTAAAGTAAAAATGGCAACTATTAATGTCATTTTTATACCTATTAAAAGTAAGGTGTCTATTGGTAGGGCAGTTTACAGAACAATACAAACAAAGGTACCTGAGCACGCTGATCTGTTAGCCAGAACACTAGCAAAGTCTAAATGGTTTCAACCATGTGTGTTAACCTCTGTGTTAGCTATTGATTGATGCCAACAGATTTGAGTTTAATTAATACCCTTTATTGTCTTAGTTACAGAAACCTGTTACTAGCTTTTGCAGGACAAAAAAAACCAAGCTTTTTTTTTGCAGTGTTTTTTCTTTCCTTGAATTCTTTTGTTCACTTGCAATGCACCATTGAATGTGCTAAAAAAAAATTGGCTAAAGCCCTCTCTCTTCTTGGGATTCATAGCCATCTCCTTCTTTGGGAGCGTGTAGCTATTCCAGCTCCTTCACCCCTCGCTTCACCACCCTACACCACTCTACATAACTTTATGTAGCCACAGAGATGAAGGAGAATACTAAAGAGTTTCACTTGAGTGACAGTCTGCTGGGGCTGCTGACATCACATGCAATGCCCAGCAGCAGTCTCAGGACTTTTGGATGTGACACAAGGGAGGCTTTTAGAGGTAATGAACAGGTATAAAATACATTAAATGCAAATATAATCTTATGATAAGATTTTTCTTGAAATGAGGGGTCTGGCAACAGAGTCTCTAAGTTACACAAAATCCTGTTAGGTCCCTTTTTTAGATACCTTCAGAATTGTATAAAGCCTAAAGAAAGCACCTAACGGGTCCCCAAAGCATGCATTCTAAATAACGCAAGTTAGTCAATAAAGGACTTTATTTAAACTGCAGACTTTCTACCTTGCATACATTTGCAAATATACAGTATATTAAATCACACTACCATGCCAAGGCCCCTCTGTTAAGCCTGGTCCTTAACTCAAAGCTCCCAACTAGGGACATACTGTATATATCAATGAAAGAATTAAAAAGACAAACTACTTGAATTGAAACTAGTTTTCATGGCTTTTGAAAGAACATATGCGTGAGCTAAATGGGTGTTTTCTATATACACGTCTCAAGTCATTCAGTGCTGATAAGTAGGACTGGGTGCAGCTGCTATGGAAAATGTGGCTGTTAGCTATATATTCACCGTAGTCCCCAAACAATTCCCCAACTCTCATTCAGGCAAGCTGCTTAATAGATCCGTGCCTGCTAATACTTCTTCAGTGAATGAAAAGAAATATGTTTCATGAAACAAATACTAGATGGAGAGGAAGCATGAAGATTTATATGTGTTCCTAGTTTACGACAACCTCTGGCAAATCGACTCTGTGGATCTTCCATAAATCACGAAATTGCAAAACATCTCTCGTCATCTGAGGTTTTAGGGAAAGCAATTTCCCCTGCAAGTCATATTAGGCTTATTAAATCACATGTAAAAGCCGGTTTTGTTCGAAAGTGACCTGAATGTCTTCAGTCATTGATGCAAATGTTCGTTGTGTCTGTTACACAGAAGTACGCCAAAAACTGTAACAAATCTGCTAAAGATGAAAAGAGGAAGACGACAGCAGATCTTCCAGCAGTCACCTCTTGTAAATGGTGTGACTGCAAAATGGTGGACTTTGAATAACGCTGTTTTGAACAATTTGGTGTTAAAGAGAACCACAATGGGGTGACAGGTCCTCTTCATAGGGTTAGACATAGGTGTGCGCAGCCTATTGCATTAGGGTGTGCACCTCAAAGCTCAAGCACACATGCGTGTATGTGTATATATATTGTGACGGAATGCGAGGTGAGGTAGTCGATAATCGGTATTTTTCACCTCGCATACGTTCGGTAGTAAAAACCAGCCCAGGTTTTTTCAGCTTCTGTGACAGGCTAGGTTCCGGTCTGGAGCTTGTGGGTCACCTGAGTCCATGCTCAGGTGGACTTTAAATGAACAGGAAGAGAGCACAGGAATGCTCTGGCCTGAGAATCTGAGACAGGAGCTCTTTTTGGACTTTAAAAGAAAAAGGTTTGCTTTACCATATGTTTTGTGGGTGATGGGGACCAGCCCCATACCATATAGTGAGGGTAATTGCTGTATAGTTTAGCGCAGGACGGCAAGGACTTTTTTTACTGTGTTGTTGTTTTTTCATATTTTGCAAACCTCTGCTGAATAAAGCTGGCAACCCACCAGACTTTTAAGAAATTACCTGCATGCTGGCCTTATTTTCCTGGAAAAGGTGATCCCAGTGAGCTAATCTCCCACAATATGTATATATATTTTAATATATCTTTTCATGTGACAACACTGAAGAAATGACACTTTGCTACAATGTAAAGTAGTGAGTGTACAGCTTGTATAACAGTGTAAATTTGCTGTCCCCTCAAAATAACTCAACACACAGCCATTAATGTCTAAACCGCTGACAACAAAAGTGAGTACACCCCTAAGGGAAAATGTCCAAATTGGGCCCAAATAGATGTTTTCCCTCCCCGTTGTCATGTGACTCATTAGTGTTACAAGATCTTAGGTGTGAATGGGGAGCAGGTGTGTTAAATTTGGTTTTATCGTTCTCACTCTCTCATACTGGTCACTGGAAGTTCAACATGGCACCTTATGGCAAAGAACTCTCTCAGGATCTGAAAAAAAGAATTTTTGCTCTACATAAAGATGGCCTAGGCTATAAGAAGAAGATTGCCAAGACCCTGAAACTAAGCTGCAACACGGTGGCCAAGACCATACAACGGTTTAACAGGACAAGTTCCACTCAGAACAGGCCTAAGAAGTCGAGTGCCCACGTGATCAGCATCAAATCCAGAGGTTGTCTTTGGGAAATAGACGTATGAGTGCCGCCAGCATTGCTGCAAAGGTTAAAGGGGTGGGTGGTCAGCCTGTCAGGGCTCAGACCATACACCGCACACTGCATCAAATTGATCTGCAGAAGGAAGCCTCTTCCAAAGATGATGCACAAGAAAGTCCGCAAACAGTTTACTGAAGACAAGCAGACTAAGGACATGGATTACTGAAACCATGTCCTGTGGTCTGATGAGACCAAGATAAACTTATTTGATTTGTATGGTGTCAAGCGTGTGTGGCGTCAACCAGGTGAGGAGTACACAGACAAGTGTGTCTTGCCTACAGTCAAGCATGGTGGTGGGAGTGTCATGGCCTGGGGCTGCATGAGTGCTGCCGACACTGGGGAGCTACAGTTCATTGAGGGAACCATGAATGCCAACATGTACTGTGACATACTGAAGCAGAGCATGATCCCCCTCCCTTCGGACACTGGGCAGTACTCCAACATGATAACGACCCCCAAACACCGCCAAAAAGACCACTGCCTTTCTAAAGAAGTTGGGGGTAAAGGTGATGGACTGGTCAAGCATGTCTCTAGGCCTAAACCCTATTGAGCATCTGTGGGGCATCCTCAAATGGAAGGTGAAGGAGCGCAAGGTCTCCAACATCCACCAGCTACGTGATGTCGTCAAGGAGGAGTGGAAGAGGACTCCAGTGGCAACCTGTGAATCTCTGGTGAACTCCATGCCCAAGAGGATTAAGGCAGTGCAGGAAAATATCGTTGGTTACACAAAATATTGACACTTTAGGCCCAAATTGGACATTTTCACTTAGGGGTGTGCTCAATTATGTTGCCAGCAGTTAGACATTAATGGCTGTGGGTTGAGTTATTTTGAGGGGATAGAAAATTTACAGTTATACAAGCTGTACACTCACTACTTTACATTGTAGCAAAGTGTCATTTCTTCAGTGTTGTCACATGAAAAGATATAATAAAATATTTACAAAAATGGGAGGGGTGTACTCACTTTTGTGAGATACTGTATTTATTTATTTTTTCTTCCTCAGAGAACCGGTGCAGGAACTCAACCATGAGGAGTTCAGGGGTGCGCAGTGTATAGAGTGCAGGGTTCAGAGGTGCGCAGTGTTATGGGGTGTGCAGCGTACAGGGCGCGGAGCTCAGGGGTACGCAGTGTACAGGGTGCGGAGCTCAGGGGTACGCAGTGTACAGGGTGTGAAGCTCAAGGGTGCGCAGTGTACAGGGGTTTAGCAGTGTACAGGTGTGCACGGTGTACAGGGGTGCACGGTGTACAGGGTGCGGAGCTCAAGGGTGCACAGTGTTCAGGGTGCAGAGCTCAAGGGAGCGCAGTGTACAGGGTGCGGAGCTAAAGGGTGCGTGGTGTACAGGGGTGCGCAGTGTACAGGGGTGTGCAGTGTAAAGGGCGCGGAGCATAAGGGTTCCGCGGTGTTCAGGGGGGAGCGGTGTTCAGGGGGCGCGGTGTTCAGGGGGGCGCGGTGCTCAAGGGTGCGCAGTGTACAGGGGGGTGCAGTGTCCAGGGTGCACGGCGTACAAGGCGCGGAGCTCAAGGGTGCATGGTGTCCAGGGGTGCGCGGTGAACAGGGGTGCAGAGCTCAAAGGGTGCGCAGTGTACAGAGGTGCGGTGTTCAGGGGTGCGCAGTGTCTCTCCCCATCCACTGTAAATCCTTTGCTCCCCCCTCCCCCAGCTGTAAAAATGCCACCAACAAAATCCACTCTCCTCCCCTACACAGAACTTCAATACAGCACAGCTCGATAGGAGAGGGGGGGGGGGGGCAGAAGATATTCTTCCTCCCAGGCTCCTCCGCAGGGTCTGTGATCAGGCAGGTAAGAGCCGAGAAGGAGCTTAGTGGAATCTTCCTTGGCTCTTTTACTTAGTGTACCAGGCAGCGGGGAGGGTGCAGTGCAGCCGCTCAAAGGAGCGCTGTCATTTCGAAATACGGAAACTGGGCTTCTGCATTTAGAAGTGACAGCACTCCTCGAAGTGGAAAGTACACAGCTAATTCCAGAGCCCTGTCTGCATGAGCTGATTAGGGTGTGCCCAGGCACACTCGGCACACCCCGTGTGCACGACTATGGAGTTAGATGAGTGGTGGGTGTTAGAGATGGATTCTCTGGCATGTGGGAATCTAGCATTGTTGACAATTGGTCTAGGAGGATCTTCAGGACATAAAAAATCCTGAATATGATTGGTGCAAAAGTGAGGTAGTACATTAGATGGCAACTAGAAGTGACTCAAGGTGGTGGTCCAGCTATGCTGGATCTGAAATATTATTTTGCTGGGGAGCTGGGAATATGTGTTGCTTCCCACAGACAGTGCCACTTCGCCCTGAATGAGCAAGGTGATGGTGTTTCTTTAGGATTTATTATCAATGTTAGGTTATGGGGGTTCCTTTGAGGGTTATCTGCTACAGAATGTTAAGGATTAAAGTGGAATTATGGGAAAAATGACATATATGATAATATAAAATGCAGTCTGTTAGTATTAAAATGGTCATTTTGTTTTTTCTGAACCCTCCCTGTTACATATTTCTCCATTTTGATCCTGCCAGTAAATACATAAGTGTTCCACTTCCTTTAACAAGCTAAGCTGTCCATTAAAATAAGCAGTTAGGGTTAATTTAGAATTGTGGTTGTGGTTGGTGGGCATTCAAAACGCATAGTTAGAGGTGCATCTTTAGCACCCCCCCCCCCCCCCAACTGCACCAGCCTTAGGCTTCAAAGGCAGCGGATAGGGTGTTCACAGTGCTTTGCTTCAGGCCGCTGCAAAAATTCTTTATCAGGCAATACTGCTGCTGAGCGCAACCCATGAAAACCAATAGGAACACACCACAAACGACCCACAAACTCGTACGACAAACGCTGCTTGAGTGCTCACAAAAGACAGCCTTTATTCATGGGGTGACACAGCTTATTCAGCATGCAACCTGCCACATGATTGTGGTCATAGCCAAAAAAGCAGGCGTGATCAAAAGCAAGTGTTTCTTCAAGGTCTTTGATTTGTAGTTTGCTCATTTACCCCTTTGCATTAGCTAAAAAGCGCCTGTGGGTACACTGAAAAGCTTGGGGAAGTAAAAAAAGCCCCTTTAGTGTCAGCAATGATAACTCCCAATATGCGTCAGGACTAACAATATAATCCCCAGCATGCATCAGGATCAGCAACCATGCATCAGGGTCAGCAATGATAACTCCCAGCAATAATCCCCAGCAAGGTGTAAGGGCAAGCAATAACCCCCAGCTAGCACAATAACTCCCTCCACAGTGAGGTAGGTTCAGTATACTAACGTAATCACCACAGACCCAATCACACACTAAAACCTACACATGCCCTGTTTGGTGCGATCGACGCTGAAATGTATCCAAAAGGTATTTATATCATGGTAACCAGATTATTATACCTTGCTAGGAAGTGGATTGCCCGATTTTGGTTAGCATCTACTGTGCCTACTAGGGCCCAGTGGGTTGCCTATGTTAACTCTATCCTTCTTAGGAAACAATTGGCTTATCGCCATCGTAATGTGGTCAAAAAATTCAAGTAGAACTGGCTAGATAACCCTAGCCTTGCTCCTCCACAGCTAGTGATGGATAGATTGTTACGAATTTAAACCCACCAAAAGTCTTAGGCCCCGTTCACATACAAGCGACGCTACTTCCCGGGGCGACCTCCGAGGTCGCGGTCGGCACGGACTTCATAACATTGAAGTCTATGGCGGTCGCCTCCGGGTCGCCCCAAAGAAGCTCCGGACCCTTTTTCTAAGTCGGAGCGACTTGTGTCGCTCCTATTAGAACGGGTCCGCAGCTTCCCTATGGAAGGCGACCTACGGCGACCTGTGAGGCGACCAGGTCGCCTCACAGGTCGCCTTAGTGTGAACGGGGACTAAGTGATGTTTGTCTGAGCTTGGAACTTTTCCTATGTTCTACATATCGGTTTAGTTGAACTGATATCTTGGGCAGATGTCCATTAACAAGCTTGGTGGTTTTTGATTAGTCCTCTTTGTTTTCTTTTTTTGCATAAAAAAACTGCATATGTGCTACATATCCAGTGACTGACTTATTTTCGGTCTATATATGTACTACTATGTGCAATAATTGTGTTCTAATTGATCTGTATAGCGTATTACTGTACGGTCACTTGCAATCCTTGTTAATAAAAAAAAAAAAGGACATCATATGGCGGCCTACAGTCGGCAAGTGGTTTTAAGCTATAGGTCCAACAAAGGCTGTATAATTTCACTGCATAACAATCACCTTATTTTTGACTTGGACTATACAGTAGTTGCACTTAACCACTTGCTGACCGCCCGCTGCAGATATACTGCGGCAGTCTGGCTCAGCTGCGCGAACCGCCGTACTTATACAGCGGTTTGCAGGAGTGCGCCTGGGGGTGAACGCCCGCCCCCACTAGGCAGCGGGGATGCCGATCCACGGGGCCAGCAGCTGTGATTGCCGACCCGGCACCCGCGATCACTTCCCGCTGAGAGAGAAGGACGGTCAGCTGTTGTAACACTGCAGACCGTTGTTCTCTCTGAAATTAACACAGAGCGCCTGTGATCCTCCTATTTAGGATCACAGGTCTCTGTGTTCATTTTTAAATGTTCCTCCCCCCCATACAGTTAGAAAACACTCCCCTAGGCTCACGCTTAACCCTTTGATCGCCTCTTGGTTAACCCCTTCCCTGCCAGTGTCATTATTACAGTAACAGTGCATATTTTTATAACGGATTACTATATTAATGTCACTGGTCCCCCAAAAAGTGTCAAAAATGTCAGTTAGGGGTCCGATCTGTCCACTGCAATGTTGCAGTCCCACTAACAATCGCAGATCGCCATTACCAGTAAAAAAAATATATATAGATAATAAAAATAACATAAATCTTTCCCCTAGTTTGTAGACGCAATATCTTTTGTGCGAACCACCAATCAAAATATGATTATTGTGATTTTTTTTTTTTTTTACCAAAAATATGTAGCAGAATACAAATTGGCCTAAAATTATGAAAAAAATTTGATTTTTAATTTTTTTTTAAATGTTATATAGCAGAAAGTGAAAAATATTGTTTTTTTTTTTTTCCAGAATTGTTACTCATTTTTTTGTTTATAGCACAATAAATAAAAATCACACAGGTGACCAAATAACAGCAAAAGAAAGCTCTATTTGTGGGGAAAATAGGACATCAATTTTATTTGGGTACAGCATCCCATGACCGCGCAATTGTTAGTTAAAATAAAGCAATGCTGAATCGCAAAAAATGGCCTGGTCATTAAGGGGGCAAAACCTTCCAGAGCTGAAGTGGTTAAAGGGTTGGTTTTTTGTGGTAGATTTCAGCATTCGGATTAGTATAGGTGTTGGGAATAGGTGTTACATTGGAGGGCATATAGGCTTACTGGATGTTTTTATCTTGAGCGAAGTTCTCCTTTAAACTTTATTGCTCCGGGAACCTCAGTGGGAACTCAAAACGTCTTCCATCAGCCAAAGGTAAAGGAGGTCAATACAGCCAAATAAAACAAAGCGCTAAAATTTTGGTTCTGTTAAATCCTGAATTTCAATTCCCACCGTATTGTAAACAAAACTCTTGGACCTGCCTGTGTTTTATTTCACAACTTCCCCACCAAATTATGCGCATACCATCGAGAGCATCTTTGCCAACCAAATAAATGGAGCTGACAAGGAGACTGCAGCAGCAGTAAAATATCCGCCCATCGTTCAGCGCTAACAAAGCCTGTTTATGGCTTTGGGAAATATTTCTTAAATCGTAAATGATAATGCGGAATATCTGCTCGCTTTTTCTGCCGAGATATTAAGTGTTTTATTCTGTGTCAGTAATCCACTCTCACAAAAAGTTCATGGAGGACAAAGTGAAACCGTAGGCTAAAACCAACAGGGTAAAACACCGACGGTAATCCCGAAGTTCAGCTTGTCCTTGCGATGTGTTTGGCTCAGCTCTTGTTTTGATGTCATTACAGAAAAATGTAAAACAGCAGTAAAGCTTAAAAGTTGGATAGTGGAAAGTATCATTTACTCCTATTAGTTATTATTGTAACAATTATCTGCAAGTCATTTCTGGTGTGATTTTACAATTTCGGTTCACTGCTATTCCATATTTTAATGATCATGACTCATGCAGGGGTTTGCAGAAGCGCCCTCTAGTGGCAATGACCTGATTATATCCACTACTGGACCAGCAACGTACACGTTCATAGCCGGACTTTAAGTGGTTATACCAGCAGTGGTGTATTTAGGTTTTGTGCTGCCCTAGGCCTGACTAAACTTGGGCACCCCTAATTTAAATATAACCCACCCCTTCCTGTAAAGGCCACACCCTTTCATGTTTATGACCCGCCCTGTCATCTGTATACCACAGACCACAACCACAGTCTATCAGTGCCCATCAGTGCAGCCTCATCAGTTCCCATAAGTTTAGCTTCATCAGTGCCCATCAGTGCAGCCTCATCAGTTCCCATAAGTTTAGCTTCATCAATGCCCATCAGTGCAGCCTTATCAGTGCTCATCAGTGCAGCCTCATTGCTGCCAGTCAGTGCATCCTCATCAGTGCAGCATATCAGCGCGGCCTCATCAGTGGCCATCAGTACAGCCCCATCAGTTGCAACCAGTGCAGCCTCTCAGTGCACATTAATGCAGCCTTATCAGTGCAGCCCTATCAGTGCAGTTTATCAGTCCTGCCTCATCAGTAGCCATCAGTGCAGTCTATTAGTGCCCATCAGGGCAGCATATCAGTGCAGCCCCATCAGCTTTTTTGCTGCCCCCCTGCAAAGTGATGCCCTAGGCCTGGGCCTTGTTGGCCTAGGCCAAGATACAGCACTGTATACCAGGATTATGAAGTCCCTCCCTCACCGCCTTCCACAGCTTTCTTTGGCTCTCTCTTACCACTGGGAGACCTGAGCAACGAGCCAGCGCTTCCGCCGACTGATCGAACGAAGCCTGAATTGGCTTTGATCGGCTCTCGGCTATGGCAGCACGGAAGCAATAACCTGACATCACTTTTTACCCAGGATGTCAACTGCGTCATTTTAAAAAAATTAAAAGAATTTGAAAACACAGATCTAGGTGTTTTGAATGCTTTTAAGGGCAGATCCCAGATCTCCCCATAAAGAGTACCTGTCACATGCCTACTGCTGTCACAAGCATGTTTACATTCCTGGTGACAGCAATAAAAGTAATCAAAAAAAAATAAAAAATAAATGAATAATTTAAAAAAAAAAAGAAAGTTTCCCTGTCCCCTGTGCTTGCGCACAAAAAGTGAACGCACGTGTCAGTCCCACATGCATGCAAACAGCAATCACCCCACACATGTGAGGTATCACTGCGAAGGTCAGATCATGGCAGTAATTCTAGAACTAGACCTCTTCTGTAAATCTAAAGTGGTAACCTGTAAAAGCTTTTTAAACATTGCCTATGGATAGTAAAAGGTGCTTCATTTGTCTCTGTTGCAGGGGCGTGCTTAATTTTAAAGCGTGACATGTTTGGTATCTATTTACCCACCGTAACATCATCTTTTATTTAGACTATAGTAGAGTCACCTTCTTCTACTTACTTTAAGCAGGAGGTTTAACATACTTGCATTGAGCAATTGTTTTCCTTACCTTATCTCACACCAGATGTCCATACTTTAATGTATACTCCGTATACCGGGCCGACAACCACTCTCCACATCCGCATGACCTCTTGCCATGCGTTTTCTCGTATATTACAGGTATTTTAATCCTTACCCATGTCATCACCTCTCCTTTTTGTATTATTTGTTCTTCTCATTACCAAATTATTGCTTCCCTTGTACTTTATCTTACCTCAGGTTTATAATACTCCCCTATACACCCCTATAAGGACTCCACTTGGGTTGTCCTATTGGACCGTTTGTGGATCATTGTGGCGCTCACCGAATCACGGCACTGTAGCCATCCTTGTTCTTTCTCAGTATACTTACCCACTAAACTACGTGCATATTGGAAATCAGGCATTCTCCTCTACTCGTATCTTACCAGTTTTTAAACGACAGCTCATCCCCTTCCATATGAAAACCCTAATGGTAGGTACTTAAAACTGAGACACCTTAAACAGAAATGTATTCTCCCTATATACATATTTTTTACAGTACTAAAGAATCTTTACCCGTATAGGCACATTTCGTGTTCTGAACTCTGGCTCATCCCTGAAGAAGGGTATTCACCTTAAACGCATAGGGTCTTTTCCGGTTCTCTTCACCACTTGTACCTTGGAGTCTTCCATATTGAGGGTGATCTGTCCTTCCATGCAATTTTTAGCTTCTATTGTCTATCATTGTTTATTTGTTGTATATATTTTTTTCTTCTTTTGTATAAAAATAAAGCTTTGATATTTTTTACTCTTCAGTCTTTTTTTTTAGTGTCTAGTGGCATCCATAGTCCCAAACAATCGGGGGTTCCCTCCTTTTCTCATCATCTTTTATATAAAAAAAAAAAAAAAAGTTGGGTTATGTATTGTGTTTTTTTGCATTAAAATTCAGAAAAACTAAATCAAAATCAAATACTTACTGTAATTTTCCTTTCCTGATGGACTCCATGGCAGCATACGTTCGGGTAGGCTCCGCCTCCTCTCCTACCTCATAGGACCCCACTCCCATAAATCTTTGCTCCCTTTCAGCATCAGTGTTCTGTAACTAGCCTACTCAGGAATTGGGAGGGGACTCCTGCTGCCATGGAGTCCATCAGGAAAGGAAAATTACGGTAAGTATTTGATATCAATTTTCCGTTTTCCTGACAGACTCCATGACAGCATACGTTCGGGAAATAACTCGCTATACACTACCGGGTGGGAAGATGCTGAACAAAGAAAACTTTAATTGGCACTGTCAACTGACAAAACTTGAACGCCAAAGTTAACTGAAGATAAGGCAGCAGGTTCAACACAGTAATGTGTAAGAAAGGTATTCACAGATGACCAAGCGGCTGCTTTACAGATCACATCAGGCGCGACGTGTTTAGACACTGCCCAGGATGTAGCAATGCTTCTGGTAGAATGAGCTGTAATCGCCTCTGGAGGAGCCAAGCCTTTTGCTCTATATGCCCATTGTATAGCCTGGACAATCCATGCAGCCACCGCTCTTGAAGAAGCACGCATCCCTTTCTTATTCCCATGGAGAAGAACAAACAGGAAATCCGATTGACGGAAGGAGGATGTGGCCTCTTAAGTATTGACTCAGAGTGTCACCCACATCTAAAGGATGTACTAAGGATTCTTCATTTGTTCTGAAGGTGGGCAGAACTATCTCGGAATTTTCGTGGAAGACAGATGTTACTTTAGGGTTTGACCCCAGCATAGGGATTAGGACCACTCTGTCCTGAAAGAAGGTCAGAAAAGGCTCTTTGCAGCCCAAATTGTGTATCTCCGAGACCCTCTTAGCAGAGGTGATAGCCACCAGAAACCCCGTCTTCAACGTAAGCTCCCTGATGGACATGGAAGCCACCTCTTTTGAAGCAAAAAAGTCCAGGACCAGCGGAAGATCCCATTTCGGGAACCTAGGTTTTCTCTGCGGCCTTAGCCTTACTGCGCCCCTAAAAAACTGTTGGATCAGTTGATGTCTTGCCCACTGAATTTCCGGTGAAAGCTGAGATGGCAGAAACTTGCACCTGGAGAGAACTAACCGAGAGGGACAGATCTAAACCAGACTGCAGGAAACTCAAGATTTGTTGAATGGTAGGCACACCTGCTGGACCCAAACTCTGGGCTTGATGACTCAAAAACCTTGCCCACATCCTCTCATACACTCTGTTGGTGCTAGCCCTTCTTGAGCTCATAAGAGTGGGAATCACTTCTTCTGGACATCCGAGGGCCTCCAGCCTCTCCCTCTCAAGAACCAGACCTTGAGGTGTAGACGCGCAGGGCATGGATGCAGAGTAGGCCCCTGCGATAGAAGGTCTGGCCTGAGAGGCAGAGGGATCGGATCCCTGAAGCTGAGAAGGGACAGCAGAGGAAACCAAGGCCTGTTGGGCCAGAAGGGAACTATCGCTATGACCTCTACTTCCTCCATCTTCAGTCTCCGAAGGAATTGGAGTACTATTGGCACCGGTGGAAAGGCATAGGCAACCTGGAAGTTCCATCTGTCCGTGAGGGCATCCACTCTGAAGGCTCGAGGATCCCTGAACCTCATATAATACTTCCGGAGTTTTTTGTTGTGTGGACTCGCAAAGAGATCCACCTCCGGTGAGACTCCTAGAGACAGAACCCAATTGAACACCTCCTGGTGGAGGGACCACTCGTTGTTGTCCAATTGAAATCTGGACAGGAAGTCTGCTTCCGTATTCAACACCCCCAGGACAAAGACCGCTGAGAGGTTGGCCAGGTGTTGCTGGGCCCAAGACATAATTGGATCTGTTTCCTGGAGTAGAGACATGCTGCGGGTTCCACCTTGCCTCTTGACGTATGCCAAAGACAGTGTTGTCCATCCTGAGTAACACTAAGGCCCCCTGAGTCAGATGGTGAAAAGCCTGGAGGGCTTTGAAGGCGGCTCTTAGCTCCAGGATGTTGGACACCACTCCGTGACTGGATAAATTCCACCTGCCTTGGGCCACTTCTGACTGGCAGTGAGCTCCCCAGCCGGTACTGCTGGCATCGGAGGTTATCATCACCCAGGAAATTGGAGCAATTGAGTGGCAGTTGGTTAGATTCGCCCGGCGTAGCCACCAAGGAAGACACCCTTTCATGAATGGTGTTAGATAAATAATCTGTGACAGGTTCTCTGTCGTCCACTGGTGGAGAAACCCCTTCTGAAAGGGTCTCAGCCTCCACAGAGCCCACTTCACCATGGGCGAGGTAGCCACTAGAGTCCCTACCACCTTTAGACACTGAGGAGCAGTGAGATGGGAGGCAGCGAGAGCGAGAGCCACCCTGCTCTGGACTACTGGAATTTTCTCTTCTGGTAGAGATAAGGTGCAATTCAACGTGTTGAACAGTGCTCCGAGAAATACCAGGGACTGCGTGGGCACCAGATGGCTCTTCTCCAAATTGAGAATCCACCGAACTCTTGAAGAGTACGAATCACCTGCTCCAGATGTATCAGTAACTGGGCCCTGTCCTGGGACAGAAGAAGGAGATCGTCCAGGTAATGATGTAATCTGATACCTCTGGTTCTGATGAGAGCCACGATTGCCAATAACGTCTTGGAGAAGGTGCGAGGCGAAGTCGAGAGCCCAAAGGGAAGACATGTAAATTGCATGTGGACATGATTGACAGCAAATCGGAGGAACTGATGATATTCTTTTGCCACAGGAACGTGGAAGTACGCATCTTTTAGGTCTATTGATGCCAACCAATCTCCTGGGAGAACCGAATGCTGTATTGTAATTAGGGACTCCATCTTGAATCTCTCTCGATGGATAGATCTGTTGAGATAAGTGAGATCTATTACCGGGCGCCATGTGCCGTTCTTTTTCTGGACGAGGAAGAGAGGCGAATATACTCCTTGACCCCTTTCCTCTTCGGGAACTAGTACTACAGCTCATTGATCCAGTAGGGTATCCACATAACTGAGAATAACCTTCTTATTTTCTGCTGCAGGAGGAAGGGAAGTTGCAATGAACCTGGGTTTGGGAACGTTGTTGAACGCCCAAGAGTGCCCTTGGGACACAACATTTAGAACCCAGGGATCCTGGATCGAGGCCGCCCAGACGTCCCGAAATTGGAGCAACCTGGCCCCTACCGGAACAGACTGGACGGGTCCAACCTCAAAAGGATTTGGTGGCCTCCCGGTCACCGGACGAAGGGCCCTTGGGGCCTTTCTGAAAGGAGGACTGTCTTGACTTCCAGCTTCTCCCATAGGATTTTCCTGGTCTGTAGCTGCGCGCTTCCCTAGAGCGATTAGCGTTTTGCCTCCTTGGGAAAGAGCGCTTCTGAGTGCTTGGGCGTTTGTCCTGGGGAAGGAACCCAGATTTTCCGCCCGTGGCCCGGGTTATGGCTGCATCTAGTTTATTCCCAAAGAGGGAAGAACCCTCAAAGGGAATCCTACACCAAGCCTGTTTAGAGGCAGCATCAGCAACCCACGGCCGAAGCCAAAGGGCACGTTTGGCCGTAACGGAGGCCAGCATAACCCGGGCCAAGAGGCGAATGGTGTCCAAGGAAGCCTCCCCCAAGAAGCCCGCAACCATCTTCAGCTCCTGGATAGGAGAACTTTGGAGCACTTCCTCCGAAACTCCTCCCAGAGTATCTTCAAGGGCATTAACCCAAACTTCCATGGCCTTGGAAATTGTAGCCAAAGCCATTGCTGGCTTACAGGCCATGCCGGCTGATAGGTATGCTCGCTTAAGATCAGCGTCAATCCTTCGATCCAAAGGATCTTTAAATGATGCTGTATCCTCCATTGGGAGAGTGACGTGTTTCGCCAGACGCATCACTGCGGCATCCACACTAGGAGACAACTCCAAATATTTCACCTTTTCCTGTTTAAAAGGATAGAGCTTCGCTACTTTAGTGGTCATGGAATTTTTCCTTTCCACTTTGCTCCATTCTTCAGACATTATATCTCCCAGTTCCTCAAGAAATGGGAAATTCAAGCGCTCTTTGCATAACTGCTTGAAATATTTCTTCTGCTTAGGAGAAGAGACAGCAGGATCCTCCCAATCAAGGGCCTCTCTCACCGCTTTAACTAACGGAGACACTAGGGCAAACTCAAATCCAGTACCGGAGTCATCCGAATCGGAATCGGACTCTGACGGAAGAACAGATGGATGGCTGGGTTGGGAAGACTGAAACGGATCCTGAACCAACAAATCTCTGTCAGGAGAGCGTGACAAACCTGCAGAAGTGCTTGGCTTATGCAACTCAGCCAGAGAGTCCTTTAAAACTCTGCGTACCACCTCCTCAATATGTTGGTCCGTTTTTTCCCTTTCACCCGTAGCTTGGGTATAACAGGGTTTGCACAAGGAGGAACCATCTGGTATCAGGGTACGGCAACCCCAGCATTTTTTCCCCTGCGGGCGTTCTGAGCTGCCATGGTGCGAGGAAGACTGGCCCTCATGTCCCCTGCCATGGGAGGAGCTGCGCTTAGATTTAGATGAGGAGCGCCGGTGTTGCGTATTTGAATGACTGTCTTCGCTGCGTGTGCGGGGCTGTTGATCAGACCTAAGAGAGCTGAGACAGACATATACAGCAAGCCATAAGAAAGATGAAAGAGAAACAGAGCATAAAACTGTCAAAACCAGCACATACCTAGAAAGAGCAGGCTGGCCACTAGGGGGCGGCGATGAGTCCATAGCTCGAGTAATCTCAATAGTGCGATAAGTATCCTAATAGGAAGAGGACATAACCATCAGTCCCATTACCCCAATAAAAACAAGACCCCCAGGTGAAGGAACCTTCTTACCTTAACCACAGGACCGGAGTCTGGGGGAGGCTACCGATATACCGACCTTCCCACCAGCTCCGGTCTAATCGCAGGTTTAAATAGACCGCCGGACCGCGATGCGCCGTATTGCGCAACCGCGCGTGACGTCAGACCGCACTACTGCGCATGCGCGACGATTCCAATACTGCGCATGCTCAGACGCGCCGGACAACCCGGAAGTAGCGGAAAGGACCGTGGCAGCGGCCATGAAGCACCGCAAGTAAGATTAAACCGCAAAACTAGCAACACTAGAGCGATAAACCGATAAAACAACACCCTAGACACGAGCATAGATAAAAAATGCAATATACAAGGAAGAAAAGCATGAAAATGAGGAAAAAGAAATGGTCCCATATAAGGGCTTACCACCCTCCGATAGCATAACCGAGTCCAGGAGACGCAACACCGGCTTGTGCCTTCAGGCAATAAAGGGCCACCCGCAGCAGCAGGGCTCTCTCGGCCAAACCACATAGCTCCAGCTAAGGGTCTCTTCCATTGCCCCCTCCATACCCCGCTAAGAGCCAGGGCTTATCGGAGACTCCGAAACTCAGTCTGCCACCGATATACAGGACCAGATAGTAGGAACATCATACATATGTATGAGGAGGACGAAAAAGGAACACTGATGCTGAAAGGGAGCAAAGATTTATGGGAGTGGGGTCCTAATGAGGTAGGAGAGGAGGCGGAGCCTACCCGAACATATGCTGCCATGGAGTCAGGAAAGTGTATTTTTAAAAAATTGCATTTGAAAAACTGCTGCACAAACACTGGGACCTAAAAAAAAAAAAAAAAAAAATCAAAACCCACCAGTTTTTTCTCTAGGGCCTCAGCTTTTAATAAAATATATATATAATGTGTAGGGGGTTCCAAGTAATTTTATAGCAAAAAATACTGATTGTTACATGTAAACAAAAAATGCCAGAAAAGTCCAAAGTCCTGGTCTGGAAGTGGATATTTGCAGTCATACTAAACTAGTCATTGCCCATTGCCACAACTAATGCACACTGCTCGTGCCAAACAAATGGAAGAGAGGACATTACAATTAGGCAGAAAAACACAGAAAAAAAAAACAAATTTTATGTAAAATAAATTACAGGACCATTAATTGGTGGATGTGTATGGATTAATTTTGGAGAAATTCATATAATTTATTTGTTGCTTAAAGAGGAAGTAAACCCTCCTCAGGAAGTTGTACCTATAGGTAAGCCTATATTAAGGCTTACCTATAGGTACTGTAAATATCTCCTAAACATGCACCGTTTAGGAGATATTTACCTTTAATGCAGCCAGTGACGTCACTGGCGCATGCGCTCTGAAGGAACGGCAGATCGTGCCGTTCCTTCAGAGCCCCGTGCCGTGACCGTCGGCTCCCGCGCGCGTGCGCGGGAGTGACGTCACCGCGGCTCCGGCCAATCAGATGGCCGGATGCCGCGATCCCGGAAGACGGGCGACTATACATGTCGCCCGTCATACAGGTAAGCGGACGGCACGGCGGGGGCTCGTTCTAAGGTAAGTATTTCATAATGAGCTAGTATGCGATGCATACTAGCTCATTATGGGTTTGTCTTTCAGGATTTAAAGAAGAGAAAAAAAAATTTCTCGGTGTACAACCTCTTTAAAGTGATTTTAAAGCTATTTGTTTTTAAATAACAAACACGTTATATACTTACCTCCTCTGTGCAAAACCATTGCCCTAATCTTCTCTTTTAGGGTCCCCCGATGGCGCTCCTGGCTCCTCTCCACTGCTGAGTGGACTTCAAAGCAAATGGCTTGCTATGGGGGCATTTGTGTGGGCTTGAACCGAGCTCTGTGTGCCCACTGACACACACAGCGTGGCTTGGCCCCACTCTCTGCTCTCTAGCTGTGATTGACAGCAGCAGGAGCCAATGACTCCCACTGCTGCCGCTCTGTCAAGTAAGGGGAGAGAAAGCCGAGGAAGCCATTGCTCTCGTGCACATCCCTGAATCAAGGTTGGGCTCAGGTCAGTTTAAGAGGGGGCTTGGGGGAGGAGCTGTACACAGGTTTTTTACCTTAATGCAGAAAATGCATCAAGGTAAAAAACTGTCTGCTTTTAGAACAACTTTAACTCTTTCCTGTGAAGACTGGAAGTTCAGGGAAGCAGCACTGAAAGAGCAGAAGCCAGTAGCAGGTTGTAAACTGCAAGTGCTAAGGTAGGAATTTTACAAATATTTTACTGGTGGAGGGGTTAAAACTACTTCAACTCTTGTCTTTTTTTTTTTTTTTTTCAGGCCAAGACATAAACATACCTGGGAAATTTCAGTCTAATATGGTAGAAGGGGGTCAGAAATGTGCTTATATTGGAAGTGTTAATAGTTTGCATGCTTATTTCTCTCATCTTACAATTGTGGTAGGCCTGCAGCGGATTCGACAATACAAAGACAAAAAAGGGGCAATTGAAAGTACAATACATACACTATATTATCAAAAGTATTGGGACGCCTGCCTTTACACACACATGAACTTTAATGCCATCCCAGTCTTAGTCCGTAAGGTTCAATATTGAGTTGGCCCACCCTTTGCAGCTATAACAGTTTTGGCTCTTCTGGGAAGGCTGTCCACAAGGTTTAGGAGTGTGTCTATGGAAATGTTTGACCATTCTTCCAAAAGCGCATTTGTGAGGTCAGGCCCTGATGTTGGAAGAGAAGGCCTGGCTCGCAGTCTCCGCTCTAATTCATCCCAAAGGTGTACTATCAGGTTGAGGTCAGGACCCTGTGCAGACGAGTCAAGTTCCTCCACCCCAAACTCACTTCTCCATGTCTTTATGGATCTTGCTTTGTGCACTGGTCCAAATCATTTGGTGGAGGGGGGATTATGGTGTGGGGTTTTTTCCAGGGGTTGGGCTTGGCCCCTTAGTTCCAGTGAAGGGAACTCTTAAGGCGTCAGCATACCAAGACATTTTGGGCAATTTCATGCTCCCAACTTTGTGGGAACAGTTTGGGGTTGGCTCCTTCCTGTTCCAACATGACTGCGCACCAGTGCACAATGCAAGGTCCATAAAGACATGGATGAGCGAGTTTGGGGTGGAGGAACTCCACTGGTCTGGGATAGAAATCCAATTAGGCGTGTTTAGCCTCCAGAAAGGCATCTTCAATTATTCAGTCATATAAATTGTCCGCTTAACACCTTCCATTTCAGCTCTGGCCACCCATACGCCTTGGAATTTTGTCTTTTTTTCCATGGTAAAAATGAGAAATTTAGAGGATCTCATGTAAGTGAGTAATCTCCTGTTCTTATCATTGCTTACATATAATAAGGATGACCTGTTTGTTGCCCGCATATTGTAACTGGCGTCTATGTATTGTGAAAATTGCCTGTAGCCTGGAAATCAATATAATTACTCATTTGTTGCCTGCATTTTGTAACAATTGCTCTTTTGTTGCTCATATATTGCAATGATTTCCCATTTGTTCTCCATGTTTTGCCATAGCTAAATATCTGTAGACATGTATTGTCACAATTTACTTATTGTGTTTATTTTTTACAGGCACTTATATAGCCCCATCAATTTATGTAGCAATTTACATATACTATATTATCAAAAGTAGTGGGACACCTGACTTTACACTCACATAAACTTTTATGGCATTCCAGTCTCAGTCTGTAGGGTTCAATATTGAATTGCCCCCCCCCCCCCCCCTTGCAGCTATAACAGCTTCAACTCTTCTGGGAAGGCTGCTCTCAAGGTTTAGGAGTGAGTCTATGGGAATGTTTGACCATTCTTCCAGAAGCGCATTTTTGACGTCAGGCCTCACAAATGATAAGAACAGGAGATTAGTCCTCTAAATTTCAAATTTTTACCATGAAAAAAAAAAAAACCCCTCCAAGGCGTATGGGTGGCCAGAGCTGAAATGGAAGGTGTTAAGGGGTCAATTTATGTGACTGAGTAATTGAAGATGCCTTTCTGGAGGCTAAACACGCTTAATTAGATTTCTTTCCCAAATTTATTGAGGGCCTAATCCTGCCTGGTATTTGTCATGGCAGCAGCAGATAGACCACCTCATAGTGTCATTGGACCATTGCTAATTGCCGCCATCTATGAGTGTCATTTATCAGATACAAGCCACCTAATCATGACCATGTCCTCAGGGTTAAACCCCACAGAGCATTTACAGCTGTAAATAAACACGATTCCTTTATGGCACAAAGCCGGTCCTTCACTGTCAACACCAGGTCAGTCAAGCATCATCCCTCCCTGCATGAGGACTTTCATTTGTTTCACTGCAGGCCGATGGACAGGCCAGTCATGGCCCCCTGTGTGCTTGTTGAAGTGCTTAAACAAATAAAGCTGTTTGATGAGAGCAAACAGGGCCTAATTAGCGGCCTATAAACTGATAGTAAATGAGAATTGCTTGTTAATGAGTTCCATGTCCCTTATACTGAAATAAAAGTTGTTTCTTTAGATTAGGAAGATTGTTCTTCTGTGCTGTCACCCTATCACACACTCTCCCAGTGGGGAGACTAAAGGCCACACCAGTGCAGAGTGCACAGGCATGCTCCGCTGTGGTAACTAGTGATGAGCCAGGGTTCGGTTTGAAGCTGAGCTGGTGAAGAACATAGAAGAATTTAGGTGTCATTGCTGGGCCGTTGAGCTGCGAGAGGGAGATTCAGACAAAATGCAAGCTCATTCCTAGGTTGTCACCATCAGGAAGCCCACCTTGAAAAATGCCACAAAACCATTGCTGGAGTAAGGGCCAGCCCTGCAATGGTTCCCAGTTAGTCCTTAGGAAGTTTGATTAGGGGTGGCCCCGCCGCCCACTGCCTCTATGCCCTGCGGCCACCGGAAATGCAGTGTGTAAGAATCTATCCAGCAGCCCCCTCCAGCATAGTGTGTCACGGACGGATGGTGTATCACCTGACCTCACCTCCTCGACTCCTCCTGTGTACTGTACATTGCTGGGGATCAGGCAAACAAGACGAGTGGCAATTTTTTTGAGCGGCGTGGGGTGGCCATGGATTGTGGGGCTGACCTAGAGCGGCGCATGGGTTAGGGAGCGGAGCGGAGAAGGTTTCCTGGTGGGAAGTGGCACATCCTCATCACAGACACACAGCATAGCAGCACTGTGCACAGCACAAGTACCTGCTCATCACAGGCAGAGCTACAAGATGAAATAGGCTCAGCTAGTCAGCTCAGGCACCCATTGCCGGCCAGTGGGTTCTATTTTTATAGTGAACGTGAGTGGCTGGCTGGCATAGCTTAATTGGTTGCTCTCTATGTTGGTTGTTTACTCAGCTCATGGCAAGTCCCTCCCACTTGCTGACTGATCAGGTGCCAAAACAGTGCCATCAGTGCCCCATCAGTCCCATCTCAGTGCCCCATCAGTGCCATCAGTGCAAACACAGTGGCATCAGTGCAAACACAGTGCCATCTCAGTGCCCCATCAGTGCAAACACAGTGCCATCAGTTCCTCATCAGTGCAAACACAGTGCCATCAATGCCCCATCAGTGCCATCTCAGTGTCCCATCAGTGCAAACACAGTGCCATCAGGGCCCCATCAGTCCCATCTCAGGGCCCCATCCATGCAAACAGTGCCATCAGTAAAAACACAGTGCCATCTTAGAGCTCCATCAGTGCCATCTCAGAGCCCCATCAGTGTGAACACAGTCCAATCTCAGTGCCATCAGTGTCAATACAGTGCCCCATCAGTGTCAATACAGTGCCCCATCAGTTGCAATCACAGTGCCCCATCAGTTGCAATCAGTGTCAATACAGTGCCCTATCAATGCAATCACAGTGCCATTAGTGCCCCATCAATGCCATCACAGTGCCCCATCAGTGCCATCACAGTGCAATCAGTGTCAATACAGTGCCCTATCAATGCAATCACAGTGCCATTGGTGCCCCATCAATGCCATCACAGTGCCCCATCAGTGCCATCACAGTGCAATCAGTGTCAATACAGTGCCCCATTAATGCAGCCACAGTCCCAACGGTACCAACCGTGCCCCATCAGTTCAAACACAGTGCCATCAGTGCCCCATCAGTGCAATCACAGTGGCATCAGTGTCAATACAGTGCCCTGTCAGTACAATCACAGTGCCATCAGTGTCAATCAATACAATGCCCCATCAGTGCAATCACAGTGCCATCAGTGCCATCAGTGTCAATACAGTGCCATCAGTGCCCCATCAGTGCCATCACAGTGCCCCATCAGAACCAATACAGTGCCCCATCAGAGCAATCAAAATGCCATCAGTGTCAATACAGTGCCCCATCAGTGCAATCACAGTGCCATCACAGTACCCCATCAGTGCAATCACAGTGCCATCACACTGTCAACAGTCCCATCAGTGCCCCATCAGTGCAATCACAGTGCCATCAGTGTCAATACGGTGCCCCATCAGTGCCATGACAGTGCCAGCAGTGTCAATCTGACTTTCTGATTAATGTAATTTTAGTTTTAATATACATGAAAGAAAATAATGGATGTGGGGATCTTTTGGTGGGCGTGATTGCTGCAAGTAGGTTGCAGGAGATCAGCAGCACTGAGGTGCAACAAAGGATGAAAAAAGGTGAAAGCAGGTAGTAGAATTACAAACATGTCAGTTGTTTATGATAGATAGGGCTTTTAGAAAACTAAATGTCATCCAATAAAAGGAAGGTGGTTGCATTGAATTTGAACTATATTTAGGTACATACCAGTGCATCTTACCATACCGGTGAAGTAAAGAAGGGTTACAAGCTCTGTCGCTTTTTATAGTGGTTTGTGTACCCACTGGGAAGATTTCACCTAACTTCCTCTTTTTAATCACAATTAAGGACAAGTGCATTGCAGTGAATTTTTATGTATTTTTGATGCATTCCCAGTACAGTCCGATGCATGTTTTATGCATTTTGCTGTGTTCCATACAGAAAAAAATGCACCATCTTCTACTTTTGTTGACTGCACTGGTCTTTTTCCATGCATTTTTTGATGTAGAATAAAAATGCACTGGTCTGCATCTGCTATGAACCAGCCCTCGGCCCATAGGAAGTGGGTTCAATAATGGTGGGCTTTGCATAACATGCATGACATTAGTCTTTGAGAACCCGGGTTCTCCCTGGTAAAGGGCTCTTTCAAAAAACCTTCTAGGGTGTTCTTTATTATTTTTATATACTGTACATTTGTATAATATCAGACTTTCCTTATCCATATCTATGTCATTATTAAAATTTAGGAGAGCTCTGATATAAAGTTGTGGGCATATTCATTTTTTTTTTTTTTTAAGAAGTCAGTGTTATGTCTGTTTATGTATTTGATCATTTTATACAAAATTATTTTTCTTATGTTGTATATAGCAGTGCGACCGTTCGTTTCATGGGACTGACTTCTGTGGAGCACCCTGATCACACCAGTGTGTACTGATCCCAATAGCAAATGCAGACTTTATAGGCTATGGGCGGGGCACTGTTGTACAACTGAGTTCATACTGCGGCTGCCTGTGTCTTTTCTGATGGGAAAACGATTGAGCCCTGGTCAGGACACTGTCTTTAACTCACTGTGCTGAATTCTCTTTTGCATCCAAGGCAGTGTGAACGTGGCCAAATTATTCAATGTTCATAATCTGGTTTATGTAAAAGAAGGTTACATATTCATTGATGAATATTTAAGAGGTATCTCATGCCAGGGGGCTTTGTCTGTGCTTTGTATATACTTTGTAATACATAATTAACAGGAAAAAATGTTGTTGGGGGCTCCATTCACATATGTGAGCTAGTGTGCAGTTTTACATGCTGTGTGTTTAGAAGGTAATAGATGTGGTAGTATGTGTCAATATTGTATGTGTGTGTAATGACACGCCGAGGCAGAAAAAATACATATTACCACTTAAGGACAGGAAGGTTTTACCCCCTTAATGACCAGGCCATTTTTTGTGATACAGCACTGCGTTACTTTAACTGACAATTGTGCGGTCGTGCTATGCTGTACCCTAAAAAAATGTATGTAATTTTTTCCCCACAAATAGAGATTTCTTTTAGTGGTATTTGATCACCTCTGCGATTTTTATTTTTTTAGAGCTATAAACAAAAAAAGAGCGGCGATTCTGAAAACCAAAGCAATATTTTTTACTTTCTGCTATAAAACATTCCCAGTAAAAAAAAAAAAATCTTTTTTTTTCAACATTTTAGGCCAGTATGTATTCTGTATTCTGCTACTGCTATGTATTCTGCTATTGATTGGTTTGTGCAAAGGTTATCATGGCTACAAACTAGGGAAAAGATTTAAATATATATATATATATATATATATATATATATATATATATATATATATATATATATATATATATATATATATATATTTTTTTTTACTAGTAATGGCGGCGATCAGTGATTTTTAGCAGGACTGCGACATTGCGGCGGACAGATCGGACACCAAACTGACACTTTTGAGGGGACCAGTGACATTACTACAGTAATCAGTGCTACAAATATGCACTGTTACTGTACTAATGACACTGGCAGGGAAGGGGTTAACACCAGGGGCAATCAAAGGGTTAAATATGTGCCTAGGGGGTGCTTTCTAACTGTGGGGGTTGGGCTTGCTGGATGAACACAGAGACCTGCGTTCCTAAATAAGAGGAACACAGGATCCCAGACAATATCTAAAGGGGATAATTGGACATAGTTTTTGACCAGAGCGAGTGTAAAAAAAAAAAAGGACAATTTTTGTTTTTTTTTCAAATCTAAAAGGAACTAACACATTTTTCATCATTCAATTTGCTCCCGTCAAGAAAAATCATAACAGGTTTTATATGCACTCACTTGTCAAAGTTAAGTAGAGCATAGAAAGTTCTATGTGGCATAGACATGGTGCTCAAACTAAAAGTTGTTTTAAGATAGCTGAATCAATGAAAGCACCATTGAATGGTGGGATGACTTCTATAGGTGTAAGGCCAGCTCTACATAAGACAGTGATAAAATAACTAACACCGCCAGCTGATGAAGAATCTATATCCATGGTCCTGTGACAGACAGAGGTCCAGACCAGTCTTCACTAAAGCAGCACTAAAACGTCATCGCATGCAATTTAGGATCAGGTGGTCAAGCCATCAGGATGGATATGGTCATTGGTCCTTCAGTGTACTTGATGACATCGGCAAGAGGGGTGCCAACAAGACTGATCAGTCCTCAGAAGACCCGTTATCACAACTGCATGACTGCAGGACCGTAGATTAACCACTTCAGCCCCAAAAGGTTTACCCCCCCTTCATGACCAGGCCATTTTTTGCGATATAGCACTGCGTTACTTTAACTGACAATTGTGAGGACATGCGATGCTGTACCCAAATACAATTTATGTCCTTTTTCTCCCACAAGTAGAGCTTTCTTTTGGTGGTATTTAATCACCTCTGCCATTTTTATTTTTTGTGCTATAAACAAAAAAGTCTGACAATTGTGAAAAAAAAAAAAAAAATAATAATAGTATTTTTTTCTTTATGCTATAAAACATTAACATACCCAATAAAAAACATGTAAAAATCTAATTTATTCATCAATTTAGGCCAATATTTAGGCCAATATGTACTCTGTTACATATACTGCGTATATACTGATTGGTTTGCACAAAAGTTATAGCATCTATAAATTATGAGATACAGTGGGGGTCGAAAGTTTGGGCACCCAAAGTAAAAATTTGTATTAATGTGCATAAAGAAGCCAAGGAAAGATGGAAAAATCTCCAAAAGGCATCAAATTACAGATTAGACATTCTTATAATGTGTCAACAAAAGTTAGATTTTTTTCCATCATTTACTCTTTCAAAATAACAGAAAACAAAAAAATGGCATCTGCAAAAGTTTGGGCACCCTGCAGAGTTAATATCTTGTACTGCCCCCTTTGGCAAGTATCACAGCTTGTAAACCCTTTGGTAGCCAGCCAAGAGTCTTTCAATTCTTGTTTGAGGTATCTTTGCCCATTCTTCCTTACAAAAGTCTTCCAGTTCTTTGAGATTTCTGGGCTGTCTGTCACGCACTGCTCTTTTAAGGTCTATCCATAGATTTTCAATTATGTTGAGGTCAGGAGATTGTGAAGGCCATGGCAAAACCTTCAGTTTACGCCTCTTGATGTAATCCCCCATGGATTTCGAGATGTGTTTAGGATCATTATCCATTTGTAGAAGCCATCCTCTCTTTAACTTAAGCTTTTTCACAGATGGCATCAAGTTACCATCCAAAATTTGCTGAAATTTTATTGAATCCATTTTTCCTTCTACTCGTGAGATGTTCCCTGTGCCACTGGCTGCAATACAACCCCAAAGCATGATTGATCCACCCCCATGCTTAACAGTTGGACAGAGGTTCTTTTCATTTAATTCTGTGCCCCTTCTTCTCCAAACGTACCTTTGCTCATTCCGGCCAAAAAGTTCAATTTTAACCTCATCGGTCCACAGAACTTGTTTCCAAAATGCATCAGGCTTGTCTAATTGTTCATTTGCAAAGTTCAAACGCTGATTTTGGTGGTGAGGACGTAGAAGAGGTTTTCTTCTGATGACTCTTCCATGAAGACCATATTTGTACAAGTATCTCTTTATAGTGAAATAGTGTACCACAACTCCAGTGTCTGCCAGATCTTTCTGGAGGGATTGTGCAGTCAAATGTGGGTTTTGAATTGTTTTTCTCACAATCCTGCGAGCTGTTCTGTCTGATATTTTTCTTGGTCTTCCAGATATTGCTTTAACTTCTACTGTTCCTGATGACTGCCATTTCTTAATTACATTCCGAACAGAGGATATTGACATCTGAAAACGCTTTGCTATCTTCTTATTGCCTTCTCCAGCTTTGTGAGCGTCAACTATTTTCAGTTTCAGTTTTCTAGAAAACTGCTTAGAAGTTCCCATGGTGCTGATTGTTGGGGCAAGGTCAGATGAGTCTGGGCATTTAAAACCTTTAAGATTGACATCACCTGGTCTTCCCAGACAATGATGAGAACAATCCATGACACTGGCAGGTCTCAGCCTTGCAAAGGGGGGCAGTGCATGCTATAAATTCTGCAGGGTGCCCAAACTTTTGCAGACGCCAATTTTTTGTTTTCTGTAATTTTGAAAATGTCAATGATGGAAATAAAATCTAACTTTTGTTGACATATTATAAGAATGCCTAATCTGTAATTTGATGCCTTTTGGAGATTTTTCCATCTTTCCTTGGCTTCTTTATGCACATTAATACAAATTTTTACCTGGGATCCCCACTGTATTTTTTATGGAATTTTGATATTTTTAGTTATTTTTTACTAGTAATGGCTGCGATCCGCAATTTGTAGCAGGACTGCGACATTGTGGCAGACAAATTTGACACTTTTGAGTGAACCAGTGACACTAATACAGTGATCAGTGCTAAAAAAAATGCACTCTCACTGTACTAATGACACTGGCAAGGAAGGGGTTAACATCAGGGGTTACCTGTGTGCTTCTAGGGAGTGCTTTCTAACTGTGTGGGAGGTGGCTTAGCTGGAGGAAGACATCTAAGCCACTTAGCACTTAGCAGAAACACAAGATCTCCAGCTTTCTTGCTGAAAGAATGGTGGTCTGCTTTGTTTTTAGATAGGTAGACCGCCGGTCTGACTCTCCTGTGAGCAGGTCCAATCACAGAGGGAGCGTGCGCGCACCCTAGACCCTGTGCGCAAAATCACGTACAGGTATGTGATTTCACACAGGAGGGCAGCCCTGCTACAGAATATCTGCGTGGGGTGGTCCTCAAGTGGTTAAAGTACAACTTGACCCTAAAGAGGAAGTACCGCTTTCTGGCCTCTTCCTCTTCTTCTTTTGGAACTTTTACCTTCTTACCTAGGCAATTCCACCAGAACTTTTCCACCCCCCCCCCCTTTCCCGGAAACCTCCTGGAACACATTATGTGTCCCAAAGGTCCGTGGGACCATTTATAAAGTGCCGTGTGGCTCACATATGTGCAGTGGGAAGCTGGCTATGAAGCTGACTTCCCACAGTTCAAATGCTGACACCGGGAACTTGAAGACCAGCGAAGAACCAGCCCAGGTGAGGATGACCCTGGATCCCTGAACAGCTAAGCCTGGAATCACACTAATGCAATGCGGGAACCAGCGCAATTCTAGTGCGGGTTCCCGCATCAAATTCCCCCCCCCCCACAGGCAGTTAACACTGCCCTATTCGAACCGCTGTGGATGTCAATACAAAGTTAATGACACCCCCAGATCAGTTAGCTAAATGCAAAATGTGAATTCCGACAGGAATCAGGTGACATGGGTGTCACCCAAGCCACCCGATTCCAGTGTGGGGAAGAAAAAAAGGTTCCTGCACCTTTTTCTTGCGAATCTAATACGAGTTTAGACATACAACTGTATGGCTGAATTCGCATTGCACAGACATCGCATGTGATATTCACAGCATTGTGGTGCAAATCACATGCGATGTCTGTGTTTGCAATTGTGTGAACTCAGGCTAAGTGTCCTTTCAATTCAAAGTCAGCAGCTACAGTATTTATAGCTATTGACTTTCACATTTTTTTTAAATGGCGAAGAAGCTCTTTAAGGTGAGCATTTTTATCATTGCCAGAGTAAACTTTAACATATGGGCCATCATTTAGGCACTTGTACAGGCTCTATTTAAAAATGGATTTTATTATTTTATTGGACACATAAATATATTAAAAAGTGTTTTACATCTATTGAGGCAGATTTGTGGGCAATTGCACGGTCACTTATGGGTGATTTTCAGCTATGCTACAGAAATTTAGATTCAGAAAATAGTTTTTCACCATTTACCACGACAAAATAAACATCGTGCAAGATTGTCTTAATAGGAGGAAACAGCTTCAATAGGTTTCTTGACATCAAACAACTGAAATGATGAGCCAGGGGCAGGAAATTTGGAAGAGCAAAACCTATATCACCATGTAAGGGATAGTCTCTGTGGTGTTTAAAGAGGGTCCAGGGGGAGTCTAAAGTAGACAAGAGAGACTTATTTTCTTCCTGCCAGGAAACAAACATCCTCGTTTCCCGAGATGCAGCTAATTCCATCACTCCACACCAAGGACACATTACCTACCTGTCCATAAGTGTAGCATGGGCTCTGGACCAAGTGTTGTCCCCAAGAGGAAAGAAGACCCTGGGTCCAGCATTTCTCTCCCTTCTTCACATGGACGGGATTATTGCAGGCTAATTAGCCACTAACACTTCATTGACTGGAATTTATTAACAAGTTGCACTGGACACCTGCCTCTCCGATTACCTAAACAAGGCAAAGCTGGGCCAGTTGTTTAGAGGAGGATAGCATTGCACAACATTAAAGGGTCACTAAAAATATATTCCAATTAGTTTATGGAAAATATTTTTAAGAACCTTTTATGAGCGAAATTAAATGTTTACAAAACCTTCAGCGTCAAGGATATTGACAATGATAGGGGATATAGTGGGTGGATATATTTTCCATAACTAATGCCTCGTACACACGCACCGATCGGCCATCTTTTGTCCAGTGTTGTTGTGTTGGTTGAAATGTGCTCTAGACTGCACACTAATTTTCTCGGCCAACAAAAACCAACTTCAGAAGTGATGTCATGTGCTGGTTTACTTTCCGTGTGATTTTTCTTCTCTGAGCATGCCCAGTCTTGCTCATCAGATTTTTGTCTGCCGAAATCTGTACTGACTGACGGAAAATCGGCCAACAAAAATTTTATAGCCTGCACACCAGATTTTGATCGGCCGAAAAGTCGGAGTCGAAAGCATCATACTAACAAGCCGAAAATCGGCCGATCGGACGTTGGCCGAAAATTCACGGCCAACTATCGATGCGTGTGTACGAGGCATTAGTTACCTATATGGCATTTCAACCGAATATTTATTTATCACAGGTATTTCTATAGCACCGACAATTTACAATGTTCCTAAAAATTGGAAATTGTCTTCCAGGTAAGCCTCTAATCCAGTCTATGAACAAAAAATAATAATAAAGTCCAACTCCAGGAAAACAATAAAAAATACACCCATGCAGTACCCCCCCCCCCCCCCCCCAACGTGTTTGGTGCAGTTTTAGCACATTTTGGAATCGTGGCCAAATGTCGCAGTTCTGCTATGCTCAATTGTGAATGGGACCTTAGTTATTAAAGATGGAAGATTCCTGGATCTGTTATGTCCCTCGTCAAAAAGTTTAGACTTTGGTTTAGTGCTGACGAACTGGTAAGTGTGCTGGGGACATTTTTGCATTGTAAAGATTGTTTAGGGTAGGAAATGGTCAGCAGAAAATCATCAGAATAAGGTTTTGTTTTTCAACTCTGTTTTCCTTTAACTAAAACATCAACTATGGACAAGGGAGAAAAAAAAAGGCCCAGATTTACATGTGTGTGAGCAGGGACAGATGGTGGACGGATGTATCCTGACAAAAGATATTTACTGATCCATTACTCGCCTTTTAAAAGTGAAACATCCTAATCCCAAACAGGGACAGACCAGAGCAGAAATCATTCCAGGGATGAAAATTTCTAGCTTGTATCATGGAGAGTTTTGAGGTTTTGGGTAAATAGCCAATTCCTGTCCATATTGACAGAGCCAAGAGCTGGCACACATTGCCAGATTTTGGTAAAGACATGCTCCATGCAGGGCAAAGTAATATTGTCTCTGCAAAGGGCAGATTCACTCAACTTATACAAAAATGTCACACATTTTTAATGTATTTATTGTATTAATGTATTTATTTACTACAGGTATTTATTTAGTGCTGATTTGGATTTTATTGCAAAATATGGGAATCCTGGGTGCTGTTGTACATGTTATATGAACACCTTCCTGAATGGTGTGAAATGTAAGACCCCCCTGCACACTGGGCAATTGCCCAGCAATTCTAAATGCCTTTTTTCTGGCAGTAGAAAAGCAGTGTAAAAAATTTGTTTAGGCGGGTCAAACGTTTGGCGTTTATTCATTTCATTGGCCAGAAAAATTATATATATCAATAATAATTTGGTCTGTACCTGCATGGGTTTCCCCTGAGTTTCCTCTCACACTCCAAAGACGTGCTAGTAGGTTAGTTGGCACCAGGAGCTGGCTGGCAACTTTTGGCCCAGAAACCCATGGTGCAGTGACTTGGCCCCTTTCCTGCTCTCTCTCTTCCCTGCCTCATCCCAACCCCCATTCCAGGCTAAATCTTTACTCCAGGTACTCTCTGACCCCCCCCCCGGCCCGGTTGGGCTAGACAGTGCATGCTGCACTGACTCCGGGTTCCTGAACTGGGCAGCAGGGGGAGGCTGGGAGCTGCAGGGGGAGTCGGGTGGCTCGGTTGGGCTGCTGGAGAGCCTCTGGAGGGGCACCTAGCCAGTGTCTGCTCAGACACAGCGTACACCATCCATGTTGGGGGCATGTTGGGGGGGGGGGGGGGGGCTACACACTGTCCTCATCCTGCACTCGGTAGGACACTGGCGGGAACCTTTTACTCCTCCTCACCAGGAAGCATTTAGGCATGTCTGCGGCGGAAGACATTTACAGGGCATCAGAATGGCGCCTTTAGGTCAGGGTCCAGGACTGATGTGAATGTCCAATATATAGTTGTGTTGAAAATAATAGCAGTGTGTTTGATTGAGTAGAGCTCAAAATCCTTATAATAGCTTTGATTTCTATACACATTAATGCATTGGGAACACTGCACAGTTTATTCTAAATGAAAACATGAAGAAAACATTTTCAAATCTCTTATTACTTTACAGAAAGTGAAGAAAAAGGGATATTAGGCTTTTTTAAAAAAAAAAAAAAATAGCATTGTCTGCATTTTTCTTTACAAACTCAT
Organism: Pelophylax lessonae; assembly: GCF_965119305.1. Classification (NCBI taxonomy): domain Eukaryota; kingdom Metazoa; phylum Chordata; class Amphibia; order Anura; family Ranidae; genus Pelophylax; species Pelophylax lessonae. Next base: position 611,597,403 of record NC_138770.1, on the reverse strand, counting down.
TTACTGTATTAACTGAAAAATACTTGAAGATGTTGCTTTCCTGTGAATCCCTGAACTCATATTTAGTTGTGTAGCACCCTCCTAGATAGGTGCTAGGAAAAGTATAGTTGTGGCCCTGTCTGCTTATCAGGAGGGCCTGATCTGTTAGCATCTTTCACATGCCTCCAGGTGTTATCTGTTGAGTCTGGGGAGTCTTCCCACTGTATACAATAGGGGATCTTGTTGGGCAGTGGAGGAAACCTAGCCAATAGCACACCAGGGCTTATGACTGTCCCAGTGGGCGGGGTCTGCCACAATGCACCCTGGGATTGGGAATAAATCTGTGGGGAGCATGTGACAGAGTGTCTTTTGGTGGGAGCATCAGTCCCAGGAGGAGGTGACGGCTGTCTCTCCTTCTGTAAAGTGTGAAGGTGGTCCGGGCAGTCGGCCTAGGGACCGGAGGTTGAGTTGAGCGGCAGGGAATCCAGAGTTGCTGACCAAGTGGAGCTGCTGGGCAGAATTCTTCAGGAAAAACAGTATTGTGAGTACTCAAGAACTGCCCAGGGGTATGCCTAAGAGAGGGGACCACTCCAGAGGGGTCAAAAGGGGATACAGGAGTGCACAGTGAAAGGGGGTGCCAAGTAGTTAAACCCTGATTTGGGGAGTAAAAGGGGGCGTGAGGAAGGGCCATGAAGTGTTCAGCAATACAGTTTACTCTAAAGTCAGCTACCTCAGGAAGGAGAGTCTTGGGGAGCTTAAAGCGGAGTTCCACCCTAAAATTAAACTTACCTTCATCTTCATGCCCGGGGTCACCTGAAAAACAAATGGATAATCACATTTTTTTTTTTTCTTACCTGGTTTAGAAGAAAATATACTTACCTTACTTCCTCTTCCTCCCCTCGGCGGCCACGGCGATTCGTCACTTCCTGGCTTGCAATGATTCCTGGGAGCTGAACGTCATCGCTCCCAGGAATCAATACGCCTGCACCGGCTCCAACGTCAGTTCCGGTGCAGGCGCCGTCATACCTTGCTAAACAGCTTCTGGGCATGCCCAGAAGCTGTGCAGGGATGACGCTGCGGCACCGAAAGTAACGGCGGGGCCGGTGCAGTGCACAGTGGGACCGAAGAAGAGGACACAGAAGAGGATCCCGCTGGCTTCAAGCTGCCCACACCTGAGATGGCAGCGCTGGACAATACTTTTTCAAGGTAGGTATTTCTTCTAAAAGGTAAGTGCAACCCGGGACAGATCAGAGGCTAGCCATTGTGGAATGCACTAGCCCTGACTGTCCCGGGGGTATTTTTATTAAAAAAAAAGCTTTCCCAGGGTGGAACGCCGCTTTAAAGGGACTTTTCCTACAGTCAGAGGTGAAGTTCCAGTATCTGGCCTTGCAGTCAGCGTTAACCAGAATCAGTCGGCGTTAACCAGCATCAGTCAGCATTAATCAGCGTCAGAGGAGCGCTAACAAAACGCCAAGTAGCATTTTTCAGTGTCCCTGCCTTATTGTGCATAGTTCAGTTGTTGGAGTATCCCACTTCTCCCTTCTCCCATCCAAGTTCTCAAATAAACCCCCCAAAAAAAACAAAAAGACTGGACTGGTTCTTGTCTAAGGTGCTCACACTTGAAAACATGTCTGAAGGTACTGTTGTTGCTAGCGGTAACCCAGGGGGACCCACACTCAATCGCTCCCTCTGGAGTAGGGCTACAGTTGTATAACCACTGTTTCTGAAAACTGCTTCACATCTGTGTTGCATGGAGTCTACCAACTTCTGGCACCTGTTAACAGATATTCCAGCCTAGGAAGATTACACTACATTCCACAATTCCTCTGCATTTTTTGGTTTTACCTCAAAAAAACAGCATTTTTGATGTCACCCAGCAAGTTTTCAAATGGAATAAGATCCTGGGATTGGGCTGGCCACTCCATAACAGTAATCTTCTTGGTCTGGAACCAAGATGCTGCTAGCTTACTGGTGTGTTTGGGGTGGTTGTCTTGTTGAAACACCTATTTCAAGGACATTTACTGTTTGGCAAAGGGCAACATGACCTCTTCAGTTATTTTTATGTATTTAAACTGATCCATGATCCCTGGTATGTGATAATTAGGCCCAACACCATAGTATGAGAAAAATCCCCAAATCACGATGCTTCACTGTCTTCACAGTGTACTGTGGCTTGAATTCAGTGTTTAGGGGTCATCTGACAAACTGTCTGTGGCCCCTAGACCCAAAAAGTACAATCTTCAGTATCTGTATTCAGTCACAGCGGGAGTCGGGCCAGGGGAGGAGCGGCAGCGATCACCGCTGCTCTTCCCCGATCGTCGGGGAATCGAGTCTGGAGATCCGCCCGCTTGTGTAAACAAAGCGGGCGGATCTCCTAAGTGACAGGCAGTGTCAGATTGCAGGGTCCAGCATAGCTGAACCTGCGATCTGTCCTTGTGTCACTCAGTCACCTCCCCCCACACATGTCAGTAAGCACCAGGCATACATTAATCCCTCCCTCTCCAATAAAATTAACCCCTTCCCAGTAACACTGCATATATATAGCACTGATTACTGTAGTAATGTCACTGGTACCCCCAAAAGTGTCAAAAATGTCAGTCAAGGGTCCGATCTGTCCGCCGCAATGTCGCAGTCCCGCAAAAAAAAAAAAACGCAGATCGCCGACATTACTCGTTAAAAAATAAAACACCAAAAATGACAGAAATCCTTCCCTTAGTTAGTAAACGCAATAACTTTTGCGCAAACCAATCAAAATACGCTTATTGCGATTTTTCTTACCAAAAATATGTAGCAGAAAACAAATTGGCCTAAAATGATAAAAAATTTAGATTTTAACATTTTTTTGGGGGGGAATTTCATATAAAAAAATGTGAAAAATATTATTTTTTCAAAATTGTCGCTCTTTTTTTGTTTATAGCGCAAAAGTAAAAAAAGTAAAAATCGCACAGGTGATCATATACCACCAAAAGAAAGCTCTATTTGTGGGAAAAAAAGGACGTAAATTTCGTTTGGGTACGGCGTTGCATGACTGCGCAATTGTCAGTTAAATTCGCACAGTGCCAAATCGCAAAAAGTGGCCCAGACGTAAGACAGCAAAATCCTCAGGTGGTAAAGTGGTTAAATAGGGGCCACCTGTGTGACACCTGTTTTTTTCACAGACTGAATGACCTCATTAATTGACCTTCACACTGCTATTATTTTGAACACGCCCCCTTCAATTTATGATTTAATTCCACTTCCACAGAATCGGCAGCATGCATGTTATTGCTTTTTTTTTACTCTACTACACCTACTAGTAAATTGTTTGCCATGTAGAAATATCATTTATACCAAAAACAGTGATTGATCCGGTTAGTGATGTAGGACTGCTATTATTTTGAACACAACTGTATTAGCAAAGCCCTGTAAAGTACTCTCTAATAATCGCTCTATAAGTACTGTACCTGTAATAAATAAATAAAACCATGCCCGTGCCGAGCGCTTGACCTGTGTTCAAAATGCAGCAGGACCCTGAAGCAAGTGGAAATCACTGGAGTAGCAATGTCTACTTCAGTGATTTCAAGCATTCAGGGGCTATAACCAGGTATGGTATATGCATACAGTATCTCACAAAAGTGAGTACACCCCTCACATTTTTGTAAATATTTTATTTAAACTTTTCATGTGATAACACTGAAGAAATGACACTTTGTAAAGTAGTGAGTGTACAGCTTGTATAACAGTTTACATTTGCTGTCCCCTCAAAATAACTCAACACAGCCATTTACAGTGGGTACGGAAAGTATTCAGACCCCCTTAAATTTTTCACTCTTTGTTATATTGCAGCCATTTGCTAAAATCATTTAAGTTCATTCTTCTTCCTCATGAATGTACACATAGCACCCCATACTGACAGAAAAACACAGAATTGTTGACATTTGTTGCAGATTTATTAAAAAAGAAAAACTGAAATATCACATGGTCCTAAGTATTCAGACCCTTTGCTCAGTATTTAGTAGAAGCCCCCTTTTGATCTAATACAGCCAGGAGTCTTTTTGGGAAAGATGCAACAAGTCTTTCACACCTGGATTTGGGGATCCTCTGCCATTCCTCCTTGCAGATCCTCTCCAGTTCTGTCAGGTTGGATGGTAAACGTTGGTGGACAGCCATTTTTAGGTCTCTCCAGAGATGCTCAATTGGGTTTAAGTCAGGGCTCTGGCTGGGCCATTCAAGAACAGTCACGGAGTTGTTGTGAAGCCATTCCTTCGTTATTTTAGCTGTGTGCTTAGGGTCATTGTCTTGTTGGAAGGTAAACCTTCGGCCCAGTCTGAGGTCCAGAGCACTCTGGAGAAGGTTTTTGTCCAGGATATCCCTGTACTACGCCGCATTCATCTTTCCCTCGATTGCAACCAGTCGTCCTGTCCCTGCAGCTGAAAAACACCCCCACAGCATGATGCTGCCACCACCATGCTTCACTGTTGGGACTGTATTGGACAGGTGATGAGCAGTGCCTGGTTTTCTCCACACATACCGCTTAGAATTAAGGCCAAAAAGTTCTATTTTGGTCTCATCAGACCAGAGAATCTTATTTCTCACCATCTTGGAGTCCTTCAGGTGTTTTTTAGCAAACTCCATGCGGGCTTTCATGTGTCTTACACTGAGGAGAGGCTTCCGTCGGGCCACTCTGCCATAAAGCCCCGACTGGTGGAGGGCTGCAGTGATGGTTGACTTTCTACAACTTTCTCCCATCTCCTGACTGCATCTCTGGAGCTCAGCCACAGTGATCTTTGGGTTCTTCTTTACCTCTCTCACCAAGGCTCTTCTCCCCCGATAGCTCAGTTTGGCCGGACGGCCAGCTCTAGTCTCTGGTCGTCCCAAACGTCTTCCATTTGAGGATTATGGAGGCCACTGTACTCTTAGGAACCTTAAGTGCAGCAGAAATCTTTTTGTAACCTTGGCCAGATCTGTGCCTTGCCACAATTCTGTCTCTGAGCTCTTCAGGCAGTTCCTTTGACCTCATGATTCTCATTTGCTCTGACATGCATTGTTATCTGGAAGGTCTTATATAGACAGGTGTGTGGCTTTCCTAATCAAGTCCAATCAGTATAATCAAACACAGCTGGACTCAAATGAAGGTGTAGAACCATCTCAAGGATGATCAGAAGAAATGGAAAGCACCTGAGTTAAATATATGAGTGTCACAGCAAAGGGTCTTAATACTTAGGACCATGTGATATTTCAGTTTTTCTTTTTTAATAAATCTGCAACAATGTCAACAATTCTGTGTTTTTCTGTCAGTATGGGGTGCTATGTGTACATTCATGAGGAAGAAGAATGAACCTAAATGATTTTAGCAAATGGCTGCAATATAACAAAGAGTGAAAAATTTAAGGGGGTCTGAATACTTTCCGTACCCACTGTATGTCTAAACCGCTGCCAACAAAAGTGAGTACACCCATAAGTGAAAATGTCCAAAGTGGGCCCAAAGTGTCAATATTTTGTGTGGCCACAATTATTTTCCAGCACGGCCTTAACCTTCTTGGGCATGGAGTTCACCAAAGCTTCACAGGTTGCCACTAGAGCCCTCTTCCACTCCTCTATGACGACATCACAAAGCTGGTGGATGTTAGAGATCTTGCGCTTCTCCACCTCCTGTTTGAGGATGCCACACAGATGCTCAATATGGTTTAGGTCTGGAGACTTGTCACAGTACATGTTGGTATTCATGGTTCCCTCAATGAACTGTAGCTCCCCAGTGCCGACAGCACTCATGCAGCTCCAGACCATGACACTCCCACCACCATGCTTGACTGTAGACAAGACACACTTGTCTTTGTACTCCTCACCTGGTTGCCACCACAAATACTTGACACCATCTGAACCAAATAAGTTTACCTTGGTCTCATCAGACCACAGGACATGGTTCCAGTAATCCATGTCCTTAGTCTGCTTGTCTTCAGCAAACTGTTTGCAGGCTTTCTTGTGCATCCTCTTTAGAAGTGGCTTCCTTCTGGAACAACAGCCATACAGACCAATTTGAAGCAGTGTGCGGTGTATGGCCTGAGCACTGACAGGCTGAATCCCCTACTCCTTCGACCTCTGCAGCAATGCTGGCAGCACTCATAAGTCTATTTCCCAAAGACAACCTCTGGATATGATGCTGAGCATGTGCACTCCTCTCCTTTGGTTGACCATGGCAAGGCCTGTTCTGAGTGGAACCTGTCCTGTTAAACCGCTGTATGGTCTTGGCCACTGTGCTGCAGATCAGTTTCAGGGTTTTGGCAAACTTCTTATAGCCTAGGCCATCTTTATGTAGAGCAAAAATTCTTTTTTCAGATCCTCAGAGAGTTCTTTGCCATGAGGTGCCATGTTGAACTTCCAGTGGCCAGTATGAGAGAGTGAGAGTGATAACACCAAATTGACCACACCTTCTCCCCATTCACACCTGAGACCTTATAGCACTAACGAGTCACATGACACAGGGGAGGGAAAATTGCTAATTGGGCCCAATTTGGACATGTTCAATTAGGGGTGTAATCACTTTTTTTGCCAGTGGTTTAGACATTAATGGCTGTGTGTTGAGTTATTTTGAGGAGACAGCAAATTTACACTGTTATACAAGCTGTACACACACTACTTTACATTGTAGCAAAGTGTCATTTCTTCAGTGTTGTCACATGAAAAGAATAAAATATTTACAAAAATGTGAAGGGTGTACTCACTTTTGTGAGACACTGTATATACAAGTTGGACCAATGTAACTATTTATAAAATAGCCATACCTGAAACTCTTCTTTAAAAATAATTAAACTATGATAACTTTTACTTATAGGTAAGCCTTATTAAATGCTTACCTATAGGTACTGTAAATATCTCCTAAACTTGCACCATTTAGGAGATATTTACACTTCATGCAGCCGATGATGTCATTGGCGCATGCGCTCTTTCTTGCCGCCCGTGCCGTTTCTTCAGAGCCCTGTGCCGTGACCAGCGGCTGCCGCACGGGAGTGATGCCACACGGCTCCTGGCCAGTAGCATAGCCGGAGTCCGCAGACCAGGAGGGAAGACGGCTGAAGATGGATGCGGCCACCAGCGGGGACGACAAGGGCTTAGTTTGGAGGTAAGTGTCACATAATGTGCTAGTATGTGATGCATACTGGCACATTATGCATTTACTTTGCAGGGAAGAAAAAAAAATGAAAAAAAGGTAGAGTTTACTTCCTCTTTAAAGCTTTTGTAATTGGATTACATTACCAGCCAGATGAGAGAAGAAAAAGGGAACGAGAAGGACAAGGAAATGAATTCATTCCTTACAGAGTGTAATGTGGATGCCCCAATAACAGGGGTTACAGTGGGGGCCCCCTGTTGTAATGACCCCTTGTATATAGAAGGATTTTCTGTTTCTCTGGATATTATAATTACATTTTGCCAATTCACTCACATTCATCATGAATTCATCACGATGGAAGAAGAATTGTACCTTGACAGAATGGTGCTGGGGTTCTGCAATCAACTGACCTGTGCAGCATGTGGCGGAGGCAATGGGACGTTTAATTTGAAGGAAATGTACGGCAAATTAATATCAGCTTTTTCCCCTTGAAAACATAACTATTTGGTCTTCTGGGAATGATTAATGTAAGAAACGCAAAAAAATAGCAGCATCTGTTTGCCATATTGATGTCCCATCTTTCCCTGACATCCTTCTTCTCTATTTTCTTTTACTAACTTGTCCTTCTCTTAAGGAGGCCCCTGGGATATCTACATTTTTATTACATTTTTACTCAAGTAAAAAAATAAGGAAGTTTATGTCCTTGGGGTGTCATTCACAGGATGTTTTAAATATATACAGTACACACAGTATATATATATATATATATATATATAAACACACACACACACATATATATGCCCTACTTACTTTACAGTAAGTAGCAATACCTGTGACGCTAGTAATACATTTGAATAAAAGTGGAACTCTCTGTAACTTTACTAATCTGCATAAATAAATTCCTGACATGTCGCAACATACATCAATAGTATAATTTTTCAAAAAGCTCCATCGTTTATCATTAAAAAGTCATCTCATCCTTCAGCATTAGACCTGGATGATGCCTAAACAAAGATGGTCCTGTCCTTTTATAGAGAAAAGCAGATGAAGGCAAGGGGAGTGCTTTCAGAGGTAATAAACATCTGGAAGTACACATTACTTAGTATGCATGCACATAGCATAAAAAATGTATCTGGTGCTAGGCCTACTTTAACTCTTTCACTGCCAGAGCCATTTTTGCATTTTGCACATACAGTAGGTTAACATGTAGATATTGTAGGCACAAAGATTAAAGTTACTAAAGGCACCTTTTTTTTTAAAATAAAACTAAAATAATAAACATGTTATATTCACCTGCTTTGTGCAATGACATTGCATAGAGGGGAACACCCACTGGCACTCCACCTCTTCTTTGTGTGCCCCCATAGCAAGCCTCTTGCTATGGGGGCACATGTGCATGCTCGCTCCTGAGTTGTGCTCCATAGACAAACACAGCTGGCCTTGGCACCGCTCCCCACTTCACCAAAGCATTTGGGGGCAATGGGACCACACGTGCATGCTCACCCCTGAGCTGTATGTGTCTATGGAGCTGTGTGTGTCTATGGAGCTGTACTCCATAGACACACACAGCTTGCCTTGGCACTGCCCTCCTCTTCTCCACAGCCTTTGATTGACTCCAGCAGGAGCCAATGGTTCCTGCTGCTTTCAGAATCCCTGTGTAATGAGGAAGAGAAGATATCCAACCATGCACAGCACTGGAGCTATTGAGGACTCAGGTAAGTATTTGGGAAGGTGAAGGAGGACAGAAAGCAGGAAATGCATAAACAAAACAATTTGGGTTTAGAACCACTTTAAAACCTCAACCCCTATTATACTTCCTTTGCACCAAAATTATTTCCACTGGAAAGTCAACAGTTGTCTTGACAGGTGCACACACAATCTATTATTGATCGACCGATATCGTTTTTTTAACGCCGATACCAATATTTTGGTCATCGGATATTGGTATCGGCCGATATTGAAAAGGGGGGTAAGTAATACCTGCGCTATGGAGTATCCTGGGTTTTTTTTTTTTATATAATAAATATGTATATATGTGGTTTGGAGCTGCCACCAACCTACCACTGAGGAAGTGAGTGAATAAAGGGGTGCAAATATGTTGGTTTATCGGCGCCACCACAATGCACAATGGATAAAAACCTTAAAACCATATACATGTGCCGTGCAAAGTATGTTGAGTGAGTCCAATTAATTGGAACTTAAAAAGTGCACAGTGCATTAAAACAAATTGATGTGGTCCTGCAAGGAGCCAAGGGGCCACATCATGTAATATAAGTGCCAACATGCTGGGACAAGTAGTGATACCTGTAGATGGTACTAATTAGTGTTCCACTATGAAAACAAACGTGCTGAGATTGCTCTAGAGTGAAAGATTTTATTTAGATTTGCAATAGTTGAACCAGTGATACTGTGGGAGGTGTGTGCTCACAGGATGTGGCGTGCTGGTGAAGCCGGTGCTAATACCTGTGGCCCCCCACTAGGTAAAAGCACTTACCGCATGGACTGTATGGGGTCCAAACTGCCCATCAATCCTGTGTCTACAGGTACTGTGGTGGAGGAGGGATATGGGGGTCTAAAAGACCCCCAAACCCCTCCTCTGCACTTAAAAGCATTCAAAATGCCAAGTATGGTTGTTTTGAATGCTGTAAGTTTTTTGAATTCGGCGCCGCCAGTACCCGGAAGTGATGTCATGTCATGACATCACTTCCAGGTACTCAGCGGCGCCGAATTCAAAGAAATGGAGACCCGGTCAGATGGCGGCGGTGCAGATGGAGACCCAGTCAGACGGCGGCGGTGAAGGTAGGATGCCCGGGTCTTCCGGTGGGACAGGAGACCCAGGCGAGCCGCGGAAGGCAGCGGGAGGGGGGACTCGCTCGGCTGTCATTACAAGACAGCCGGCCGTTGGCTATGGACACCGGTACCGGGGTGATGCCTCTAGCTGCAGGCATCACTCCGGTACAAGCACTTTCCCGAAATATCGGCAGTATTGGTAAATCAAAAGGCCGATTCCGATATATCGGGCAAAGTGCATATCGGCCCTCGATATAACGGTTTACTACAATCTATAGCAGCCGGGAGTGTTTATAAACGCCTGCACTGCTACCGACTTAAGCCTTAGGCCTGGTTCACACCTATGCAGGTTGCAGTTTGCATATTCCAGGTGCATTATGCGTTTTTCAATACACATTTTTGATCCATTGAAGTCTATTGAACCAAAAACCAGAAAAAAGTCCCTGACCCTTTCCAAATAATGCATAGATTTGAACGTGACCCATTGGAAACCATGTTAAATGGACTGTAATGTGTTTCTGCAAAACTGAAAATGCACTAAAAAATGCATAGGTGTACACCAGGCCTAACATAGGTGGCAGAAAAATTGGTAGCTGAGTATAAGTGTGACTGGCAGTCAGCTCTTTCAGGCCGGGTTCACATATGTGCGAATTAAATGCAGTTTTCACCACATCCAATTCTCATGACATGCGAGTGTGACTGGCTCTCAATGGAGCCAGTTCACACATGTCCGGGGCGACCGCGGTGCGGATTCCAAATGGGTCCTGTGCGTCTATAGGTCAATTCAGGTGCGAATTCAGGCAAAAATTTGCACCTGAATCGCACCTGAACTGGTGATCATGAACGCACCAGACCCCGGGGTTAACTTTCAGTACCAAAAGCGGTAACCCCAAGCCACACTCGGGATTACCCCAGAACGTTATTCACCATCCCTGCGATCCCCCGCTTTCCTCCCTGGCATCCTCACACTCTCTCCCCGCTCTGTGCATGGCCGATTGCCGGCACTTGCCTTCCGGTTCCTTCCCTGTGAGCGTTGCGACACAGGGGGGTGGAACCAGCAGCAAGTTCAAAAGTGTAAATACACAAATGACATGATACAAAGCTGTGATCCTAGAGGATTACACTGTATCATGCCATTTCACCACAGGATTTCACCTGGTGACTTTTCCAGTGCCCTGCCTGTGCTTTTCCAGTGCTTTGTGCCTGGAAAATTTTGAACCACCATGGAGTCCAAAAAGCGTTCTTTGTGTGCAAAAGTGCTTTTACACGAACTGGAAAACAGCGACAGCGAGTTACTTGAAGAACAGCGATAGCGATTTGTGGGAAAATTGTTCATCAGGTACGGAAAGTGATGACAGTGACAATTCTGATGTCTCTTTCTGGCACATAGCTTGTGGAATTTGGGAAGTATATCAAATGATTCTTCAGAATTTCCAACAGAGCGATGTGCCAGAAAGAGACATCAGAATCGTCGTCACTTTCCGTACCTGATGACGAATTTTCCCACAAATCGCTATCGCTCAGTTCTTCAAGTAACTCAGTTTCGCTGTCGCTGTTTTCCAGTTTGTCTAAAAGCGCTTTTGCGCAAAAAAACGCTTTTTGGACGCCATGGTCGTTCTCAATTTTCCAGGCACAAAGAACTGGAAAATCACAGGCAGGGCACTGGAAAAGTCACCAGGTGAAATCCTGTGGTGAAATGGGATAATACAGTGCAATCCGTTAGGATCATAGCTTTGTATCATGTAATTTAGTGTATTCATATTTTTTAAATTGCCGCCGGTTCCAACCCCCTGCGTTGCAACGCTCGCAGGGAAGGGAATCGGAAGACAGGTGCCGGCATCGGCTGAGCACACAGCGGGAGGAATGCGGGAGGATGGCGGGGGATCGCAGGGGAAGGTGAGTTTTAAAATGTAAAACAACAGATTTCCATGCAAAAGAATGTACCGCTTTTAGCACAGAAATCTGAACATAATCAGACCGCCAGGGAGGTTGAACTCAAAAGCGAACATTTATGATATTACAGCATACCAAATTCTTAGATGTGGTGGCTGCATTCGTTTTCTATTTTTGGCTTTCTTTCCTTTATTTTCATCTGGTGATCCAACCAGTAAGTTTTATTATTTTTTAAAAGAACAAGTTCACCTTCAAATGTAGCAGTTAAGCCCCGTACACACGTACCGATCGTCGGCATACAAACGTTCGTCTTTTCTCCCCGGGATGTCGGTGTCTGTTGAAAAGTGCAAAGACTGCCCAAGAATTTTGTCCGCCGACTACAGCCGACTGCAGAAGTGATGTCATGTAATGGTTAACTTTCCCTGTGTTTTTTCTTTTCTGAGCATGCCCAGTCTTGCAAATCTGTGGTCTGTCGGCAGAATTCTGTACTGACTGGCGAACAATCGTCCGTTCTGGTGTCGGCATACAAAAATTTTCATGTTTGCAAGAAAGACTCTTGTCCGCAGAATGTGCGCAGACAGCTGTCGGAGGCACCATACTAACAAGCGTACAATCGGCAGATCTTTCGTCCGCCGACGTTTGTATGACGACGATCGGTACGTGTGTACGGGGCTTTAGAGTGTTGAGACAAACCATTAACCACTGACAGGGGTGTTTATAATGGTCAGCTTTTATTTAGGCATGTAAAAACTTTATCCCAAAAGAAAAAAAAAAACTGTTGCTGTGACTACTTGTGTAACTGCGGTATTAACTTGAGTTTAGCTTCAATTCGTTAGTGTATCTAAATCTGATAGTCCATCTGACTTTTTCCTTGCCCCAGACTGACAATGCTGCTGTCCAAATGTGCCCCTGTGTTCCTTCATCCAGAATGGGGGCACTCTAATACAGGAGGTGTGGTCATCGCCAGGTAAAAACAGAGAGAGAAAAAGTCTAAAAAAAGAGAAATAATACAGTCATCACATCTAAGGATTGGTAAGATGCAAAATATTACATTTTGGGTTTTGGATTTAATACCTCCTTTAGTCAGTCTTCCACCTAGATAATGTTTTGCCACTGTGTAACATCTAAATGCAAGTTTGGGGAAAGAGAGTAGTCTGCTTGGATTATACAGTATATCTCTATTGGTTTGGGCCTTCACTCGTTTGGAATGGTAACGACTTCTACTAAGCACAGTCCTTCATTGTCTACAATGACTGTTGTTCTGTAATCCTGTTACACATTACATCAGTTGGTGGATATCTTGTGTGGACTTATTTTCTGGAACGAGGACTTTTTCCCAGGCATAGATTTGTGCTTGTAGATAGAGCGAGGTCCAAGTTGGCAGGGAATGTGGGCTGTGCAGTGAGACTGCATTTCAGTCAGGCAAGGCTGGGCCTACCCCAAAGTTTCTAAGTGATGAAGTCTAAATTTTTCACTCCATCAGTTGAGGAAACCATGGGGAGCCCATGCAGAGGAAGTTCCAAGCGGGTTGCCCAAGCAAAGCAAAGGAAAAGTGTTAAAACCCCTACTTGTGGTCTCTGCTATACCACACAAGTACGTATAACAGAAGTTCTGACCTCACTTAAACTTTAATGAACTTCATTCTTGTTTTAGGCCAGTGACTCAAACCACTGTCCTAGATACAGGCAGGGCCGGTGCTACCACTAGGCGAACTAGGCAGGCACCTAGGGCGCACTGCCACCTAGGGTGCAGCCATGACCAGTGCCACATTCCTCTTCTGTCACCTCTTCATCCCCGGTTGATATCACCTCTAGAGAGGGGGGCAGTGTGTATAGGAAGGGGGGTTTAGGGTTAAAGGGGGGCAGTGTGTTCAGGAAGGGGATGTAGCATTAAAGAAGGGGCAGTGTGTGCAGGAAGGGGGGTGTAGCGTTAAAGGGGGGAGTGTGTGCAGGACGGGGGGGAGCAGTGTGTACAGGAAGGGGGTGTAGGGTTGGGGGGGCAGTGTGTACAGTTTTTTTTTTTTGTTAGGGGGGTGCAAGTGGCTGGTCCTGCCTAGGGTGCAAAATAGTCTAGCACCGGCCCTGGATACAGGCAATTGATTTGTGACAAAGGTGAACTGGACCAGCTGAGAGGGTAATTCACCCTAGTGGGGACACAGACGTTAAGAAAAAAAACAAAAAAACAAAGGCTCAAACCCCACAGTACTCACATGTCTGATGAAGGGGTCCTGCGTGACTCAGAAACATTGCACTGTCTTTATTGTGATGTGATCATGCTTCAGTAAAAATAGTTTGGACTCAACTTGATGGTCCATGGTGTGCTGGCAAATATTTTCATTGGAGTTGATGTTCTGGCTCCCTCCCCAGCAGCAACCAGAACTGAACCCCTGTTACGGAGATCCATGACCTGGTCACATGGCTACGTTAATGAGGGAGTTAATAGGTGCATTTATCAAGTCCACATTATGTGCACAGCAGGACCCCATTATGTTACTGGAAGTGAGGTAACAGAGGTACACTGGCCTAGTGTAGAGGGCAAGGGCTCTGCGGTGTCCCTCCTAATGCAACCTACATCAACTTAAGGTGTGTAGTGACATGAGTACTTTTTAGAGGAACTCTGTTTTTTATTACTAAACACAGTGGCGGTTATTTACTAAAACTGGAGAGTGCAAAATCTGGTGAAGCTCTGCAAAGAAACCAATCAGCTTCCAGGTTTTTTTTGCCAAACTTCATTTGAACGAGCTGAAGTTAGAAGATGATTGGCTACCATGCACAGCTGCTCTAGATTCTGAGTGCACAAGTTCTAGTAAATTGACCCCAGTGTTACGGCTCATCTCTAACTGGAGGGAATGCCTTAATGTGAGACTTTCACGCAATTGCAGTCCCCATCTGGTCCTGGGCATTGGTGAGTGCTCTCATGGCGAAAGGTACCCCCGTGTGCAGGGCAAGAGGGCCCGCCCCCAACACTAACACACTTATACTAACATTGATAACACTGCAGAGTGCACAGGACAAGACTGGATTTCTGGCAGGAACAGCAGGTATTTTTTGATAGCAAAATGCCTCTAATGGTATATTTAATACACCAAAACAGAGCAAATAAGAGAAGTTTATAATTAGGTTTGATATACAGGGATTCAACACAACAGAAAGTGTCAGAATACTTTGGCCACAGACCAAAATGCACGTTAGGCCTCCTTCCACCATGTGGCAGTAAAGAGTTTTGTGCCCTTTGCTATTTTCACCATTTATCTCTGAGTTGACGGCCTGGCACCTGACATATCGCTTATGTGTCTGCCCAAGATACCAGAGAGAAATCTCTGTATATTATGAACTTTGCACAAAATCCATCAGCAGAGCGACAGTCTACGTGGCGGGATTGATGGATTGGATGAATGGAATGACTGTGGACGCGAGGAGTGCGCCCAGTACACCACGTCCCAGCCAGCTGCGGTCTACAACTTCTTTCATAAATGCCCAAATTTGTGCACAGCTTCTGGAAAATCTGCAAAGGAGGCTTACCTAAAATATTTATCATCCATGCTACATTTCACTTTTGAAAAGATGC
Organism: Pelophylax lessonae; assembly: GCF_965119305.1. NCBI lineage: Eukaryota > Metazoa > Chordata > Amphibia > Anura > Ranidae > Pelophylax > Pelophylax lessonae. Next base: position 611,582,087 of record NC_138770.1, on the reverse strand, counting down.
AAATTCAGCAGCCTAAATTACAACTTGACTAATAAATGCACAGGAATGTTCATAAAAAGGACTATAAATTACTGCTAACCTTTCACTGCCAGAGGAACCAATAAAGCATTTTATAAGATCCTCTGCCCAAAACAATGAGAACTGCATGTGCGTTGACTTCTAGCTTTTTCCTTGATCTTAAAGGTAAACTCCATGGTAAACCCTGTCTTCATTGACCACCTTTCCAAGCTTAGTTTACTAAGTGGTTCTGGGCAATTGCAAAGGTCCTCCTACTTTTTGTTCTAAGTCACACCACTTCATGTAGTTATTTACCCATCAAAATTGTTAAAATGAACCCATGTTCTTCCCATGCAGAACAAGGGATCTGCATGGGCAGAACCCCTCCCTCTTCTCTCTGTTTCTACATATCTTTTTATTCCAGGAGTCCTTTGGCAAGTCTGATATTATATCACTGGTCCTTCCTGTTCTCATCAAGCAGCAGAAGGGAGAGATCCTTTACCTCTGCATTGAGCGGTGCTCATTTAATAACGATCAGTGAGTGGGCAATGTGTGGTGTAGTACTACTCTAAACCCAGGTCGTGTGCTGGTGCCACCTCAGGGGGCTGATCTAAAACAGCATGGGCTCAGAAGAAGTGGATTGAATAAGGCTGGCTGTCATTCAACCCAGAAGACTAAAGACATCTTGTGGTGAAAAATAATTACTACCGATTAAAGGTGATGTCAGGAAAGTTAAATGCAAGGCCATGTCCGAAGATCTGTGCATGTGAGAAATGCAGCTCATGGTCCAATGTTTAGGGTCATGGCTTTGTGCACATCATGCACTTCCGTGATTGAGCATGCACAACCAACATTGGCTTTGGGGAGCACAACTGACAAGAGTTGGAGAGTGGTTGTTAGCTCCTGTGACCTTCGAGCTGACCTATGTTCTGCTATCCTGTATTTGACCTGGCTTGCCTCTTGGCTTTAACCGGATCACCTGCTCCTGACCTTAGCTTGCATCCTAACTTTGCCTTCTGCCCACTAACTTGGTTACTACTGATACTGACCTCGCCTTTACTCTGACCTTGCTCCTAAAATGGTACTTCTGCTGCCTGACTGTTGCTGACTCCTGCTTGTCTTAACTATCACTCTGCATCCTGCTCCTGTGGGTTCCCGTGACTGATCCGTGATCCATCATCTGAGTATCTCCATCATTTCTAAATATAAATATACAACAACTGCAGCGTTCAAAAATTATTTATAGTGATAAAAAAAAAATAACAATAAGTTAATTTATACCGGTATGTGTGTGTAATCTTATGTTACACCAATATCTTACCCCTAATGTACCATATTGACATCCATAAAAACTTTTCATCAAAATACCAGCTAATAGGACCTCAAAACACAGCATACTTCATAATACCATAACAGTGTACCAAGTGCCTAGATCCAGTAAACCTAGACAATTAAATACAAGGGATTTATATAGAGGTATATATTGAAAAGTCCACCAAGAAAAAAGGAGAAATAAAGTCCTACAAGCCATGCTGGAAAGAGAGTAAACTACTCAGGCAACCACCATCTATCCACTTGCAGGGTCTTCCAGGTGTCATTGATCACATGCAAGGCTTACCATATAATGTGACCCCCTATATGAGTGGTCATGTGCGCATGATAAATCTACCCAGGGAAAAAACGCTCTTTCAAAACTCCCCTTATCCACAGAAGCACCTGAAGGTTTGTAGCCAGTTGCCACCATACACATCCACAACCAGTGGGGATCAGAAACACCACTTGGAATAGCCTCGGAAGGACAAATATACATTTAATAAGAGACACTTCACATAGCGTAAAAATATCTATAAAAAAGGAAAATGTATTAAAGTCTAAACACTTACAAAAATCCAGGAGCAATTCAGCATATCACATAGCACAGCTGTTTGGAATTCCAAAGATGCCAAAGATGGCCTCCGTTCCTCCACGCATGTGTGGTAGCGGGTGTCCAGCTTTGCCCAACCAGTTTTGTCACAAATTACGTCATCGGGGGCCCTCCAGTGGGTTCCCATGCCTGATCTGTGATCCAAATTCCAGGTGATCTCATCTGAGCATCTCCAACATTTCAGCAGTATTCAGACTTTCTTTGAATGATGCAATGCATCTGGACCCACCACAGGCACCAATGCCATTCCTTGCCCTTCTTAATCCAGGGGGCAATGGACTAGTGGTGTACAACATGGATGTACAAGCAGGGATGAGTGTGAAGATCTATGGCTGCACAAACCACCTGCACTGATCAGTGCTCTCGTGTAATGAGGCCTTAGTGTGAAAGATGCAGAGGATTAGTGTTAGAATTTCAGGAAGGTTTAGTGTTAAGGTTACAGGGGGTAATGTGAGGGTTGGGGTTAAGGTTACAGGGAAGGGTATTGTTATGGTCAAAGAGAGAGCCAGTGTTATACAGGGGGTCAATGTGGGAATACTGTCAGGACTATTTCGTAAGGGCCTAGCGATGTAGCCGAAACAAGCATTTTATCTTTATTTTTTTTCTGCCCCCGTACTGCCTGCCAACGAAATAGATATTAATAATAAAAAAAAATAAAAAAAAAAAAGGCAAACTGCGTATACATTAGTACATGAAAATCCAAATGAAAATACATACACATATTCTCAATACATTCAACAGCTTGAAAAATGTTGTTTGAAAGTATGTCATCATTTTTTAAAGCGGACCTTGGGTCATTTTATCATCTCTCTATCTACTAAATCTTCTGCCCTTGTTGTTCTAACTTTGGATAGTAAAACATTTTTTTTTTTCTGCCAGCAAATACCTTATACAGCCCACTTCCTCTTTCTTGTCTGGTAATTAGCCTAGGCTAATGACATCATGCACAGCTCTCTCTCTCACTCTCGTGAGAGTTTGCCAGCAAGTTGGGAGGGGTCATAAGAGAGAGAGCCTCTATAAATCCAGGAAGTGAACAGGCAGCAGCTTCAGCTGCCCACAGTTAAAATGGATCCAGCCAGACTTCGTGGAGGGAGATTTCTGCATATTTGGAAAGTACAGAATCACAGTATATATATATATATATATATATATATATATATATATATATAATATGCAAAGTGTTTGGAGGGAAGCTTCAGAATGGAAAATATGTTTTTATTACAAATTATGTGAGCAGACAGCAGTTCCTCTTTAACTTTCGAAGTGAATGGATGTTACTGCACAAAAACCACATATACTGTTGAAAATTGTTTAGTCCGAGAAAAATATTCCACCCTGCTCCCCTGAATTTTCGTGTCACTGCAGGCAATCACAAATGTCAGTTTGACCCTACTAACAGTTAGAAAATCAAACGAATGTTCTTAAAGGGAAAATGTTTGTTAAAAAATTGTACTAGTGTATGGCCAGCTTAAGGAGGCTTAAAGTGGTTGTAAAACTCAAACATTATATATGAACAAAGCATACCCCTTTATAGTGTGTACTTGTCTCAATTAAAGCGGTTGTAAACCACGGTTGGTAAAAAAAAAAAAAAGTAAGGCAATTGCATAATGTGCTAGTATGCATCGCTACTTACTTTAGAACGAAGCCCTCCCGCAGCGCACTGTCACCACTGAGAGGGCTGACATCTTCCCCCGCTCTTTCTTCTAGGTTTGCACACTCCCACTGTGTGATTGGCTGGAGCCGGGATGATGTCACTCCCGCACATGATCCTTAGTTCTGGTACAAAACTCTGAAGTTCCAGCAAGGTCCAGCATGTGCCAGTGATGTAATCGGCTGCATCCAGGGTGAATATATCACCTAAACAGTGCATGTTTAGGAGATATTCATTTTACCTACAGGCAAGCCTTGTTATAGGCTTACTTGTAGGTAAAAATCACTGTGCAGGCTTTACTACTGCTTTAAGAGCACTAAGTGTCATTTCTGTCTGCTGCTTTGTTCCTCTGCTATCAGCATGAATCACTTCTGACAAGTTTTCCTGACACCAAGAAAAATATGTTGACAGGGAGGGACCTCATTTTGGATGGGAGATTGCTGTGTATGGCTGCCTTCATTTTGTTCTTGTGTGCTGCGTGATGGAAGGTGCGTCTCTTCCCTCCAATCAGCTCTCTGAGCTCTCCTCACTGAGCTCTGCAGAGTGTAACTTCAGCTTTCCGCCCCCTTTTTCTAGCAGCTCAGGCAAACTTGAAAAATTCTCGACTTTGAATGAACGTAGAGAAGAGATTACTGCAGATAAACAAATACAACATCTGTAGGAGATTTTGTTTCCTTTCTGTGTATCACCTGAGGCCAGTCACTTCACTGGGTATATGTATTGGTTTACAACCACTTTAAGGTAGGGCATTTCTCAGCATAGCAGTTTCTTCCCATTAAAAGCTAATGTATCACAAAAAAACAGCTCATAGCACTGACAACACAGGAGCCAATGAGTCATTTTTTTTACAGCTTAAAGTTCTGCTGTCGGAATATTAACCACATCTGTATTTCAATGCAGTATTTCTCCAATGTATTAAATCTCCACAATCAAATGAGTTGCATGTACATCACTCTTAAATGAAGCTATGTGGTGCTAGTAATAATAATAACAATGGTGTGAAAGATATGAAAAGTTGAAACTATCAACTTAAATCCCACACACTGGACTTCAGCCAGAGCAAGAATTGGTTGTATTAATCTGAACTAAATGAGCAAAACCAGAAAAGGCCTTTGAAACCGAAGCCCTTCCTGAGAAGAAGACCTTTAGAGACTAAATAGAGTCCACTTGTAAAAAGTTTAGTACATTATTTGACACCCCCGTGTCTGCTTCTTCGCTGTCCATCCTCCAAGAAAAACACTGAAAAATCCTTGAACAAGATGCTTAAGTGGTATCTGACCTTCATCTTTTTGGACTGCGGCCCTCAAAGCAATTTAACAGCTCCTGCACGCATACTGTAGGCCACTGCGGATGGATTCCTGCCACTCAAAATTCCTCCAAACTTTTATGGAATCTAGAAGAAGGAAACTGTCATGGAACAAACTTTTTTTATTCCACTCTGCAGGCACGTGTATGAGCTGTCAGTCCCCCCCTCCTGTGAGCAGGAATAACAGTTCAGTCCTTTTTGGATGTAGTAGTGGCACAGTTTTTTGCACCAGTCATTACACACCAGGAAAGCAGATCGGAACCAATGTGAAGGAGTGAGGCTTCATGACTGTACAACTACGGCACAAGACTCTAGCCTTTGTGCCACCCATACCCCCAGTCCCTTAAAAATCCCCACTGGCTGAAATTTATGTTATACTTATCTTCAGGCCTTCATCGTATGTGTAGGGTTCCCTTCCCTCTTGCTTCTTCTGGCAGTGGGTGGTCTTCAATGATAGACAGAATTGTGCTTTTGTTAACTTCAAAGAGATGTTTCATTCCCTACACGTCAAACCTTCCAGATTTGCTGGGACAATCCCATATCTTGACCCGCATCAACATTTTTTTTTAGTTAATGCACATGCTCAATAACTTAAAAGGCAATAATTGTGGCGAACAGGAGCCATGATCGGGTGGTCTTTTCTTAGAGGCAGAGTTCTGGCCAGAACCAAATTATAAAGTGGACATGATGGGAATTCTTCTCATATTTAGAGGCTAGGTCTGGGTGGGTATGATTTGGGCATGCTCACCAGGAAAGTGGGCAGACAAAATGCACACCATGGGCAGGGTTAACAATGTCCCAGGATAGTGTACATATCCAAACCAGTCTATGGGAATGCAAAACCTTCTTAAAGCAGGTCAAAGTCAGAAGAAAGTCAACTGCAGGTCAAACTCATCTGTCAATTATTTTGAATTATCTCAGAAGTGTCTCAAGCTGATGCCGTCAACATCATGTCCACAGCCCCTTGACACACACCCTTCTCATATTGGAGACATTTCCTATCCCCTTCTGTTATAGCTCTTGGACAGAAAGTAAAAATAAATCTTCCCAACAGGACACATGTGGGCAGGTCAGTCTATTTTCTCCACTGCAGCAACGCTCAACACACACACAGCACTCTCCCATCCACACACAGCACTCTCCCACCCACACACAGCAATCTACCAAACACTCAGCACTCTCCCATCCACCCACACACAGCAATCTCCCACCCACCCACACACAGCAATATCCCACCCACCCATACACAGCACTCTCCCATCCACACACACACACAGGAATCTCCCACCCATCCACACACAGCAATCTCCCACCCACCCATACACAGCAATCTCCCATCCACACACACACAGGAATCTCCCATCCACACACACACACAGGAATCTCCCACCCACGACACACAGCAATCTCCCACCCACCCATACACAGCAATCTCCCATCCACACACACACAGGAATCTCCCACCCACCCACATGTAGCGGTCAGAGGAGTAGGGGACCGCAATGCAGAATTCAAGTACGGTACAGCAGACAGAGAGGCTGAAGCAGATACCGGCTTTATTAACCAACAGAGTATAATGGCCGGAGAATGATGTTAACAGTAATAACAGATTACATAGGTTTACAGCAAAGTTAACTGCAACGTGATACTTAAAATGGCGCTCCCGCCAACGCACACACAGAAATACAGGCTACTCTGCTATATGATCCTATCTGATTCCCGCTAACTGGGGCACGTTGCTGCAACGCTCTGTCTACAGAAACCTGCTCTATGCCCTGCCACAAGTTAGCACCGGTGCACACTCACAGTTCTGTAGGTACAGCTGCTTTATCTCAGTCTCTGTGATGGTGGATGCAGTCAGGTCTCTGGATCTGTCCCTTGCTGTCTGTAGCTGCAGTCTCTTATGCACTGGTCTGGGTTTCTTTGCAGGTTGTTTATCTTGTTCTGTCACGTGGAGGTCACTGCAGTCTGGCCCCTTGCTCTGGAACTTGCTTGAGGTGCTCTGGGATGTTCTCTCCTCTCTTTCTCTGATTCTCAGCTGCAGTCCGTAGTACCACAGTTCAGCTCTGTCTCCTCTGGCAAGATCCTGTTGCTCTGTCCCTGGATTATACAGTCTATATCCCCTCTCAAGGCCACAGCATCTAGTACCTTTCCTTAGCTCAGCACAGCCATAGAGACGAACACCACACCGTCCCAGGAACTTCCTGCTCCCTCAACTGTGGCTTATTCTCATTAACAACAACAGTGACATCTTGTGGCTGAAAGATGCATGACAGTCTGTGGGAATTTCTCAATAGAAGTACAGTGTAGTGGAGTTTAGTCATTCAAGGGGCTGACCCCCTACACACACACTGCACTCTCCCACTCACCCACACACAGCAATCTCCCACCCACCCACACACATCACTCTCCCACCTACCCTAAACAGCAATCTCCCACCCACCCACACACAGCAATCTCCCACCCACCGATACACAGCAATCTCCCACCCACCCACACACAGCAATCTCCCACCCACACACAGCAATCTCCCACCCACCGATACACAGCAATCTCCCACCCACCCACACACAGCAATCTCCCACCCACACACAGCAATCTCCCACCCACCGATACTCAGCAATCTCCCACCCACCAAAACACTGCACTCTCCCACTCACCCACACAGCAATCTCCCACCCACCCACACACAGCACTCTCCCACCCACCCACACACAGCACTCTCCCATCCACCCACACACAGCAATCTCCCATCCACCCACACACAGCACTCTCCCACCCACCCACACACAGCAATCTCCCACCCACCCACACACAGCAATCTCCCACCCAGCCACACACAGCACTCTCCCACACACAGCAATCTCCCACCCACACACAGCAATCTCCCACCCACCCACACACAGCGATTTCCCACCCACACACAGCAATCTCCCACCCACCCACACAAAGCAAACTCCCATCCACCCACACACAGCAATCTCCCATCCATCCACACACAGCACTCTCCCACCCACCCACACACAGCACTCTCCCATCCACCCACACACAGCAATCTCCCATCCACCCACACACAGCACTCTCCCACCCACCCACACACAGCACTCTCCCACCCACCCACACACAGCAATCTCCCACCCACCCACACACAGCAATCTCCCACCCACCCACACACAGCACTGTCCCATCCACACAAACACAGCAATCTCCCACCCAGCCACACACAGCACTCTCCCACACACCCACACACAGCAATCTCCCACCCACACAGAGCAATCTCCCACCCACCCACACACAGCGATTTCCCACCCACACACAGCAATCTCCCACCCACCCACATACAGCAATCTCCCATCCACCCACACACAGCAATCTCCCATCCATCCACACACAGCAATCTCCCACCCACCCACACACAGCACTGTCCCATCCACACAAACACAGCAATCTCCCACCCAGCCACACACAGCACTCTCCCACACACCCACACACAGCAATCTCCCACCCACCCACACACAGCAATCTCCCACCCACCCATACACAGCACTCTCCCACCCACCCACCCACACACTGCACTCTCCCATCCACCCACACACAGCAATCTCCCACCCACCCACACACAGCAATCTCCCACCCACCCATACACAGCACTCTCCCACCCAGCCACACACAGCACTCTCCCACACACCCACACACAGAAATCTCCCACCCACCCACACACAGCAATCTCCCACCCACACACAGCAATCTCCCACCCACCCACACACTGCACTCTCCCACTCACCCACACAGCAATCTCCCACACACCCACACACAGCACTCTCCCATCCACACAAACACAGCAATCTCCCACCCACCCACACACAGCACTCTCCCACCCACCGACACACACCACTCTCCCATCCACACACAGCAATCTCCCACCCACACACACACAGCACTCTCCCATCCACACACAGCAATCTCCCACCCACACACACACAGCACTCTCTCCAAAAAAGACCTTACAGGGGTTTAACCATTTCCCAATCTATTGAAAACTATGAAACTGATTGGCTTTAGATTTACTTTGATACTTTCTTCCCTGGTGCTCCCCTTGTACTATATACTCACCGGTCACTTTATTAGGTACAACGTACTAGTACCCGGTTGGACCACCTTTTGCCTTCAGAACTGTTCGTGGCATAGATTCAACAAGGTGTTACATTCCTCAGAGATTTTGGTCCATACTGATATGATAGCATCACGCAGTTGCTGAAGATTTGCTGGCTGCACATCCATGATGTGAATATCTCCCATTCCACCACATCCCAAAGGTACTCTATTGGATGAGATCTGGTGACTGTGGAGGCCATTGGAATACAGCTTTGTGGCATGGTGCATTATCCAAAAAACAAACAGAGGGCAAACTGGCCTAGCGCTTTATCCTCAATAATAGGCTTTATTAAATATAAGTGCATATACTCACAAACCAGAGTTTAAAAGGCACATCAAATCCAAACATCTGGAACAGTCTGTATTATGTTGACAGATACATTGTCCTCAATAGATGATGGCTAACGCGTTTCGAGGCTTAGCCCCTTCTTCAGAGCCAACAGGCCATGTCTGAAAGCATCGCCTATGGAGATTTTAAAGTACCATACTTTGTCGCCATTCCACAAGCGTGTGCAATTTTAACCACTTAAGGACCAGAAGGTTTTACCCCCTTAATGCCCAGGACATTTTGCGATACGGCACTGTGTTACTTTATTTGACAATTGTGTGGTCGTGCGACGCTGTACCGAAATAAAATTTATGTCCTTTTTTCCCCACAAATAAAGCTTTTTTTTTTCGTGGTATTTGATCGCCTCTGTGTTTCTTATTTTTTGCACTATAAACAAAAAAATGCAACAATCTTGAAAAAAAAAAATATTTATTTTTTCACTTTCTTCTATAAAACATTGCCAATAAAAAAAACTTAAAAATCTAATATTTTCATAATTTTAGTCCAATATGTATTCTGGTACATATTTTTGGTAAAAAAAACATCTCAATAAGTTTATAGTAATTGTTATGCACAAAAGTTATCGCGTCTAGCAACTAGGGGAAAGATTTATGTAATTTTTTATTGTTATTTTTTACTAGTAATGGCGGCAATCTGCGATTTTTAGCGGGACTGTGACATTGCGATGGATAGATCGGACATCTAACTGACACTTTTGACACTTTGGGGGGGACCAGGGGCATTACTACAGTAATCAGTGCTAAAAATATGCACTGTTACTGTAATTACATTGTTACATAGTTAGTCAGGTTGAAAAAAGACACAAGTCCATCTGGTTCAACCAAAAAAAAAAAAAACCCAGTATTGAAAACCCAACTGGACAATCCCATATACACAATCCTATACCCGCAGTTGATCCAGAGGAAGGCGGAAATAAACTCCAGCAAAGCATGATCCAATTTACTACAGCAAGGGAAAAAAATTCCTTCCTGATTCCCCCTAGAGGCAATCAGATATTCCCTGGATCAACTTAATAAATAAATAAATTCAGTTCCTCTAATCTTTTCTCATAGCTCAGCTCATCCATGCCTCTTATCAGTTTGGTTGCCCTTCTCTGCACTTTCTCCAGTTCCCCCATATCCTTTTTAAGAACTGGTGCCCAAAACTGAACTACATATTCCAGATGAGGTCTTACTAAGGGTTTGTACAGGGGCAAAATTATATCTCTCTCTCTGGAGTCCATGCCTCTGTTAATACAAGAAAGGACTTTGCTTGCTTTGGAAACAGCAGCTTGGCATTGCATGCTATTATTAAGCTTATGATCAACCAGAACACCAAGATCCTTCTCCATTATGGATTTCCCCAGTTCTACTCCACCTAGTATGTATGATGCATGCATATTCTTAGCCCCCAAGTGCATAACTTTACATTTATCAACATTAACCACTTTACCACTAAGCCTATTTTTGACACTTTTTGTTTACAAGTTTAAATCAGTATTTTTTGCTAGAAAACTACTTAAAACCCCCAAACATTATATATATTTTTTTAGCAAAGACTCTGGAGAATAAAATGTCGGTCATTGCAAAATTTTTTGTCACGCGGTATTTGCGCAGCGGTCTTTAAAACGCAATTTTTTTGGAAAAAATTTGAAAAATCACATTTCACTGCATTTAAAAAATACTAAACAGTAAAGTTAGCCCATTTTTTTGTATATCGTGAAAGATGATGTCACGCTGAGTAAATAGATACCCAACATGTTACGGTTTAAAATTGCGCCCCCCCGTGGGATGGCGACAAACTACGGTCAAAAGAGATCTCAATCTGCGACGATTTAAATTTATTTAACGGTTACCAGTTTAGAGTTGGAGTGTAGCTCTTTTTTTTAAATTATTGCCCACGCTCTGGCGATCGCGGCGATACCTCACATGTGTGGTTTGAACAGCGATTTCATTCGCGGCTCGACTTGCGTATATGTTTTTTTTTGTGCGCGAGCTAACGGTGACAGGGGTGTCTAATTTTTTTTTTCCTATTTATTTTTTCTTTTTTTTTTAACTTTATTACAGGTTTTTAAAAAAAAAAAAAATCTGATCACTTTTATTGCTGTCACAAGCAATGTAAACATCCCTTGTGACACCAATATGTAGTGACAGGTACACTTTATGGAGGGATCGAGGGTCTAAAAGACCCTAGACCCCTCCACTACACTTCCCTGTATGCAAAACGCCGAAAACGGCATTTTTGCATACAGCCGTTTTTCAAATCTGCCGCCTTTTGCAGCACAGTAACCCGGAAGTGACGCCATGGACGCCGCCTCCGGGTTACGTCATCAGAGACCCGATCGATGCCATTTCCGGCATTCATCGGGACTCCATCCAGCCGGCGGATGTGCCGGCTGGGTGCTCGGGGCTCCCGGTGGGACGGGAGCCCCGAGCAAAGCCACGGAAGGCGGCGGGAGGGGGGGGATGTCCCCTCCTGCCCCCCGGGTAACGATCGAGCGGCTCCCGAGCCGCATCGGTCGTTACCGATGGAAAGCCGACCGTCGGCTTCAAACAACGGTACTGGGATGATGCCTCTAGCTAGAGGCATCATCCCGGTATAACCACGCAAAGTCAGCCGACGTAGATCTACGTGGCTAGACGTTAAGTGGTTAAACCTCATTTGCCACATAGTTGCCCAATGAAACAGTGCATTGAGGTCAGATTGTAAGTTGGAGACATCCTGTAAAGAAGTTATTCCACTGCATAGCTTGGTGTCATCTGCAAAGACTGAAACTGTATTTTTAATCGCAAACCCTATATAATTTATAAAGATATTAAAAAGTAAGGGTCCCAACACTGAACCTTGGGGTACACCACTGATAACCTTAGACAATTCAGAGTAAGAATCATTAACCACTACTCTCTGAATTCTATCTTTTAGCCAGTTTTCTATTTATTTACAAACTGATCTTTCCAAGCCTGTGGACTTTACCTTACACCATGGGTGTCCAACCTTTTGGCTTCTCTGGGCCACATTGAGTGTAGAGAAATTTCTCTCGGGCCGCATATAAAATACATACTATTAGTTAAAGCATATTGTGACAGGAAGTCAGGTAAATCTGTGGATGTAGTCACAGACAGGAGATACATTTCCACCTGGTTTAGAAAATTCACCAATTACTATAGGGTGTCGGCTGCAGAGGTAGCCAGAACTGTCTAAGGACGTTGAACAGACTGCAGCTATTCAGAATGAGGCAATTAAGGCCTCTATAATTTGTCCAGAGGAAGTCTATGGATTGCTGCCTCCTGACGCTGTGTGAGCTGGGGAGAGGAGGACAGTCAGATGTGTGCCTCCCGACGCTGTGTGAGCATGGGAGAAGGATTGCTGCCTCCTGACGCCATGTGGGTAGAGGAGGACAGTCAGATGTGTGCCTCCCGACGCTGTGTGAGCATGGGAGAAGGATTGCTGCCTCCTGACGCCGTGTGGGTAGAGGAGGACAGTCAGATGGGTGCCCGCTGAAGCTGTGTGAGCATGGGAGGGGAAGACCTCCTGAAGCGATGTGCGCTGAGGATGGTAAAAAGTGTGAAGACTAATCAAGGTGAGGTCTTGGATTGTCTCTATGTGAAAAGAAACCAATCGACATTTCCTGTGTGAAGGGAAAATGAATTAAGACTGAAGAATACTCAAGGTGAGGTCTGGGATTGTTTCTATGTGGAAAGAAATAAATGAACTGTTTGCTATGTGAAGAGACAAGCAAAGGAATGGTTGCTATGTGAAGAGACAAACAAAGGAATGTGTTCTATGTGAAGAGAAAAGGGACATGTTCAATGGACATTTGTTGTGTGAAGAGAAAAAACATGGACTATTGAGTGTCTGCTGTAGGATCAGCAAAGTTTGCCCAACAGTAGGTTGGAGACAGACTCCTTAGGTAGGTTCCTGTGTGTGAGAAGGTAGCCGCCCACCGTGGCAAGGATTTATTTTGTGTTTTATTTTATTTTGGATGTTTTTGACGCTTGCACTTGTGTGAAGAAAATTGCATGAATAAACCAAACTGTTGTTTGCAACCACTTCTCTGCTATCTCCCTGTGTAACGAAACCCCCCCAAAGGGGTCATCCATACCCGCCACCGAGCTAAATCCCCACCACATATGATGGAGGATGCGGGCATGGATGACCCCTTAGGTACTTTATACACCGGTCGCACACCTGCAGTTAGGGGGTGAGCGTGTGCCGCCTGCCCTTAGTCAGCAGTGGGGATGGGAACACAGGTCTCTGTGATGCTATATAGGAACACAGGTCTCTGTCATCATTTCACAAGCCAGGCCCCCCCACAGTTAGTAACACGCCCCTAGGTACACATTTAACCCCTTGATCACTTACTGTGTTAACCCCTTCCCTGCCAGTGTCATTATTACAGTAACAGTGCATATTTTTAGCACTGATTACTGTAGTAATGTCACTGATCCCCCCAAAAGTGTCAAAAATGTCAGTCCGGGGTCCGATCTGTCTGCCGCAAAGTCACACTCCAGCAAAAAATCACAGATCGCCGCCATTACTAGTAAAAAAAAAAAAAAAAAAAAAAAAACAATAAAAATGACATAAATCTTTCCCGTAGTTAGTAGACGTGATAACTTTTGGGCAAACCAATCAAAATACGCTTATTGGGATTTTTTTTACCAAAAATATGTAGCAGAAAACAAATTGGCCTAAAATGTTAGAAAATGTAGATTGTTAATTTTTTAGGGGAATGTTATACTGTATAGCAAAATGTGAAAAATATTGTTTTTTTTTTTTTGAGAATTGTCGCTCTTTTTTTGTTTATAGCACAAAAAATAAAAATCGCACAGGTGATCAAATACCACCAAAAGAAAGCTCTATTTGTGGGAAAAAAGTACATCAATTTTATTTGGGTACAGCGTCGCACAACCGGGCAATTGTCTGTTAAAGTAATGAAGTGCTGAATCGCAAAATATGGCCTGGTCATTAAGGGGGAAAATCTTCCGGTCAGAAGTGGTTAAAAAAACTGCTGCGCAAATACTGTGTGACATAAAAAATTGGAACGATCACTATTTTATTCCCTAAAAAAAAAACAAATTAATATATATATATATATATATATATATATATATATATGTTTATATATATATATATATAATGTTTGAGGGTTATAAGGAATTTTCTAGAAAAAAGAATACTGATCAGTGGCGGTGCCCCCCCCCCCCCGAAAAAAAGAAGGAAAAATAAAAGATAAAAAAAAAGTCAATTTTTAGCCCACTAGGGGAGCCGGCCTACTGGTGGGTATGGGGGGGGGGTTTTGCCCCCCACGTGAGGCAGACAGAGGCGCCGATTGGCGGCCTTCTGGGGGAGTGTCGGGGCGCCCCGACACTCCCCACTTTACTGGACTCCTGGCTGTGATTGGTCCAGCCTGGCGTCACGTCCTTCCCGCCCGCCGGCGCAGACTGAGGAGAGCTGCACCGCATGTGGAGTAGGACTGGAGAGTGACTGTGCTGCTGTGAGACTCAGGAGGACGTCCGCGCCAGAAAGACTGCTGTTCGCGTGAGTGCACTCGTCGGCTCGCACCTCGCAGTCGTCATTCCTCTTCGGCATCGGCATTCGGGAAGAAGACGGTGACCGCTGGTGTGGAGTCAAGTGACCGGACACCGGACCGGAGTACATCACACAGGTCTGATTATCTTAATTACAATCTAGGAGTTCTTTCCCAGGTTATCTCTGCCTCTATTTCTGGATCAGGTGTATAGCCAGTTCCTCCATCGGTCACATTGAGGCCCACGCCACCTTGTCCTGTCTTCGGGGTGATTTGCATTACTCATGCAGCGTTCCGGTTTTCATTTCTTCATACCTGTGACTGGAAACCGCAGACAAAGCTTCAGATTCATGTTTCTGCACGTGTCCTGTGCAGAGCCTGGAGGGGTTCCAGTCATCCCCCATTCCTATCCAAGTACCTTGTGTGGGGGGAGAAACAGTCCTGGACTTGTAGAGCCAATAGAAGTGCAATAAACCTGAGCAATGAACTTAATTTATTCCCTAATTTGGTAAATATCCAACAAAGGGGTTTTGTTAGATCTGTTTAATGAGTGAGCAACCCCCCCCCCCCTTAAAAAAAAAAAAAAACTGTTGATCCTGCCAAAAATCCAAAGCTGTCCAGAGCACTCCATACTGGTAATATCCCTCAGTGTTCTCTCTGTGGACTACAGAACACCTCCCTACTATATTATGGGGGGGGGGGGAGTAGTTATGTAGCTTTTAAGGCTGAATAAAATCATGAGTCAATGCTGTTCAACCTACATGGTTTGGATTGTGTGTGGGATTTTTCTTCTCTAACAATTCCCATAGCCCTGTATATTCTGCTTCTACATATCATGTATGTATGTATATGTATATATATATATATATATATTATGTATATGTGTGTATATATATATATATATATATATATATATATATATATATATATATATATATATATATATAATATGTGTGTGTGTATATATTTTCTCTTGTGATTTAATATATAGAATAAATAACAAAAAATATTTAGCGTGTGTCTGTAATGTATTTGTGTGTGTGTGTGTGTGTGTAGACAGATATACATTTTTATTCCTTTTATATTTATATATAATCAAATGAAAATAATTATACAAAAAAATACTGACTGCAATATACTGACTGCAATATACTGACTGCTACATACTGACAGCTACATACTGACGTACGCTGGTCACTGCATTGAAAGGGGGCCTGTACTGTGGGGTTTGTGCTAGGGGGCCTGTACTGTGGGGTTTGTGCTTGAGGGGTTTGTGCTGGGGGGTTTGTGCCACTCTCAGTCAGTGTATCCCATAATAGGGCCCTGCTCCCTATTATGCGATTTACTATTACTGATGGACCCCTTAATATGTGATATATTGGGAGAATTTGTTCACGCAAGCAAAATACAGGGGACAAAATGGGTGGAGTCTATAAGGGGTGGGGCTTTTGAGAAATGGGAGGGGTCAAAATGGAAGGGCGGGGTCTTGCGCCCGCCATCTTAAAACTTCACCAGCCGCCACTGATGCTGATTATGGCTAGGTTCCCACTGTTGCAGCTGTGGGTTAGTGCCTGCGGTCCAGGGCATCCATGTTCACCATTTTAGGTGCGAATCAGGCCTGAATTTTTGCCTGTATTCAGACCTGAAATGGAGCCAAAAACGCACAGGACCCTTTTTCAGTGTGCTCTGCGGCCGCCCCGGAGCTGTGTGATCCAGCTTCATTGAGAGTCGGTCACACTCTCCTGTCATGTGGGGAAAACCGCATACAATTCGCATTAGTGTGAACCCAGCCCTAAACTTGCAAACAAAAAGTGCCAGAAAAAGCCTGGTCCAAAATGTTTTCTTACGCGTTTTATAACACTTTTAAAGTCTCTGTCCTCTTTGCTGCTAACAACTTTAACCGTACCGCATTCTCTTTTAAGCTGGAATTTTATTATAAGAGACTTAGAAAACAAGCGGTATTGATTATTAGTCTGAACGAGACATCTGCTTTTCATTTCGCAGGAAGAAAAACTGGAAATGAAGCTATATTGGGCATCTCAGTCGCCTCATAACATCATGATTGGCTATATAGAAAATGTAATGTATCCTGTAATTACCACGTGTGTGACATGGAGAGAACCCTGCAGGATGAATCAGTCTGGCTCATTTTTAGCAGAGCTTCCATGTCTCTTACATACATGGATAAGCCAGTCACTGGATTTTTGGGATACTTTGTTGCTGTACTGTGATATACGTTTGTCTTACCTCCGCAGTGTGAATCATTGCTGAGTGCACATTCTATAAACATACAATAAGGTTTTATAAAACATACACTGCAAGCAAGGCATCTGTTTTCTATTCTTCATCTCCTTCACATCAGTGAGTTCCCAGTCTCAGAAGTGGGACGGAATAGAACAGTCTGTAGCCAATCAGATCATCAAACATATTCACAGCTGCACACAGTATTTCAGGAGGAACATATATAGGCCCTACTATGCAGAGCCCTTTGATTGATAGTGAGGTTTTAGTGAGAATACTTTTCAAGTTATGTAAAGTTTTCCAGAACATAAACCTTACATGAGTAGAGTTTGCTGTTCCATATTATAATCAGAGCTACTGTAACATAAATCTGATTATAATACCTTAACCCACACTTACTAAGGCTAGGTTCACATCTATGCGGTTGCGGTTGATGAGGTTTTCAGGCGTGTTTTGTGTTTTTGAACATCCATTTTTGATGCTTTTTTTTAATCTCTTTAATAAAGATGTGTATAGCTGGTTGATAAGGAGCTGGCCGGGAGGCCGCCCGCCGCATCCTTAAAACGGATGACTCATCAGCTGTCAGCGAGGATTTTTTTACTCGGTCACCGTCTCTCTGCTCTGCCCCCCCCCCCACACTCACTGGAGCGCTGGGCTGTGGAGGGGGCAGGAGCAGCTGGCTCATGCTCTCAGCGGCACGCTGAGAGGCTGAGGCAGGAGCCAGTCCAGGCATCTTAGTGGATCCTGAACATATGGTTGTGATCTTTTCCGAGCCTGGACCGGCTCTGTGATGTCAGCCGACTGCGGGCTTGAGCTCACTGTCTGCTGAACATGGGTCACAAAACGGAACGGACTGCACTCATGTGATCCATAAAAGTACAGTTTTGCTATATTTCTCCTTTAAAGGACCCTTTAGCTGGTAAAAGCTGTGTTTGATGTGCTTGCCACCTCTGGCTCACTCCTATCTCCTAACAAATCCACCTACGTAATATTTTCTACTTTCTGTCAGAAATTGGTAAAATTGGGGAGAGTTAACCCTTTCTTCTGGGAGGGTATTATACTCTAAAATGGTTTTGAGGATGTTTTATTTTTGTTTTTTCACTTGTTACCATTGTTGCTGCTCCCATGTCTGCCGGGTGGGGGTTTCAGCCCCCTGGTGCGTTTTCCGGCAGTGAATGCGCATCCTATGGCGACTCTGGGTAGGTGGTTTTGAAGGAGTTATCCAGTCATGCATTTTCTGTGACGTACACTAACATGTATTTATATTGTATGTTCTAATTATATAGAATCTAACATGTGTGCATATATTTTGTTGTAGAGATTTTAATGTGTTTGAAGAAGCTCCTGAAGAAGCTGCAACAGACCACGAAACATGTAGAGATGTGTATTTAGCTGTCCATGCATTATCCCTCTGCGTTTTCAGCATACTGACAGACCCAACTATTTACATCTTGTAATCAAGGATCATAGTGGGAAACTCATGGCTGTTTTTGGAAGCTGATTTGTATAAATTTTTGTGTTTTTAATGTATATGAATTTTATATTAATAAAGAGGTTTATGTATACTTATAACTATTGGATTATGTGTAATCTATGATGGTACCAACAAAATCTACAAACTCTCCCTCACTGTTTTACATGTTTTTGAATTGATAGTATGATGTACCACTTTATTGTGCTGCACTCATATACTCAGTTGCGCCAGGGGCGATGCCCCTTGGACGGAAAAGCGTCAGATGGAACTACATCGGTAACGTCATTATGCCAAGGCGTTGATTGGGTTTTACTGGTGTTTGACATGCGATTTATAATTTTACACTTGTAATTATTTTTTTTAATATAATAAAAGCGGGATTTTAATATTAGTACACTATGAGAGATCTTCTCCCTCTTGCCTGTCCTTGATTTACATTTAACACGTGGTGGATTGCTGCGGCCGGCGGGATGAGCTCAATCTGATACCTGGAAGTCACTATTCATTCATCCATCCATGTGTTTTTTTTCCCCAAAGCGCAGCCAGACCTCCTTCCTTTGAGGTTTGAGGATCTGGTAAGCAGTTTGTGACAGGTGGTGCACACAAGTGGTGAAGAGTTTTACTTAACTGTGGGATTACTGGAATTCATTAGCATACAAATTTCTCTATGGTCATGAACTTTGCACTGACCACTTTATAATTATGTGGGACTTTATTGATTGGATCTTTGGAGCACACATATACATTTTTTCCTTTTTCACTTTTTTTTTAAATTTTTATACATTGGATGTATTTTATTTTACATATTTATGCAATTGCACTTTGCATTTTTGGGTCGTAAAGTCTCAAAGTTTTTCAACCTAATGTATTTTATGTATTAAGGTGAAAAACCTTTGGTGCTGAAGCTGCCCCCAGACCCCCCCCCCCTTATTGTTACCTGAACCGGATCGTTCCGGCAACGAGCACAAGCCCAGCGGCTCCAGCCGCTGTTTTGGGTCCTCATTGGATAGATTGATAGCAGCAGGAGCCATTGGCTTCCGTTGCTGTCAATTAAATCCAGTGACACGGGAGCTGGGAGCAGGGTCGAGTCCTGCTGTCTGTATTAATGGACGCAGCAGCGGGACTCGTGAGCATGCCTGTACAGGTGCCCCCATGCAAATCGGCTCTCCGTGGGGGCACTCAATGAAGAGGAGTAGCCAGGAGCAGCCACGGGGCACCCCAGAAGAACCTTTACCCGTGTCTCATCAAGTATGGCTTTTCTGAGCTCTTGAAGGAGGGAAGCAGAGAAACCTACCTTCCGTGGGTTTTTCCAGGAATCTATGGAATTGTGGGGCCTGCTTTTGAGCATGGTGAGTAAAGGGGCACTCTGTTGCATATGTAATTGTTAATTTTTCCTGAGAAGGCTGGACTACTACCTCCAACCTCCCAAAACTCCCTGTTGCTTTCTGACAGTGATGAGTAGTATAATTAGCCAACATGAAGGCTCAGATGGTGGAGGTGGAGGTGGGGCCAAGCTTGGTTTTTATACAAAAAGTGCAGATTTAAATATAAATTTAGCAGCATCCATCCAGGAACCTTGTGGTAATTTTTAAATCGTTGCTCATGTATTTGTTAAGCATATATTCAGTATGAATTACACAGGTTCATGGCAAGCTGGTTCAAATTGGCCTTTGCTTTTCCTCTTTAGAAGTGAACGACTTTTACTAAAAAAAAAAAACAAAGTCCTATAAAAAATGTTTTATATGGTGTCAGATAAAAGCATTTCCCTTAATGTAAAATTACTAGAGAAGTCTGCTGCTTAATAACTGTTTCCCTTCAGACGATTCTGCATATTACAGCCAATTTTGGTTGAAATTTACTGAACCAGTTTTCCGCTGCCTATGGCAGTACTGAAAAAAATCTATGAAATTGACTCCTGGAATTCCACAAACAGTGGAAAAATGGTTCTGGACCAAGTACAGAACTGACAACTTTCTTATAGATTGGAGTTCTTTTTGACGAAGTTATGAGTCAATAAAAATTAGGGTTTAGCGTTAAAGAGCCTTGGCGAGACAAGCTTGGTGTCTAATGTGCCCACACAAGACAGGGGTATAATAATCATTCATTCATAATGACTGTAGGAACCATCACAACTTTGTGGCTGAACAAAACTTTTTCCTGATCTGTGTTAAAATCAAGACGAGTTCCATTTATGCACAATTTCCACATTTTTGCACTTTGTCTATATCTGGGTTACACTTCCTGCTTTTAGTCTCATAACACGGAATACATACAGTACATTTTATGTATGTCCATTAGTGCTTACTATAGAGGAACATGCAGTCTGATTCACCTTAGACCAGTAAAAGACACAAAAGGAGTATATCTTTGTACTAAATGTACCTAACGTAAGCACCTGAATTTGACTCGGGATCAGCCCCTTGCAATCAGCTGTACAGCAACGGTAAGGCAGACCACAGATGGTGCAAATTTTTTGGAAAAGGAAAAAAATTTGCATGATTCCCCCATTAACACAGACAGTGGTGACAGGGGAATCCCTCCTACTGGGACATTGTATTCTCCAGGTAGGGGGGCGGGTAACCAGTGATTATTGCTAGTGGCTAGAGCAGTTGCTAGCGATAATTGCAAGTAAAATCCAGCAAGCTGGTTGTACCGAAGTTGAACAATCAATCAACTTCGAACATTCAGCCTGCCCATACAAGGTTCGCATCATGGCTGGTTACTGCTGAACCTTGCATAATATTTCACTTCTTTTCCTTAAAAAATTCTTTGGTTGCTTTCACAGTATGCTTCGGGTCATTGTCCATTTGCACTGTGAAGCGCCGTCCAATGAGTTCTGAAGCATTTGGCTGAATATGAGCCGATAATATTGCCTGAAACACTTCAGAATTTTTGTCAGCAGTCACATCATCAATAAATACAAGAGAACCAGTTCCATTGGCAGCCATACATGCCCACGCCATGACACTACAATCACCATGCTTCACTGATGAGGTGGTATGCTTTGGATCATGAGCAGTTCCTTTCCTTCTCCATACTCTTCTCTTCCCATCACTCCGGTACAAGTTGATCTTGGTCTCATCTGTCCATAGGATGTTGTTCCAGAACTGAAGGCTTTTTTAGATGTTTTTTGGCAAACTCTAATCTGTCCTTCCTGTTTTTGAGGCTCACCAATGGTTTACATCTTGTGGTGAACCCTCTGTATTCACTCTGGTGAAGTCTTCTCTTGATTGTTGACTTCGACACACATACACCTACCTCCTGGAGAGTGTTCTTGATCTGGCCAACTGTTGTGAAGGGTGTTTTCTTCACCAGGGAAAGAATTCTTCGGTCATCCACCACAGTTGTTTTCCGTGGTCTTCCGGGTCTTTTGGTGTTGCTGAGCTCACCGGTGCATTCTTTCTTTTTAAGGATGTTCCAAACATTTGATTTGGCCACACCTACTGTTTTTGCTATTTCTCTGATGGGTTTGTTTTTTCAGCCTAATGATGGCTTGCTTCACTGATAGTGACAGCTCTTTGGATCTCATATTGAGAGTTGACAGCAACAGATTCCAATCCGTTGCAAGTAAAATTGCAAGTAAAATCCAGCAAGCTGGTTGTACCGAAGTTGAACAATCAATCAACTTCGAACATTCAGCCTGCCCATACCAGGTTCGCATCATGGCTGGTTACTGCTGAACCGGCCAAGATTCGAACTGTCTATAGCCGGCCTAAGACTGTAAGAGAGGGGAGCCAATCAGCTCTGCTGCATGCAAAACATACTGATAAGGAGCATTCTAACGGAAGGAGAGAGCAGAGTGAGCAGAATCCATCAATCTGTTGCTTCGCTCTCTGTCAGTAAATTGGGGGTTTTGGACACCACTGTAAATTTCAGAGCTGTGTGGACAAAAATGAAAATTCTTTGGTAGGTAAAACAGCTGCCTTTTTGTATTTGTTTGTATGCTTGGGGTTCAGTTCGAAAAGGTAACGTGTGTGGGTACATGTGCTGATGTGGAACATGGTTAATACCTGGTTAGATCGGCTAGTTTTCCAAAGTTCTCAGTATTTCTTTGTTGGCCATTCTTTACAGTATCTGCTAAGTCTAGATACTGCTTTAGCAATCTCATCATCTATATGTGATATACAGAATGTAGGGAACTTGTATCCCTCTCTCTCTCCCTCCATCACTCTTTCTTTTCCTCTCTCTCTCTCTCTCTCTCTCCCTCCATCACTCTTTCTTTTCTTCTCTCTCTCTCCCCCTCCATCACTCTTTCTTTTCTTCTCTCTCTCTCTCCCTCCATTCCTCTTTCTTTCCCTCTCTCACTCTCCCTCCATCCCTCTTTATTTCCCTCTCTCTCCCCCTCTCTTCATCATACAATATCATACAATATCAAAACGGGAATCTTTCTCTTTGATTTGCACTCACTGTTATTGTATGTATTGGACATCTGAAATGTCATCGGGCAGCAAATGTGAATTCTGCTTAGTGCACTATATCATTAACTGAGCAAAAACATTTTGTATGGTCCCCCTGAGGGCTTCAGTTTTTAGTCATCGATCCCTTATATTATGGTTAAGACCCTGGTCTGTTATAGGATTCCACCTCTTTGTCAATTTGCCATCTGCCTAGACTTTTTACTCTGCAATGTCTCTTCCTTAATGGGGCCTTCCCTGTCCACTGCCTGTTAATGGAACACAACTTTACCTCACCGTTAAGTAAGTCCCTTGTCTCGCCTATTAGTTGATGATAGACTGCAAATACCAAGCAGCAAAACCCTAACATCTCTACAGGAGTCCCTGGTGAAGACCATGACCTTTTTTGAGCTTGGGAAGGCAATACCTATCATTGGTGACTCTAAAGCCTAGTACACACACAACGAATTTCCGCCGACCGGTCTTCCATCTTTTGTCCAGAGTGGTGTCTTGTTGGTTGGAATGTGCCTAGACTGCACACGAATTTTCTCGCATGACAAAATTCTACTTCAGAAGTGATGTCATGTGTTGGTTTGCTTTCTTTGTGTTCTTTCTTTTCTGAGCATGCCCAGTCTTGCTCATAAGATTTTTCCCTGTCGAAATCTGTACTGACTGCACGAAAATCGGATGTGTTTTGACGGAGGACAAAAATTTTATAGCCTGCACACCAGATTTTTTTTGGCCGAAAAGTTGG
The DNA here is from genome assembly GCF_965119305.1 of Pelophylax lessonae. Taxonomy (NCBI): domain Eukaryota; kingdom Metazoa; phylum Chordata; class Amphibia; order Anura; family Ranidae; genus Pelophylax; species Pelophylax lessonae. The sequence continues at coordinate 611,558,336 of NC_138770.1, read as the reverse complement.
AGTTGGTTGTCGGAAGCATCATGCTAACAAGCCGAAAATTGGCAGATCGGTCGTCGGACGTAAATTCCCGGCCGAATTTCGACTTGTGGTTACGGGCCTTAAGGTTCACTCTAAATGTTGACAATGTAGACCAGTATGTCTTTGGTGTGTGGTAAGAAACCCACGCAGGCACTGAGAGAACATGCAAACTCCAGTCAAGACGTCCCGTGGTTGGGATTCAAACCAACAACCCTAGTGCTGCTAGGCAGAAGCCACTTAGCCACTGTGCCGACCCATTGTGCAAACATCACATGCAACGTAACATAAACTAATGCTGGCTGGCTGTTCTTGAGAATAAGGTAAGTCTGAAGGTGAGTAAGAAAAGGGAAATGGGGGTATAGTAGTGCACAGATCTGTGCAAAGGCAGCTAAGGAGGTTTGCTGATGACTATCTCTTGGAGTGTCTCCTGACTCTCAATTGAACTAAACAAATTGGATGAGTGGTGAAACGTCTTTAACGTTGCCGGACAAGTCCAGTTGAATGTGACCAACTACTACTAACTATGACATGACCTGAATAAATAAAACCCTTCACAGACAGGCTGGTTCTTACGGGTAGTCATAAGTCTCTAAAGTTTGTTGCTACTATGCCTAACATGACCAAAGCCAAAATGTATTGGACATCTGCTTTTTTTTTTTTTTTTTTTATAATGCTTCAGTCAGTTTATTCACAAAAACCTGAAATGTTATCACTGAAAGGTATTAGTTGGTTAAAAAAATCCCAACCTCCTTTTGCGAGACCTTCAGAATGATATCCATTGTACAGTTAAGGTTTAACAATCAACATGCACATATCCATTGTTAACAGTTAGGTAGGAAATGTGTAAATTTTAATCGCCCTTAAAAGTATGAGTAGCGAGAAAATGAGGGAAGCCAGTGGTGGGGTGGACTTATCTCTTTGCCAGACGCACCAGGAAAACGCACTGTTATATTTCATCTCCAGTTAGCTCTGGGTTCTGTTTATCCTAATCCTTCGATCCTTTGTTTGTTTCTCTTGGATATAGAAGGGCATTAAGGATCACCCATCTGGAATTTTATGATTCCAAAAAACAGAGGTGGGCTTGGCCCAATCTGTGAAAGAGTAGACCAAAAAAACAGAAACTTTTTTTGAAGCGTTAACCCTTTGGCTCTTGCATAATTGGCAGCAGAGGCGTCTGCGGAAGTTTTGGAATATTAATATCAGGCTGGTGCGAATGGAACCCATACAATGTTCTGTCACCGCCGCATCTGCGAAATATTAAATTGTCAGCAACCAAATACCAGCCTGGCTACGTTGATTAGAAAAGTGACTTCTATGGTTTGCGTGTAGCGAATTTCTAGCCAAAAATATCATGTCGCTATTTCATAGGAGCTATAATATGTTACATCTAAGTAGTTTCAGCGGTCGGCTGTGATAACTACTATGTATATTTTGTTCTACTTTATTTCACCTCAATGCGCAGCCAGGGCCATTGATATAAAGTTAAATGGAATGTTTCAATATTGCTTATTTTTCTTCATATCCTTCTCTGGATCTCAATCTTGCTTCTTTTTGACTGTTTTTTTAATCCTTTCAGACTAAACAAGACAGAATCGGAGAACTACTCAGATATGTCTAACCGCCATCATCAGATTAGAACTATGTTGTGGACTGGCCAGCCATCGTTAACTTAGATTAGAGAAACAGTTATAATGTTTTTACATATATTTATTACGTTCAAGGCTAAACTAAAAAAAAAATTAAAAAATCGGTTTATATTTTTGGTCAAGTGTATACGAAATACTACATGTTGATATTTCAGATTTATTATTTATTGGTTCTAGGCTCCTTTTTTATATTGTTACAAAGCTAATCTTTATCGAACTCCTCCCCAGCACCTCCAAAGTCTTATACTCACCTGTCCATGTTGTGTGACCCATATCACTGCCAACTTTCTGACCCCTCTCATCTTTGCATTTTATTCTCATTATTAATCCTGTAAAAAATCCCATTCATTTCTATTAAGAGTCTGCTTATCATTGGAACAAATACAGTACCTGTCCTTAGATGTGTTGAGTCTATTCATTTTTTTTTTTTTTAAGGCTTCTTTTCCTGGTAATCCTGCCAGTAACATACTGTCTTTCCTAAGTGCCAATGCTCACTCACCCTTTATAAAGACGACAGAAACAGGAGAGGACTACAAAACCACACACCTCTCCTCTTCTGCATAACATAAAGGGGTTGTGGTCATGTAGTCCTCAGAGATGGCTTAGAATAATGATAACAGTCAGTAGGGGCAGACAGCACAGGGAATTATCAGCTAACAAGAATGCTGGCAGAATCAAAAGGCATTTTATTACACTTGTCACAAAAAGAAAGTGTTTTCATTAGTATAGTTACCAGACCAAGAAGGACCAAAGAAGAGAAGTTCACTGTTAGGCCTCATGCACACAAAATGCCAGTAGAAGGCTGTAGTTGTAGAAGGAGTTTTTTTTAGCTTTTTTCAGCTGTAGCATCTTTTAGCTTTTTTTTGTGGCAAAACTATACTCCCACAAAAGCGTTTTTCAGCATTTTTTTTTTGCTTTTTTCAGCTTTTTTCAGCTTTTATCAGAGTTAGAGCGTTTTTACAGCTAAACAACTCCTCTCAAAACCCACTAGTTCTTTTTTTTCCCAATCAGAAAATGCCCCTTCCAAAAACTGCTGATAACAGCCTATGTGCATGGACACATAGGATAACATGCTGGGGCATTTACTGGCTATGGAAAAAACGTCTGACGCCAAAAGCAGCAGCTGTAAAAATGTTGTGTGCATGAGGCCTTACGATTTACATATCATTTTAACACCACCAATGGCCACCTTTCCCACTGATTTCAATGTGTTTTGCCAAAATTTCACCAAAATCTCACGAGTTTCACCAACAATTAATTTTTTGTTTTTCTCTTCTTTGGGAGCGTTTCCCTCACTTCCTTTCCCTATGGAGCCCTAAAAAGGTATGTGAGGTTCAAGCATCATGGGAACACACAGACAGAAGCATAAAAATTGTCAAAATTTGTAGCCCTTTCCCTGTTACACTAAAAGAAATGTGCTATTGCTTTTATCTGCTTTTTTTATTGGATGGAGTTTCTTACCACTTCCTGTCCCAATAGAACAAAAACACAGACTGCAATAAAAACCTGAGGAACATTTTAACTATTCTACACATAAAAAAAAATAAAAAATTTTGGCTGGAGTTCCACTTTAAAATAACTCATTCTACAATCTCAGTAATTCCCACCATAACCTTTGCGGATACCGTCTCACTTAGTCCCTACTTACAATGAAGTGATTTTAAAGGCTCAAGGGTTTTTACCTTCATGCATTCTATGCATAAAGGTACAAAAGCTTCTGTGTGCAATAGCCCCTCCTAATTCCTAATCTGAGCCCCATCCCAATCCAGTAATGTGCATGAGAGCCTTGGCTCTCTGGGGAATCTCCCTCCTCATTGGCTGAGAGAGCAGGGGGAGCCATTGGCTCCTCCTGCTGTCAATCAAAGCCAGTGAGCCAATGAGGAGAGAAAGATGGAGCTGTGCCAAGCCACGGCTCTGTGTGTGAATAACCATGCAGAGCAGTAGCTCGGGTGCCCCATAGCAAGCTGCTTGCTCTGGAGGCACTCGGCAGGAGGGAGGGGCCAGGAGGACCCCAGAAGAGGAGGATTGAGGCTGCTTTGTGCAAAACCATTGCATAGAGCAAGTAAGTATGACATTTTTGGTATTTAAAAAAATTTAATCTGAGCCTTTAATATAACTTTAAATGGTATGGTTATACACTCTGTAAAATAAAAACATATTCTGCATAAGGGCGAATTCACACCAGTGCAACCATATACAAAAAAACACAGAGGGCGCACCGACCTAGTGCATTATCCTGAGATAAATAATTTATTGTATAAAAACATGGTAACTATTATACTCACAAAGTTACAATTGTTAAAAGAGCATCACAGATCTCAGCAAGATCCATCCAATTGTATCAACATAGACAACAGAAACTGAAGATCCCGTGGACTGACACGTTTCGAGGAATTCCTCTTCTTCAGAATTCACACCAGTGACTTTGTTACAACCTAGTGGCTAGTGTACAGTCCTGTGCAGTGGGATCACTGCAGTGACGATGCACTGAATTTTTTTAAAACCAAATTTATTGAAATGTCACAAGGTGACATTTCATTCAGGTTGGCCATACATGGTGCAAATTTCTTTCCTGCAACCACGGTTTGCAGGAAAGAAATTTGCACGATTCCCCCATCAACACAGACAGTGCTGATAGGGTAATCCCTCGTGCCAAACCATTGTCTGCATCCAGAGGAGGGGGCGAAGCCATCCCTGCTGGGAAAGTAAGTGATTATCTCTGGCGGCTATAGCCGTCGCTAGAGATAATCGTAAGAGAATTTTCAGGCTGGTTGTACTGAAGTCAGTCGATCGATTGGTACATTCAGCCTGCCCATTAACGGTTCAAATCTCGGCTGGTTCCTGCTGAACTGGCCGAGATTCGAACTGTGTATGGCTGCCCTAAGTTTTATCAGCTGGCATGCAGTGTGTGGCAGTGGATTACCCCACACTGTGCTGTGTTGGAAAAAAGTATGGCCTGACACTTTGTTCCACGGCACACTCCTGCTCACTACTGCAATGTGGTGGTTTGAACCAGGCACATAGGTGATAAGGCATTTTGCCTTGTCTTGCAGTGGGACTGCATTGGAATAGCCGCCCAATGCAGTCTCACCGGTGTGGTGCTGTGCACAGTCCCTAACAGCTACGGTGTGTGTTTTTGTGTACTACTGCTGTGTATGTTTGCTTGTGAGTGTGTTTTTTACAATTTAGAGATTGTCTCACTTAAAGCGGAGTTCCGGCCACAAAATTAACATAACCGATTTTGTGGCCATCCGCTTGCTTTTCCCCACCTGAAACAGAATTGGATAGTTAGGATATTTTTTTTTTTTTATTTACCTTGTAATTGTAGAAAGAAATACTCACATGTCTTCCACTTCCCCCCTCGGCGGCCACGCGCCGTCACTTCCGGTTCGCAATGATTCCTGCGAGCTGAACGGCATCGATCCCAGGAATCAATGCGACGGCATCGGCCCCGCTCGTCACTTCCGGTGCGACGCCGCATTCCTTGCTAAACAGCTTCTGGGCATGCCCAGAAGCTGTGGAGGAATGCGGCGCCGCACCGGAAGTGACGAGAGGGGCCGGTGAAGGCGCATTCTGGGAGAAGAAGACACGGAAGAGGATCGCGCTGGCTTCAGCTGCCAACAGAGATGGCAACGCTGGAGAAGAAATTTTAAAAGGGAGTATTTCTTCTTGCAGATAAGTGCGAACCGGGACAGATCAGAGGCTAGCCATTGTGGAATGTACTAGCCCTGACTGTCCCGGGGGTATGTTTATTGAAAAAATGTTTTTGTGGCCGGAACTCCGCTTTAACATTCTGCTAACACTTTCTGTATTAGTACTGCTTGGACCTTGAAGAAGAGGGGACATCCCAAAGCTTGAACCTGAAAATTTGGCATAGTGCAAATAAAAAAATATCAAGGACAGTGCTCAATTGTTTTAGTACAAAAAGTTATTTGCTTGCTTTGGGGGGTGGGGTTGGAGTAATGACATGTTTAAAACTTTCCAGTCAATGCTGTTCATTGTGCTGCCCTTTGATTTCACCGTATTATCCCAACAAATAAATAAACACCCCCCCCCCCCCCCCCCACATTGATACATAAAAAAGATACCCTAGTGGGTGCATTATTTTCTTTTACCAAACAGTTTATTAGCAGAATTAGAACAAATTGTAGGGCACTTTATTTTCATTTAGGCAACCACTGTGGTCTTCACGCTTGACTACTCATGTGAGTTAACTAAGCAACGACCTGAAGACATCTAGCCCATGGACTAGTGGCAGCTAATCAAGTGCTTAATGACTAGAGAGTCAGATAATCTGCTGATCCCAACAGGAAAGTTTATTTTAATTTCACTGAAGTGAGTGTTTTCTATTGAGCCTGCAGAGCTGTGAACACAGGGGCCCTATCTGCTTTGTGTGAGGGCTCCTGATAACACAAGAGTATTTGACAGGTCGCACTGTGGACAGTCTCCACTCCTCATATTAACAGCATGAGGCTGTCTTATCTTCCCCAACAAGCTTAGAAACACATCCTCCTTATCTATGACACTTTAATCACACCTACCTTACCTTCCATCAAGAGAGATGGGTTGTAATTCCGGACATTAGGGCATCCATATAAAGCCTGATCTTTGAAAATAATGCAACAAATTACAACTTTGTTAGTGAAGAAAGTCAAAAACAGGCAAAAGCGGGGCTGGCGTCACTTTGTTTATGCAAAAGCTATTGTTTAAAGCTCCTGTTCTAAATCCAATTGCTAAAGTTTTGTAGAAGATTTAAAATGTTTGCAATGTTTTTAAATCTGCAGATTTCATTTTAAAAAAAAAGTGATAATGCAGACATGAAGGTTTTTGTTCAGGCACTTCCTGTTATGGGGTGACAACTAGGGTTCCCACCTCATCCCTTTAAACCAGGAAACATGTTAATTACACAAGTTCTGTGGCTGATATAATGCACATAAGGCACTAAGCAGAGATGTATAGTAACTAAGTAGAACTACTTCACTACTGTACTTAAGTACCGAAAGGCGGTATCTGTACTTTCCTAGAGTAGAATTTTTTTCTCCTACTTCCACTTTTACTTCACTACATTTTTTCAATGATTTCAATACTTCTACTCCGATATTTTTTTTTGTGCTGCATAGTTACTAGTTACTATTATAAAAGTTACCACTGCCAGAACAGTAGATGGCAGGTTTCATGAAGCTCAAAACATGTGTATTATCAGCGCATACGAAAATAAATGCTACTGTATGTATAAATAAAAGCTGCATTTGAAATAATAAAAAACAATATGATGTTCAGCCCCCGTTCACACTAAGGCGACCTGTGAGGCGACCTGGTCGCCTCACAGGTCGCCGTTGGTCGCCTCCCATAGGGAAACTGCGGACCCGTTCTAATAGGAGCGACACAAGTCACTCCGACTTAGAAAAAGGGTCCGGAGCTTCTTTGGGGCGACCAGAAGGCGACCGCCATAGACTTGATGTTATGAAGTCCGTGGCTGCCGCTCCGAGGTCGCGGCGTCGCCCCTATGTGAACGGGGGCTTAAACTTTTGACTTCTTTCTTTAATACCTACATAACACAGTACTTGTACTTTTACTTTCAGTACTTGAGTAGCAATTTTTTTTTCAAAACTACTGGTACTTTTACTTTCAGTACTTGAGTAGCAAAATTTTTTAAAAAACTACTTGCAATACTTAAGTACAAAAAATGTTGAATACTTTATTACTTCTACTCAAGTCACTTTTTGATCGAGCACTTCCACTTCTACTCAAGTCCATTTTTGATCAAGCACTTGTACTTTTACTCAAGTATGGGTTTTGAGTACTTTATACAACTCTGGCACTAAGTGAGTAGCGCACCGTGGTAAAATATGGGCGTTAAACAAAACGCAGGCTTCCTTTTACCCATAAAATATGCTTTGATTGCTTTGTCTGAGCCTACCTTAAAGAAGAACTTCATTAAAATAGTGAGGGACTGCATAGGAACCAGCAACTGTTGAGACAATGAAGACTTTGGTGAGAAGTATATAATGTACAGTATTGTGTATAAAGTACAGGAGTATGTAAAGTATAGAATGCAGGGGACAGGAGTATGTAATGTATAGAATGCAGGGGACAGGAGTGTGTAATGCACAGAAGGCAGGGGACAGGAGTGTGTAATGTACAGAATGCAGGGGACAGGAGTGTGTAATGTACAGAATGCAGGGGACAGGAGTATGTAATGTACATAATGCAGGAGACAGGAGTATGTAATGTACAGAATGCAGGGGGCGGCTCCATCCATTCCCCCCGATCCCATCCTGGCTCCATCCACCACCCCGTTCCCAGCCCGGCTCCATCCACCACCCCGATCCAATCCCAGCTCCATCCATCTCCCGATCCCATCCCAACTCCATTTGTTCCCCGATCTCATCCCAGCTCCATCTGTCCCCCGATCCCATTCAGGCTCTATTCATTCCCCGATCCCATCCCGGCTCCATCCTTCCCCCCAATCCCATTCTGGCTCCATCCTTCCCCCCATCCCATCTCAACTCCGTCCATCACCCCGATCCCATCCCGGCTCCGTCCATTCCCCTGATCCTATCCCGGCACCATCCTTCCCCCTGATCCCATACCAGCTCCATAAACAATGAGACCTACCTAGGATTTTTCCTTGCTGGAGGGTCCAGCATAGAGCATCTGAAAAAGGTGAGCTGCAATTTTTCAATTTTAAATTTGTGCTTTGTGAATGGGGACAGAAAACACACATCATAAATATGAAATGTTGGAGTAACAGACTTGCAATGTGCCTCTCAACTCGCTTGGAAATTGTCATTCGATTGGTGTCAAATCCCTACCTAGCCTAGCCCTCTCCCTTCTTGCACATCACAGCTCCCTCCTCTTTTGGGAGTTTCTAATTACACCTTGTGCTGACCCAGCTCCTCTGCACCTCACCTCATCTTTTTACTTAACCTTTTATGTAGCCCCCAGAAAGGTGTGAAGGGAAATTGTATTGTGTCACCTGAGTGACAGCTCTGAGTCTGCCGGGGCTGCTGGCATCATATCCAAGATGGCAGAACCCAGCAGCAGTTTCAGGGGTTTTGGATGTCTACACAAGGGAGGCTTTTACAGATAAATAGCATAAAATACATTTAATGAACATACAGTACATTCCTAAGAATCTCCTTGATATGATTGATCTAGTGAAGGTTTTTTTTGTAAATCTTAAAGCTATGTATTCGTTTGTGGCTTCACCCACTATCTAGGCATACTATAAAGAATATTATCCATCTAGATTGCACAACTGAATTATGAAATTAGAGTCACATGTTCCTTAAATGCTTCTAGATGGCCCCACGCACATTTCCTGCGGCAGGACGGCCCTTCTGTGCATACTCACGTATCTGTACGTCTTTTATTTTTCAGGTCTAGGGTGAGCCACCAGCAACCCACTCCCACTGTGATTAGACACAGTGGAAGCCAATCAGCGGGTCCGACAGACCTGATGTTCACCGCCACCACTCAATTGTTTCCGAGAGAGGCAGAATGGCGGTCTGCCTATGAACAAGTCAGATCGCCGTTCTGTCAGAGGGAAAGATAGAGATACTGTGTTTCTGCTAAGCAGGAACATGGATCTCTATCTTCCCCCAGTCAAAGCCCCACCCCCACACAGTTAGCAAGCACTCCCTAGGAACACATTCAACCCTTTGATCGCCCCTGTTGTTAACCTCTTCCCTGCCAGTGTCATTAGTACAGTGACAGTGCATTTGTTTTAGCACTGATCTCTGTATTGGTGTTACTGGTCCCCAAAAAGTGGCACTTATGCCTCGTTGCCACTGAGCGGTACGGTTCGGTTCAGTTCGGTACGGTACGGAATTTTTGCCGTTTCCATTGTCAAAAGTTGTGAATGGTACCCTAAATTTCGAACCGCACCGTACCACTTTTTTGGTACCCTTTCATTGGGGTACCAAGCACATTAGTACCGTACCAACAGGGTGGAGCTACACTGTTGAGGTACTGTTGAGCTGAGGTTCTGTTGGCCGTGGAAATGCAAGCCTGATCAAGGTGTACTGTACTGAACCATACTGAACTGTACCGAACCAAACCGTACCGCTCAGGGGAAACGAGGCTTTAGTGTCAAATTTGTCTACTGCAATGTTGCAGTCCCGCTAAAAATCACTGATCGCCGCAAATACTAGTAAAAAAATTTAAAAAATAAAAATTACATAAATCTATCCCAGTTTGTAGACACTATAAAGTTTGCACAAACCAATCAATATACGCTTATTGGGATTGTTTTTACCAAAAATATGCAGCAGACTACATATTGGCCTTAATTGATGAAGTAATTTGATTTTTTACATTGTTTATTGGATATGCTTTATTGTTTTTTTTTTTCAAAAAGTAGTTTTTTTGATTATAGCGCAAAAAATAAAAACCGAGGAGGTGATCAAATAACCACCAAAAGAAAGCTCTATTTGTGGGGGAAAAAAAACACATCAATTTTATTTGGGTACAGTGTTGCATGACTGCGCAATTGTCAGGTAAAGTAACGCAGTGCCGTATTGCAAAAAATGACCTGGTCATGAAGGGGGTAAACCTTCCGGAGCTGAAGTGTTTAAAGCTCTCTTGCTCCGCAGATATAAACCAGCGCCATATCAGCCTGGATGTGAGCCCCTCTTGCCAGGTCAACAGTGAAGAGACGATGAGCATATTCCTCCTTCTCTGTGACAAAGAAGAATGCTCTGATCCTCTCCAGCCAGCGAGGGTGGGGGCTTGTGCATTACACGTCCCACCAGATAAACAGTCCATACTGCCAGAAAAATAAGCTCCCCTTATCGCTAGTGGAAATTATTATGATTATTAAGAATAATGATTCAAAGCGATAATGACAATTATTGCAAATCTGGATGTTTGTGCTAATTAAGTTGGACTCTGGGTTGTCTGCTCTGTCTGGTCTGTCTTATGTTAGCCTAAAGAGGAGAGAGGTTCATGGGAAATGTGCAAGGACCTCAAAGAAAGAAAAAGGTGAATGAGTCAGAGGCTCCATACAGCCTGGAAAGGTGTTCAGAGACTGAAAAGGTGAATAGAGACAACTATCTGATCTATAGCCTATAATATATGTTGCTATTAAACAAGCCTATTGCTTGTAGCCAGGGGCAAGTCAGAGGTGAACCAGCTATGGAGTTCCATGTTTAAAGCCCAGCTCCAGGAATCTTTTTTTGGATATTTTTTCTCCAGCAAAGGTTAAGAATAGGGATGAGCTCAGCGTTCAGTCTGAACACATGTTTTACACACATTCTACCAACTTTATCCATTTGAGCTAAATGTCATGTATATTAATGATATTTCTACTGCAACTATATATATATATATATATATATATATATATATATATATATATATATAACAGCTTTCTTCCTGTCAATGGTAGTTCAAAATGTGGCGGGTGCCCTTAGCAGGCAGGAATGTCACCTTGCCTTTTCATTTGCTGGCAGGGAATTCCTAGCCATGTCAGCAAAGGGCAGTAATTGGTGATTGACATTGTTGATCAAATATGGGCATATCAGCCACTATATCCACTAGGCATCAACCGATTATCGGCAAAGCCGATATATCGAGGGCCGATCTGCACTTTCACCGATATATCGGAATCGGCCCCTGAGGGTACCTATATTGCCGATATTTTGGGAAAGTGCGGCTAGAGGCATCACCCTGGTACCGGCGTCCATAGCTGACCGTCGGCTATCTTGTAATGACAACCAAAGCAGCTGAGAAGCCCCCCCACCCTACCGCCACCTTCCGCAGCCCGGTGGAACGGGAGACCCGGGCATCCTATCCACGCGGCCACTGAAGACCCAATCAAAGCCGCATTCGGCTCTGATCGGGTCTCCGTGTAAAAACACAGAAGTTACATAGTTATATAGTTAGTCAGATTGAAAAAAGACACAAGTCCATCCGATTCAACCATAAAAAAAAAAAAAATTGAAAACCCTACCATACAATCCACATATACACAATTCTATACCCGCTGTTGATCCAGAGGAAGGCGAAAATAAACCCCAGCTAAGCATGATCCAATTTGCTACAGCAGGGGAAAAAAATTCCTTCCTGATCCCCCGAGAGGCAATCGGATATTCCCTGGATCAACTTTACCTAAAAAAAAAGTTTAGTACCCATTTATATTATGTACACCTAGGAAAGAATCCAGGCCTTTTTTTTAAAGCAATCTAGTGAGCTGGCCAGAACCACCTCTGGAGGGAGTCTATTCCACATTTTCACAGCTCTTACGGTGAAGAAACCTTTCCGTATTTGGAGACAAATCTGTTTTCCTCTAGACGTAAAGAGTGCCCCTTGTTCTCTGTGTTGACCTTAAAGTGAACAACTTAAACCCAAGTTCACTATATGGACCCCTTATGTATTTATACATGTTGATCATATCCCCCCTTAATCTCCTCTTCTCAAGAGAGAATAAATTCAGTTCCTCTAATCTTTTCTCATAGCTGAAGTCCTCCATGCCTCTTATCAGTTTGGTTGCCCTTCTCTGCACTTTCTCCAGTTCCCCGATATCCTTTTTAAGAACTGGTGCCCAAAACTGAACTGCATATTCCAGATAAGGTCTTACTAATGATTTGTACAGGGGCAAAATTATATCTCTCTCTCTGGACTCCATGCCTCTGTTAATACAAGAAAGGACTTTGCTTGCTTTGGAAACCGCAGCTTGGCATTGCATGCTATTATTAAGCTTAGGATCAACCAGAACACCAAGATCCTTCTCCGCTATGGATTCCCCCAGTTCTACTCCACCTAGTATGTATGATGCATGCATATTCTTAGCCCCAAGTGCATAACTTTACATTTATCAACATTAAACCTCACTTGCCACATAGTTGTCCATGAGGTCAGCTTGTAAGTTGGAGACATCCTGTAAGGAAGTTATTCCACTGCAAAGCTTGGTGTCATCTGCAAAGACTGAAATGGTACTTTTAATCCCAGACCCTATATCATTTATAAAGATATTAAAAAGTAAGGGTCCCAACACTGAACCTTGGGGTACACCACTGATAACCTTAGACCATTAGAGTAAGAATCATTAATCACTACTCTCTGAATTCTATCTTTTAGCCAATTTTCTATCCAATTACAAACCGATCTTTCCAAGCATGTAGACTACCTTACACATTAGCCGGGGAACACATGTGTGGGGAACTGTGTCAAACGCTTTTGCAAAATCCAAGTATACTACATCCACAGCCACCCCTCTGTCCAAGGTTTTACTTACCTCCTCATAAAAAGAAATCAGGTTTGTTTGACAACTTCTGTCTTTCATGAATCCATGCTGTCTGTTACTTAAAATATTTTTTTCCAACAAGAACTCATCTATGTGGTCTTTTATTAAACTCTCCAATATCTTCCCGTCTATAGAAGTTAAACTAACAGGTCTATAGTTACTTGGCAAAGACTTTGATCCCTTTTTAAATATAGGCACCACATTGGCCCTAAGCCAATCCAGTGGTACTATTCCAGTCCTTAAAGAGTCCCTAAAAATTAGAAACAAAGGCTTAGAAATTACAGCGCTCAATTCTTTTAGGATGCGTGGGTGGATGCCATCTGGTCCAGGCGCTTTATCCACCCTTATTCTGTCTAAATATTTCTGGACCATATCACTTTTGAGCCATTGTGGATCATTTGGGGCTGTGTCAATACCATCCTCATTATGGTAATGAGCTCCCCCATGCTCCTTTGTATACACAGAGCTGAAGAAAGTATTTAATAAATTTGCCTTCTCTTTGTCCCAAGTCACCCATTCTTGGTTATTTTTTAAAGGGCCTACATGCTCAGACCTAGCCTTTTTACTGTTAATATATTTGAAGAATTTTTTGGGGTTTGTCCTACTATCTTTTGCAATCTGTCGTTCATTTTGAATTTTTGCGTCCCTGATTTCCTTTTTACATATTCTGTTATATTCTTTGTAGTAATTAAACAATGGTAGTGTTCTTTTGATAATTCTTTTTACTTCTCTGTCAGAAATCTTTCGAGGAGAACCTGGTCGTGGGCAGTTTATGGTGAAATTATGTTCTTTCCACTTCCGGATTATGGAATCAACAGTGCTCACTGGAACATTAAGAAGTTAAGAAATCCTTCTGTAACCAATGCCATCAGCATGTTTTGCAACAATAACATTGGAAGATCTTTGCTTTTACCAATCATGAGAGATTTCTTGTGTGACACCTTTTTATAGGCCATCAGTTGAGACTGAACCAGCTGATATTAATTTGCACTGATAAGGGGCAGGATTGCTTTCTGCTTACAAAGTACTTATAGATTTTAGCTGGTGTCTTGGCTTTCCATGCACCTCCCTTTTTTAATGTGTTCAGTACTTTTTCCCAGAATCATTCCTTTTTTTTTTACACATAACTTAAATTCTGAGCTTATTTGCTTTGGTTTGTTTGTATGTATGGATTGCATGGGTTGTTACCGACATGTGGTGAAAATTTTGAGTCAATAGCACCTTTAGAAATATATTTACCTAGAAAAATAGTGACGTGTTCAATACTTATTTTACCTGCTGTATGTACTGTACATATAACTCACACACACACATGTGTGTTTGAGCTTTGCAGTGCACACACTCAGGCTTCTTTCCCACATAGGCTCTTTGAATCTTGGGTAGAATCTTGGGTAGCGATTCTGCACGTATTTTCAAAAACACGCTGTTAAAATGTCAAATCGCACATCAGCATGTTAACCACTTAAGCCCTAGGCCTATTTTTTGACACTTTTTGTTTTCAAGTTAAAATCAGTATTTTTTGCTAGAAAATTACTTAGAACCCCCAAACATTATATATATATATATATTTTTTAGCAAAGACTCTGGAGAATAAAATGGCGGTCATTGCAATAATTTTTGTCAGACTGTATTTGCGCAGCGGTCTTTCAAACGCCATTTTTTTGGAAAAATTATGAAAAATCACATTTCACTGCATTTAAAAAAACTAAACAGTAAAGTTAGCCCATTTTTTTTGTATATTGTGAAAGGTGATGTCACGCCGAGTAAATAGATACCCAACATGTTACAGTTTAAAATCATGCACACCCGTGGAATGGCGACAAACTACGGTCAATAGAAATCTCCATAGGCGACGCTTTAAAATTTTTTAATGGTTACCAGTTTAAAGTTAGAGTGTAGCTCTTTTTTTTTTAATTATTGCTCACACTCTGGCAATCACGGTGATACCTCACATGTGTGGTTTGAACAGCGATTTCATTTGCGGCACGACTTCTATATACGTTTTCTTTCATGCGCGAGCTAACGGCGACGGGGGGTGCTAAAATTTTATTTTTTCCTATTTATTTTTATTTTTTTTTTAAATTTTAACACAGGTTTTTTAAAAAAAAAAATAAAAATCTGATCACTTTTATTGCTGTCACAAGCAATGTAAACATCCCTTGTGACACCAATATGTAGTGACAGGTACTCTTTATGGCGGGATCGAGGGTCTAAAAGACCCTAGACCCCTCCACTACACTTCCATGTATTCAAAACGCTGAAAACTGCATTTTTGAATACACTCACTTTTTGAATCTGCCGCCTTTAGCAGCCGAGTAACCCGGATGTGACGTCATGGACACTGCCTCCAGGTTACGTCATCGGAGACCCGATCGAAGCTGCATCCGGCTTAGATCAGGACTCCATCAAGCCGGCAGAGGTGACCTGGGATGGGAGACCCGGGCAGAGCCGCGGAAGGCGGCGGGAGCGTCCCCTCCTGCTCGCCGGGGTAACAATCGAGCGGCTCCCGTTGAGTCCTTTAGACTTGTTTCCACGTAGGAGGTATGGATTTTTGGCCGCAATTATTCAATAAAAACCACTTCTGGGCAGACTTCCTCAGAGATTAGATGGGTGTACCAACTGGTTTCCACCAGTTCTGTGCTGATGGCACTGCTGGACATCTTCTGATACTGTAGGGAAGTAAGAAAGATGCATCTTGCATCTGCTACATTAAGTATCTTAGCTTGGCTGACCTCTGCGTTCACTGCCCATTTCTCTGTGCTTCTTCAAAAGAGCTTGAACAGAACATCTAGAAAACCACGTCTGCTTTGAAACCTTTGCCTGGGAGAGACCTTGCTGATGCAGTATAACCTTGTGTGCTCAGTCTTGTTATGGTGTATGACCATTGACAGGAGGGGGGGGGTTGGGGTGCATTTTGGTTTTAAAAATGGTCCCGTGCGGTTTTGTGCCTGGTTCACCTGAACTGATAAAGAGGACCCCGGACTGCAAACCTCAGCTGCATATACACTATATTGCCAAAAGCTTTGGGAAAACCCTACAAATCATTGGATTCAGGTGTTCCAATCACCTTCATGGCCATAGGTGTAAAATGATAAAGCGTTGTCAGCGCATGCTGAAGCTCACAGTGCCCAGAAGTGGCCAACTGTCTACATGTGGCCTTCAGATTAGCACAACAGCAGTGCATAGAGAGCTTCATGGAATGGGTTTCCATGGCGGAGCAGCCGCATCCAAGCCTTACATCACCATGTGCAATGCAAAGCGTTGGAAGCAGTGGTGTAAAGCATGCCGTCACCGGAGACGTGTTCTCTGGAGTGACGAATCATGCTTCTCTGCCAGGCAATCTGATGAACGTGTCTGGGTTTGGCAGTTGCCAAGAGAACGGTACTTGCCTAACTGCATTGTGCTCAGTATAAAGTTAGGTGCAGGGGGGATTTTGGTGTGGAGTTGTTTCTCAGGGGTTGGGCTTGGCCCCTTAGTTCCAGTAAAGGGAACTCTTAAGGCGTCAGCATACCAAAACATTTTGGACAATTTCGTGTTCCCAAGTCCCAACTTTGTGGGAACAGTTTGTGGTTGGCCCTTTTCTGTTCCAACATGACTGCACACCAGTGCACAAATCAAGGTCCGAAAAGACATAGAGGAGCGAATTTGGGGTGGAGGAACTTGACTGGCCTGCACAGTCCTGACCTCAACCTAATAGAACACCTTTGGGAAAAATTAGAGTAGAGACTGTGAGCCAGGCTTTCTCGTCCTCATCAGTGCCTGACCTCACAAATGTGCTTCTGGAAGAATGGTCAAACATTTCCATAGACACTCCTAAACCTTGTGGACAGCCTTCCCAGAGGAGTTGAAACTGTTATAGCTGCAAAGGGAGTGCCAACTCAATATTGAACCCTACAGACTAAGACTGGGATGCCATTAAAGTTCATGTGCGTGTAAAGGCAGGTGTCCCAATACTTTTGGTAATATAGTGTGTATCTAAACCCAAGAGAATATTGCAGCTTACCAGTTCTGCATTTGTTTTTAGGATAAAAAAGTTTTCTGCAAGTAAAGAAATTTCTGCTGATCCTGTGAAAATTCCAGTGTCCATGTAGCAATCAATGTTGATCTGAAATCTCAAACAATGTTATCCCCTTCCCCAGCTACCTTCTGAAACATACACAACTTATCTATCTGTAATGGATGGAGGAGAGGGGGAGGTGTCAGTAGTCCAAATCAGCAGAGGCTTAGGATGCCACCATTGCTCTTCCATACAGTTGTGTTCAAAATAATTGCAGTCCAACATCACCAACCAGATCAATCACTGTTTTTGGTATAAATTATATTTCTACATGGCAAATAATTTACTAGTAGGTGTGGTAAAGTAATAGAAATGTTGGCAATATAGTGTATGTGAAATCGGCCTCAATGACTACATTTCAACGTACATATAAAATTGATAATCATTAGCACCTGCTTGGTATACTGTAATTGGGTAATCATACACCTGACTGTAATCCTACAAAATTCCTGACTTGATGCAAGTGTAAGAAGTGATGCTGGTTTAAAGCCAAACGGTAGTCACACCAAATATTGAATTGATTGAGATTTTTCTTCTGCTCGCTCACTTTGCGATTCGATAAAATTCATAAAAATAAACAATAAAATATATATTTTTAAAAGCATTCTTACTTTACAGCATTTCTTGACCCCTGCCTAAAAATATATATACACTCACTGGTCACTTTATTAGGTACACCTTGCTAGTAACGGGTTGGACCCCCTTTTCTCTTTAGAACTGCCTTAATTCTTCGTGGCATCGATTCAACAAGGTGTTGGAAACATTCCTCAGAGATTTTGGTCCATATTGACATGATAGCATCACGCAGTTGCTGCAGATTTGTCCACTGCACATCAATAATGCGAATCTCCACCACATCCCCAAAATGCTCTATTGGATAAATATCTGGTGACTGGAGGCCATTGGAGTACAGTGACCTCATTGTCATGTTCATGAAACTGCATGTAAAGCTGCACAGTTACAGTAAGCCTGCAGGTTTACTGTAACCTAGCCTCATTTCTTTGCCTCACGGCACTTCCTGTAATGGTGTGACAACTCTCAGTCAGGGCTGAGGATTGCAAGGATTTTTGGACAGGCTAGGGTAGTATATGGACAGGCAAGAGTAGTAAATAGACAGGCTAGGGTAGTATAGGGGCAGGCTAGGGTAGTATAGGGGCAGGCTAGGGTAGTATATAGAGAGGCTAGGGTAGTATATGGACAGGCAAGAGTAGTAAATAGACAGGCTAGGGTAGTATAGGGGCAGGCTAGGGTAGTATAGGGGCAGGCTAGGGTAGTATATAGAGAGGCTAGGGTAGTATATGGACAGGCAAGAGTAGTAAATAGACAGGTTAGGGTAGTATATGGACAGGCTAGGGTAGTATATGGACAGGCAAGAGTAGTAAATAGACAGGCTAGGGTAGTATATGGGCAGGCTAGGGTAGTATATGGACAGGCTAAGGTAGTATATGGACAGGCTAAGGTAGTATATGGACAGGCAAGAGTAGTAAATAGACAGGTTAGGGTAGTATATGGACAGGCTAGGGTAGTATATGGACAGGCAAGAGTAGTAAATAGACAGGTTAGGGTAGTATATGGACAGGCTAGTGTAGTATATGGACTGGCAAGAGTAGTAAATAGACAGGCTAGGGTAGTATATGGGCAGGCTAGGGTAGTATATGGACAGGCTAGTGTAGTATATGGACTGGCAAGAGTAGTAAATAGACAGGCTAGGGTAGTATATAGAGAGGCTAGGGTAGTATATGGACAGGCTAAGGTAGTATATGGACAGGCTAGGGTAGTATATGGGCAGGCTAGGGTAGTATATGGACAGGCTAAGGTAGTATATGGACAGGCTAGGGTAGTATATGGGCAGGCTAGGGTAGTATATGGACAGGCTAAGGTAGTATATGGACAGGCTAAGGTAGTATATGGACAGGCAAGGGTAGTATATAGAGAGGCTAGGGTAGTATATGGACAGGCTAGAGTAGTATAGGGGCAGGCTAGGGCAGTATAGGGGCAGTCTAGAGTAGTACATGGACAGTCTAGGGTAGTATATAGACAGGCTAGGGTAGTATATGAACAGGCTAGGGTAGTATATAGACAGGCTAGGGTAGTATATGGACAGGCTAGGGTAGTATATGGACAGGCTAGGGTAGTATATAGACAGGCTAGGGTAGTATATGGACAGGCTAGGGTAGTATATGAACAGGCTAGGGTAGTATATAGACAGGCTAGGGTAGTATATGGACAGGCTAGGGTAGTAAATGGACAGGTTAGGGCAGTATATTGGCAGGCTAGGTTAGTATATAGACAGGCTAGGGTAGTATATGGACAGGCTAGGGTAGTATATGAACAGGCTAGGGTAGTATATAGACAGGCTAGGGTAGTATATGGACAGGCTAGGGTAGTATATGGACAGGCTAGGGTAGTATATAGACAGGCTAGGGTAGTATATGGACAGGCTAGGGTAGTATATAAACAGGCTAGGGTAGTATATAGACAGGCTAGGGTAGTATATGAACAGGCTAGGGTAGTAAATGGACAGGTTAGGGCAGTATATTGGCAGGCTAGGTTAGTATATAGACAGGCTAGGGTAGTATATGGACAGGCTAGGGTAGTATATGGACAAATGTGATACTGTTAGGGTTTGGGATTTTAAAGGCTTGTTTTAATATTGTTAAATTAAAAAAGAGGTTATACTTACCTGCTCTGTTTAGTGATATTGCACAGAGTGGTGACTTACCTCCTCTTTGGTGGTCCCCAGCTGCAGCTCTCCCCTCCTCCATCCTAGGGGTGCCCCTTCAGTAAGCTGGGTGCTGAAGGGCCACCCAAGCTGGGCTGTGTGTGTCCATAGACACACCAGAAGGAGAGAGCAGCGGTGCCGCAGGCGGGAAAGCAATGGATTGGTGGAGAAGTCAGGTAAGTGTTTAGGAATGGGGGGGAGCACAACATGTAGTGGGACGTTTTTTACCTGATGCAGGGAATTCATTAAAATAAAAAAACAATTTATCTTTAGAACCACTTTAAACAAATATGAAAACTGCTGTAAAGTATAACTAAAGGCAAAACTTTGTTTTAAGTTTTCGATAAAGTGGAGACAAACTAGACCCCCTGTCATTTTTTTATTGCTGTCTGTGTCCCTGTTAAGGTCCTTTCACATGGGCGGTCCGTATGTCCGTTTTTTATCCCATTTTTTTGCGGATGAAAAACGGACATAATGCATGTCAATGGGATTGCGGATGTCAGCGGATGGTCATCATCTGACATCCGATTTGCGTCCTTTCCGATCAGTTCCGTTTTTTGGAACGTAAGAGAACCCTATTTTTCTTCCGTTTGCAAAAAAACAGAACGGACGCAAAAACGGATGTCAGCGGTGTCACTCGCTGACATCCGCAATCCCATTGACATACATTACCTCCGTTTATCATCCACAAACGGATGGAATGATAAACGGACATACGGAACGGATGACACAAGTGTCACCTGTGTCCGTAAAAAAAAAAGAAGTGCCGTGTGTGAAAGGACCCTTATGGAGATTCCCCCTCTCTATCATTGAAAGTGAGGCTACATTCACACCTGAGCGTAGCGTTTTTCGCGCGTTTTTTTACCGCGATTTTACCGCGATTTTTGCGGCGTTTTTTACCGCGATTTTACCGCGATTTTTACCGCGATTTTTGTGCAGGCGTTTTTAGATTCAATAGAGATCAATGGAAAACGCCTGTAATCTGCCCAAAAAGAAGCTCATGTACTTTTTTGAGCATTGGGCGTTTTGTATACAGCTTCAAAACGCTCAGATGTGAACAGGGGCCATTGAAATGAATAGGATTTGTCTTGTTGGGCGTTTTGAGAGCTGATCCTAGAGCAGAAAAACGCCCCAAAAACGCCTACATGTGAACGGAGCCTTAAAGTAGATGAAAATCCCAAATTTTCCCCAGAAAAGCAATAGAAGGTAAATCCCAATGGGGACACTAGTTCTGGTGACCTGGGGGTTCCCAAGGAATTTCCTTAATTTGTAGGGATTTCCTCTCACTTCCTGTTTGGTTATGGGACAGGAAGTGAGGAGAAATCTCAGCAATGGGACACAGATAGCCAAAAAAAAATCTGACAGGGGATATAACCCTGCCTTGCTCAATACAAAATGAAAAAAAAAAAAAAAGTTTTGTCTATAGTTCTACTTTAATTTAAAAGCGAAATGTCTTCATACACTGACTTCCTCTCCCACCCTCTCATGTAGTATAGTGGCTAAAAAGGACACATAGATGTAACAAAAAGTGAAGTCTTGGGCAAAGTAGTAAGAACAGTAAAGCACAACCACTGCCCTGTGTGCGTAGGAAGCACAGCATCTACATGTGGGTGTAAAGTATGTGTGGCTGCAGCAGACAAGTGACTCACTAGGTTGTGAGGTCAGGCTCAGGATGACAACCCTGGTGCAGCTGCCTTTTAAAAACAAGTCAGCAGTGTCATCTATCTTATATTAATTCTCATGGGTTCACTATAAATGGAGAATCTACATGGCTTGGTCCTGTATATTGAATGTGAAGCTGTCACTTTGCTAGTGTTCTGCAGTGATGACAGTGGCCACTAGAGGTCCCTGGTGTCCAGAGGGGACAGCTGCTCATATTACAGACATAGTTGATTCAATATGGAAAAAAGACAGACACAGATAAGGAGTGATGAAGTGTTACAACCCAATATCAATACACACATGCTGCAGCACAGACAAGTAATGATATGATACATTTAATAAAAATGTTACGGTAAAAAAAAAATGCCGTAAACGCCATGCCTTTCTACATGCACTGCAGACCTCTAACTACTGCACAGCAACAGGGATATTTTAGTATTAATTATTGTGACTTATTTAGTATAATTGTCTCTCTCTGTAAAGAGTAATACACAAGTATTGGTGGTCAATATAGATAATACATATAATGAGGGCACCTTCAAACTATGCATTGCATTGACATACCTGTGTTAACATGTTGCCGTGCGTAAAAGCATGCTGCGTTATGGCTGCCCATTTGTTTTGCATTGTGGTGCATTGTGCATTGGACTCTATTGTACAGTGCTGTGGGGTGCCATTCAAAATAAATGGCATTGCAATACGCCACACTTTGTATGCTTAGGAACAGAGATGTATAGTAACTAAGTAGAACTACTTCATTACTGTACTTAAGTACCGAAAGGCGGTATCTGTACTTTCCTAGAGTAGAATTTTTTTCTCCTACTTCCACTTTTACTTCACTACATTTTTCGATGATTTCAATACTTCTACTCCGATATTTTTTTTTTGTGCTGCATAGTTACTTGTTACTATTATAAAAATTACCACTGCCAGAACAGTAGATGGCAGGTTTCATGAAGATCAAAACATGTGTATTATCAGCGCATACGAAAATAAATGCTACTGTATGTATAAATAAAAGCTGCATTTGAAATAATAAAAAACAATATGATGTTCAAACTTTTGACTTCTTTCTTTAATAACTACATAACACAGTACTTGTACTTTTACTTTCAGTACTTGAGTAGCAATTTTTTTTTTCAAAACTACTGGTAATTTTACTTTCAGTACTTGAGTAGCAAAATTTAAAAAAAAACGACTTGCAATACTTAAGTACAAAAAATGTTGAATACTTTAGTACTTCTACTCAAGTCACTTTTTGATCGAGCACTTCCACTTCTACTCAAGTCACCTTTTGATCGAGCACTTGTACTTTTACTCAAATATGGGTTTCGAGTACTTTATACAACTCTGCTTAGGAAGGAGCCACTGTTCCTGTGCCCACAACTCTGCAAATAACACCACACACTCTGCCACACCTGGCTGGGTGGGGAATATTTATTGTGGATGTATATGCAGTACCCCGGTTGCATATATAAGATATACTACAACAACACAGCAAACTAGTTAAAGTGGATCTTCACCTCCCATCTTCCTTTTTCTTTAACCCCTGCTTCTCTTATTGTGGGTTCTCCAGAGTTTAGATTCTCACCCACCCAGCGGATTCAGTGTTGTCCTGCCAAGATCCTCTTCTCTGCTGCCACTACTTCTTTGTGTGTGACATCATCAGAAGGCTGCTGGCTCTTCGGGGGGTTCAGCTGGCAGGCCTCCTGATGATGTGCCACTAGACCCCCCTCCCCTCCTCCTTTGTGAATGAAAGACTAAAGCCCCGTACACACGCACAGATTGTTGGCCGACCGATCGGCCGTCTTTTGTCCAGTGTTGTTTGTTGGTTGAAATGTGCTCTAGACTTGCACTGGACTTTTGTTGGCCAACAAAAACCAACTTCAGAAGTGATGTCATGTGCTGGTTGACTTTCCCTGTGTTTTTTCTTCTCTGAGCATGCCCAGTCTTGCTCATCTGATTTTTGTCTGCCGAAATCTGTACTGACTGACGAAAAATCGGTAGTTCTGTTGTTGGCCAACAAAAATTTTATAGCATGCACACCAGATTTTTTTCGGCCGAAAATTCGCAGTTGGTTGTCGGAAGCATCATACTAACAAGCCTACAATCGGCCGATCGGACGTTGGCCGACAATTTACGGCCAACAATCTGTGCGTGTGTACGGGGCTTTAGGCCCCCTGGGATATGTGACATGCATGTCCCAGGAGGCACACCAAGCACAGTACATGTCATTCGTCTATGCAAATGATGTGTATAGGAGTTGGGACCAAACCCTTTTTTGGTAAAAAAAAAAAAAAGGGTAAAGAAAAAAAAAGCAATGCTAATGTAGCGGAGGGGTGGAGTGTTGGAGAGAGGAGGGACTTTTGAGGGTTAAGATCCACTTTATACTATGAGGACAAATATATTGCAAATAGTTTAACTAGCAAAGGTTTATTATTTAACTTCTTTCATGTCCAAGTAGTGCTGCAATAGACACAGGTACGATTTGCAGCACGATTTACATTATGGCAGGGAAAATCGTGCTGAAGTCCTGAAAAAGTAATACATGAACTACTTCTCAAATTACACCACTTGATATGGTACCGACAATATTAGCCACTTGAGGACCACCCCACGCATATATACTGCGGCAGGTCGGCCCTCCTACACGAACCGACTTACCTGTCTGTCGGCTCGTGCTCTGGTTCTAGGGCGCACGCACGCGCCGCCGGTGACCCACTCCCGCTGTGATTGGACACAGTGGGAGCCACTTAGCAGGTCTGGTGGCCGCGATTGCTGCCAGGGACCCGCCGATAATTTGGAGGAGAGGCAGAACATCGCAGAGGAAGATGGAGATCTTGTGTTCCTGGTAAGCAGAAACACGGATCTCTGTCTTTCTCCAGTTAGGCCACCCCCACACACAGTTAGAAAGCACTCCTTAGGAGCACACTTAACCCTTTGAATGCCCCTGATGTTAACCCCTTACCTGCCAGTGTCATTTACACAGTGACAGTGCTTTTTTTTTAATCACTGATCACTGTATTGGTGTCACTGGTCCCCAAAAAGTGTCACTTAGTGTCAGATTTGTCTGGCGCAATGTTGCAGCCCCAATAAAAATCAATGATCACCACCATTACTAGTGAAAATTCCATAAATCTATCCCATAGTTTGTAAATGCTATAACTTTTGCGCAAACCAATCAATATACGCTTATTGGGATTTTTTTTTTTTTTTTTTTACCAAAAATATGTAGCAGAATACATATTGGCCTAAATTTATGACTAAATTAATTTTTTTTACATTTTTTCATTGTGTATTTTTTTATAACAAAGTAAAAAAGATTGTTTTTTTTTTTAAAAAAAAAACCTTTTGGTCTTTTTTTGCTTATAGCGCAAAAATAAAAACACAGACATGATCAAATACCACAAAAAGAAAGCTCTATTTGTGGCAAAAAAAAGGGCAATCATTTTATTTGGGTACAGCTCTGCACGTCCGCGCAGTTGTCAGTTAAAATAACGCAGTGCTGTATCGCAAAAAATGGCCTGGTCATTAAGGGGGTAAAACCTTCCAGGACTGAAGTGGTTAAGACACTGCCCTAAAATAAATGAGTGAGTTTGGGGTGGAGGAACTTGACTGGCCTGCACAGAGTCCTGACCTTAATCTGATAGATTACCTTTGGAATGAATAAGAGAGGAGACTGAGAGAAAGGCCTTCTCGTCCAACATCAGTACATGACGTAACAAATGTGCTTCTGGAAGAATGGTCAAACATTCTCATAGACACACTCCTAAACCTTGTGGACAGCCTTCCCAGAAGAGTTGCAGCTGTTATAGCTGCAAAGGGTTGGCCAACTCAATATTGAATTCTATGGACTAAGACTGGAATGCCATTAACCACTTTACCTCTGGCCACTGTGCCTCTACTGCGGCAAAGTGGCTCGTTATCGTCCAGCGACGTAGACCTACGTCGCTGGACTCCTCCCCCTGTAGGCGGCGCTCGCGCGCCGCCGGAGTCGCACTCCCCCTGTTTTCATTCACAGCGGGAGTCGGGCCAGGGGAGGAGCGGCGGCGATCGCCGCCGCTCTTCCCCGATCGTCGGGGAATCTAGTTTGGAGATCCGCCCGCCTGTGTAAACAGAGCGGGCGGATCTCCCAAGTGACAGGGAGTGACAGATCGGAGTGTTCAGCATAGCTGGACATCCGATCTGTCCTTGAGTCACTCAGTCACCTCCCCCCCCACACGTTAGTAAGCACCAGGCATACATTAACCCCTCCCTCTTCAATAAAATTAACCCCTTCCCTGCCAGCGTCATTTTTACAGTAACAGTGCATATATATAGCACTGATTACTGCAGTAATGTCACTGGCACCCCCAAAAGTGTCCAAAATGTCAGTCAAGGGTCCGATCTGTCCGCCGCAATGTCGCAGTCCCGCAAACAAAATCGCAGATCGCCGCCATTACTCGTTAAAAAAAAAAAACATCAAAAATGACAGAAATCTTTCCCTTAGTTAGTAAACGCAATAACTTTTGCGCAAACCAATCAAAATTCGCTTATTGTGATTTTTTTTACAAAACATAGGTAGCAGAAAACAAATTGGCCAAAAATTTAAAAAAAATTTGATTTTTACATATTTCTTGGGAGGAATTTCATATAAAAAAATGTTAAAAATATTGCTATTTTTTCAAAATAAACGCTCTTTTTTTGTTTATAGCGCAAAAAGTAAAAATCGCACAGGTGATCAAATACCACCGAAAGAAAGCTCTATTTGTGGGAAAAAAAGGACATAAATTTCGTTTGGGTACGGCGTCGCACGACCGCGCAATTGTCAGTTAAAGTCGCACAGCGCCGAATCGCAAAAAGGGGCCTGGACGTAAGACAGCAAAATCCTCCGGTGGTAAAGTGGTTAAAGTTCATGTGCGTGTAAAGGCAGGTGTCCCAATACTTTTGACAATATCGTGTGTGTATATAGATACAGTATATATGTATATATAGGTATTTAGATCTATATCTCTCTGTATATATATATATATATATATATATAGATATAGATATAGATATATAAATCTGTCATGCAGCCAACCCCATGATTACTCTGTTTATTTTGCTACACAAGTTACAGCTGCAGTTTAAAATTACCCGCTGCATCATATTTGGTAGCGGCACACAGCTGAGCGTTTGATACTTTGGCCCCGGGACAGTAAACGCGTCCCATACACATCTGTCCAAGGCAGGGCCGGGCCTGGTATGACTGCCAATTAGTAGGGAATTAGAGCCCTTATCATGCGTGTTTCATTGCTCTAATCCCGCTTCTTCAGCGCGGCCTACATCATGCACTTAACAAGAACCATTTTCACATGTTTACGTAACCCCTTTACTGGCTCATTTGTTAAAATGTTTACAGTTAGCGTTGGAGATCTGAGCCCTCGGTAGCGCAGTGTTGAAAATATTTCACATGTTTTCCTGCCCTCTCTGCAATTACTTAAGGGAGGGGGAAAAGAAAGCGCAGTTCAGTCAAAACTTGGACTCAGCAAAAGGCTTTGATCCTGCCAAAGTTTGTTTTTTAATGTCATTCTCGTCCAGAACTGTTTTAAACACGATAACATTATCTGCTGGCCCAGAGTTCATGCAACCAATACGAAGCGTACGAGACGGTAATAATGAGTGTGGTGTTCCTGACGCAGGAAATGCTCTGTGTTTCAACTCGTGCGCAGGCCGGCAAGCATGATAAAGATGAATAAGGAAATAATTGTGAAAAACAAAAGCAGTCGTGTACGAGGGGTTGTGTTGGTGGCCATGGAGGCTGGCCTTACAAAAAAATAACCACCAACGGAAGGAATGTGCTGGTTTCATTCTTGCAAAGAATTGGGAAATTTACCCACTGCTCAGACTCTTCTAACCACTTTCCGACCGCCCCATAGCAGATTTACTGCTACAGGGTGGCCACGCTGCTCAGAATCACATATATACAGTATCTCACAAAAGTGAGTACACCCCTCACATTTTTGTAAATATTTGATTATGATTTTTCTTGTGACAAAACTGAAAAAAGGACACTTTGCTACAATGTAAAGTAGTGAGTGTACAGCTTGTATAACAGTGTAAATTTGCTGTCCTCTCAAAATAACTCAACACACAGCCATTAATGTCTAAACCACTGGCAACAAAAGTGAGTACACCCCTAAGAGAAAATGTCCAAATTGGGCCCAAAGTGAAAATATTTTGTGTGGCCACCATTATTTTCCAGCACTATCTTAACCCTCTTTGGCATGGAGTTCACCAGAGCTTCACATGTTGCCACTAGAGTCCTCTTCCACTCCTCCATGATGACATCACAGGGCTGGTGGATGTTAGAGACCTTGCACTTCTCCACCTTCTGTTTGAGTAAGCCCCACAGATGCTCAATAGGGTTTAGGTCTGGAGACATGGTTGGCCAGTCCATCATCCTTACCCTCAGCTTCTTTAGCAAAGCAGTAGTCGTCTTGGTGGTGTTTTTTGGGTCATTATCATGTTGGAATACTGCCCTGTGGCCTGGTAGAGAGGGGATCATGCTCTTCTTCAGTATGTCACAGTACATGTTGACAATCATAGTTCCCTCAATGAACTGTAGTTCCCCAGTGCCAGCAGCACTCCTGCAGCCCCAGACCATGACACTCCCACTTCCATGCTTGACTGTAGGCAAGACACACTTGTCTTTGTACTCCTCACCTGGTTGCCACCATACATGCTTCACAGTTGTTAAACCAAATAAGTTTATCTTGGTCTCATCAGACCACAGGACTTGGTTCCAGTAATCCATGTCCTTAGTCTGCTTGTCTTCAGCAAACTGCTTGCAGGCTTTCTTGTGCATCATCTTCAGAAGTGGCTTCCTTCTGGGATGCCATGCAGACCAATTTGATGCAGCGTGCAGCATATGGTCTGAGCACTATCAGGCTGACCCCCCACCTCTTCAACCTCTGCAGCAATGCTGACAGAACTAATACATCCATTTCCCAAAGACAATCTCTGGATATTACACTGAGCACGTGCACTCAACTTCTTTGGTCGACCATGGGGAGGCCTGTTCTGAGTGGAACCTGTCCTGTTAAATCACTGTATGGTCTTGGCCACCATGCTGAAGTTCAGTTTCAGGGTCTTGGCAATCTTCTTATAGCCTAGGCCATCTTTATGTAGAGCAACAATTCTTTTGTTTTGATCCTCAAAGAGTTCTTTGCCATGGGGGTGCCATGTTGAACTTCCAGTGGCCAGTATAAGAGCGTGAGAGTGATGACACCAAATTTAACACACCTGCTCTCCATTCACACCTGAGACCTTGTAACACTAACAAGTCACATGACACCAGGGAGGGAAAATGGCTAATTGGGGTGTACTCACTTTGTTATCAGCGATTTAGACATTAAAGGCTGTGTGTTGAGTTATTTTGAGGGGACAGCAAATTTACACTGTGTAAATGTAAGGAGTGTACTCACTTTTTGTTTTACTACCGGGTGGGGGCGCTTTGCTTCTCCTATGATTAGTCACAGCAGAAGTCGTTCAGCGGGTGCCGGTCAATGGACGTCTGCCGGCAGCCGCCAATCATTGGAAAAACACACAGAACGGCGCTCTCCCTTTGTAAACAAGGCAGTGCTTCATTCTGAAAGGGAAAGAAAATCCACCACTTCCCTTAGTAAAAGCAGCACACATAGTACACACAAACACTGGCTATGCACAGTTAAGCCTTTGATTGCCCTAGAGGTTTAACCCCTTCCCAGCCAGTGTCATTAGTACAGTGACAGTATTTTTTAGCACTGATCTCTGTATTAGTGTCACTGATTTCGACAAAGTGTCAAAATTGTCAGACTGTCCGCCACAATAAGTCCCCCTGATTGCCGCCATTACTAGCATAAAAAAATAAACAAATAAAAAATCCAGTATATATCATATTGTTTGTAGACACTATAACTTTTTCGCAAACCAAACCAATATGCGCTTATTGGGATTTTTTTAAACAAAAATTTGTAGAGTACATTGTCCTATTTTTTAAAGCACAAAAAATAAAAAACACAGTGGTGATCAAATACCACCAAAAGAATATACTGGCTTAGATTTCAGAAAAAAAATAATTTGGGGCAACAATCACCTTCAATCCAGTGTTTCCCCCTAGCAATACTTCTTCACCACATTACATGAGTGCAACTCAGTCCTGGAGGAAGGACATTTACTGCACTCCGGAGGAAGGACCTTTCCTCTGCTCCTGAGGAAGGACCCTTCTTGCGCTCATGAGGAAGGACCCTTCCTGCGCTCCTGAGGATGGACCCTTCCTGTGCTCCTGAGGATGGACCCTTCCTGTGCTCCTGAGGATGGACCCTTCCTGTGCTCCTGAGGATGGACCCTTCCTGCGCTCCTGAGGAAGGACATTTCCTGTACTCCTGAGGAAGGAACATTCCTCTGCCCCTGAGGAAGGACCTTTCCTGAGCCCCCGAGGAAGGACCCTTCCTGTGCTCCTGAGGAAGGACCCTTCCTGCACTCCTGAGGAAGGACCTTTCCTGAGCTCCTGAGGAAGGACCTTTCTTGAGCTCCTGAGGAAGGACCTTTCTTGCGCTCCTGAGTAAGGGCCCTTCCTGTTCTCCAGAGGAAGGGCCTTTCCTGTGCTCCTGAGGAGGGACCATTTCTGTACCCCTGAGGAAGGACCTTTCCTGAGCCCCTGAGGAAGGACCCTTCCTGTATTCCTGAGGAAGGACCCTTCCTGCGCTCCTGAGGAAGGACTTTTCTTGAGCTCCTGAGGAAGGACCTTTCCTGAACTCCTGAGGAAGGACCTTTCTTGAGCTCCTGAGGTAGGACCTTTCTTGCGCTCCTGAGTAAGGGCCCTTCCTGTGCTCCTGAGGAAGGGCCTTTCCTGTGCTCCTGAGGAGGGACCATTTCTGTACCCCTGAGGAAGGACCTTTCCTGAGCCCCTGAGGAAGGACCCTTCCTGTATTCCTGAGGAAGGACCCTTCCTGCGCTCCTGAGGAAGGACCTTTCTTGAGCTCCTGAGGAAGGACCTTTCCTGAGCTCCTGAGGAAGGACCATTCCTGTTTCCCTGAGGAAGGACCATTCCTGTTTCCCTGAGGAAGGACCCTTGACATCACCAGACTGGCCTAGAGACTGTAGGAAATGAGGAAAGCATACAGTGATTTTGAATAAATGTGAGTGGGGGGGCACTAAATAATTAGACAAGAGGACTCCTTTAGCTCTCCTTAAAGGCAATGTAATTATTTTCTTGTAGTTCCAGGCGAGCAGATGAAGATAAAGTTGGAGTAGCCCTTCTGAGTCATCGAGCTGAGTTCATGTTACAAAAATCACTCATTCTGTGGGCATGAAACGAGGACAAAAACTGTTTTTAAAATACCACAAAAGTACATATGAATTGAGAATGGAGGGAATGTCTACAGCCTGTCTGCAGTACATTTGCTTGGCAATTACTTTCTAGTAATAAAAATTATGAAAGACCCTGAAAGCAGCTTTTGTTGTGACACAGTACTAGTGTGTGCTTAGTCAATGAAAATGGAAAGGTGGTTAATGACTACTACGTCAGTGTATTTCATAGCCAATCATGGGTATTTTTTAAAAGAGAGATTCAGACAGGTTATAATTTAGACCATAACACAACTAACTCCTTAACCACTTGCCTACAGTGCACTTTCACCCCCTTCCTGCCCAGACCGATTTTCAGCTTTCAGCGCTCTCACACTTTGACTGAGAATTACTCAGTCATGCAACACTGTACCCATACAAAAATTGTGTCCTTTTTTTCACACAAATAGAGCTTTCTTTTGATGGTATTTGATCAATACTGGGTTTTTTATTTTTTGTGCTATAAATAAAAAAAGACTGAAAATATTGTGAAAAAACACATTTTTCTTTGTTTCTGTCATAAAATTTTGCAAATTAGTCATTTTTCTTCACAAATTTTGGCCAAAATTTATACTGCTACTTATCTTTGGTAAAAATAACCTAAGTAAGTGTATATTATTTGGTCTTTGTGAAAGTTATAGAGTCCACAAGCTATGGTGCGAATCATTGAAAATTGATCACACTTGCTCACACCTGATGTACTGAAGGCCTATCTCATTTCTTGAGACACTAAAAAGTCAGGAAAGTACAAATACCCCCCAAATGACCCCTTTTTGGAAAGTAGACATTCCAAGGTATTTAATAAGGGGCATGGTGAGTTTTTTGAAGTTGTATTTTTTTCCCACAACTCTTTGCAAAATGAAGATTTTTTTTTTTTTTTTTTACAAATTGCCATATTAACAGGTTATTTCTCTCACACAGCACATGTATACTTGCAACTACACCCCAAAACACATTCTACTACTCCTCCTGAGTATGGCGATACCACATGTGTGAGACTTTTTCACAGCCTGGCCACATACAGAGGCCTAACATTCAAGTAGCCCCGTCCGGCATTCTAGGAGCACAAATTACACATATAATTTCCTGACAACCTATCGCACTTTTGAAGGCCCTGGAGCACCAAGACAATGGAAACGCCCATAAAATGACCCCATTTTGGAAAGCAAACAGCCCAACGTATAATTTTTGAGGCATAATGAGTCTTTTGAATATGTCATTTTTTTCCACAAGTTTTTGGAAAATGTGGAAAGAAAATGAAAACACATTTTTTTTTACACAAAGCTGTCCATTTATGCAATATTTCTAACACATAGCATGTACATAGCAAAAATTGCACCCCAAAATACATTCTGCTATTCCTCCTGAGTATGGCGATACCACATGTGTAACACTTTTTCACAGCCTGGCCACACACATAGGCCTAACATCCAAGTAGCGCTTTACACAAAGTTGTCCATTTATCCACTTTAAGACTGGGCCTATTTTTGACACTTGGTGTTTACAAGCTAAAATAATTTTTTTTGCTAGAAAATTACTTGGAACCCCCAAACATTATATATTTTTTTTTAGCAGAGACCCTAGAGAATAAAATGGAGATCGTTGCAATATTTTTTATCACACCATATTTGCGCAGCAGTCTTCCAGATGCGATTTTTTTGAAAAAAATTCACTTTTTTGAACTAAAAAATAAGAAAACAGTAAATTTAGCCCAATTTTTACCATAATGTGAAAGATAATGTTACGCCGAGTAATTAGATACCCAACATGTCATGCTTCAAAATTGCGCATGCTCACAGAATGGCGCCAAACATTGGTACTTAAAAATCCCCATAGGCAACATTTTAAAAATTTCTGCAGGTTACTAGCTTAGAGTTACAGAGGAGGTCTAGGGCTCAAATTATTGCTCTCGCTCTAACGATCGCGGCGATACCTCACATGTATGGTTTGAACACCGTTTACATATGTGGGCGGGACTTGCGTATGCGTTTGCTTCTGCGCGCGAGCTAACGGGGACAGGGCGCTTTAATTTTTTTTTTTTTCCTATTTATTTTATTTATTATTTTTTTATTTTTACACAGTTTAAAAAAAAAAATGTTTTGATCATTTTTATTCCTATTACAAGGAATGTAAACATCCCTTGTAATAGAAATAGGCGTGACAGGTCCTCTTTATTGTGAGATCTGGGGTCAAAAAGACCTCACACCTCACAACTACACTAAAAAAGAAAAGAAAAAAAAAAAAATTGTTGAAAGAGGAAAAAAAAAAGAAAAAAAAAAAAGCGGCCCTTTAAACCGGTTGCTAGGCAACGTCTTTTGACGTAGCTCCGGTGCTCCAAGACCATAGAGTTGAGTGAGGGCCATCTTGCCCTCACTCGACTTCCTGTCTCTGAGGATCCGGGACCGGATAGTTTTCCCCGCTGCCGGCGGGTCCGGTAAGCTGGGAAAACGTCTGGGACGCGGCAGGAGGGGGGGGGGCACCTCTTCCCCTGCACCGTAAGGGTAATTCCGCGGCGAATCCGCCACTGGGACCACCCTTATCTGAAAGCCGACCGCCCGCCGTTTCAAAAAATACCGGGGTTATGGGGGCTATCTGCTGCCATAACCCCAGTATTTAGCTTTTAATGGCCGACGCATATAGTCGTTAGGCGGTCAGTAAGTGATTGCATGCATATGGAAAACAGGTGACGATGACTGATGGGGTGACAGGTGACGATGACTGATGGGGTGACAGGTGACGATGACTGATGGGGTGACAGGTGACAATGACTGATGGGGTGACAGGTGACGATGACTGATGAGGTGACAGGTGACGATGATTGATGAGGTGACAAGTGACGATGATTGATGGGGTGACAGATGACAATCACTGACGGGGTGACATGTGACGATGATTGATGGGGTGACAAGTGACGATCACTGATGGGGTGTCAAGTGACGATGATTGATAGGGTGACAGATGACGATGACTGATGGGGTGACAGGTGACGATGACTGATGGGGTGACAGGTGACGATGACTGATGGGGTGACAGGTGACGGGCGATGGTCACTGATGGGTGACAGGTGACGGGCGATGGTGCACAGCGGTACTGATGGCAGTCTCTGGTGACCGGTGAATTTTAGGCTATTGCCCGTGATCCAGAAATCATTGCAAATTGCGGGACGCCTGTGCATTGCCCGTGATTTGCAATAGCACCCCAAACGCTGTGCGATGTTGCTGCGATTTCCGCATGCCGAATCGCGGTAACATCACGCAAACAACGCATGACGCCCCAAAGAAGCTCTTGTACCTTTTTTGGGCGTCATGCGTTGTTTGCGCGATGTTACCGCGATTCGGCAGGCGGAAATGGCGGCAACATCGCACAGCGTTTGGGGTGCTATTGCAAATCACGGGCAACGCACAGGCGTCCCGCAATTTGCAATGATTTCCGGATTGCGGGCAGAATCGCGGTGATTCTGCCCGCGATCGCTGCGCTCACATGTGAACGTTATGATGTGTCAATTTCTGGGCACTGATGAGGTGACTGTTGGGTGACAGGTGACATTGGGGGGGGGCTGAGGACTGTGTGGGGGGACCTTTATTAGTGTGATTTTACTTTTGCAGGTACACAGAGCAGTAACTCACTGTTTCTAGTTCTTCTCCCCTCATACTGGAAACTGTATGAGGAGAGAAGAGCTAGTAACACTGAGTTACTGCTCTTTGTTTACATTTTCTGATCGGCTGTGAATGGATTCACAGCCGATCACATAGTAAACAGTCACTGTCAGTGACTGTTTACTACCGCCGGTGACAGCTGTGTTCCTACGGAACACAGTGCCACCGACATGACCGCGCTGCGCGCTCCCGATCGCGCATGCGCGGTCATCTCCCGTCATCTCCATTGTGATCGGCTGTGTCATTGGAACACAGCCGATCACGTGGGAAACAGCCACGCCCAGTAGCTGTTTCCCCCCTGCCGGTGACGGGGGGGTGTCCCGGGGACACCCCAACACCGGCAGTGCACGGCGGCGCGCCCGCGATCGCGCGCCTGCCGTGCATTTCCTGGGTCACGTCATATGACGTCCGCCCAGGATAATAGCCGCACCGTCCCGCCGTCATATGACGGCGGGCGGGCGGTAAGTGGTTAACGCCCAATGGTACTCTTAGCTTTGATAGCACTAGAACAAATCAGGAATGCATAGAAAATATGTTTACTTTTAAATTTTTTCTTAATAGCAATTTAGGACACCCCAAACACCGTGTTCCCAGTAGAACACTGAAGATAAGGACTGCTTTGCTCTTTGTTAGAGCAGCAGTCTATATCTAGTGGTCCAATGCACCCCCTGCACAGGCACCACTACAGCTCTCCAATCAGAAACACTCACACCCTCTGCTCTATGGAGTACCGAAGCTGCTATTGTGAAGGGGGGAGTCAGACCATTGGTGTTCTGCTGGGGAAGGAGAGTTTGGGGGTCCCTGGACTGCTTTTCAAGAAAAAAGTTAAAAGTTACTGTAGATTGGAAAGTTTAGTTTTTATGCACTCTGAATAAGCCTGAGCGATAAAAGCTGAAATTGCCATCTGGCTTCAAAATACAACTAAAGGCAAAAACTTTTGTTTTTCAGGTTTGTATAGAGAAGACAGGGATTAGAACACTGTCAGGTTTTTATTTCTGTCGTTGCCCTTTTTAGGGAGATTCACCCTCTCTATTTTTCTTGTTTACCATTATCACCAAGAGTAAAGAAGATACCAAATTTGGGCTGTCACCAGAATGGGAGTAGAGAGGAGATCTTCCAGTTGGGATACTAGTTCTGGTGACAAGCGGGAATGCCTTTACTTTGGAGGAATTTCCTCTCACTTCACAATGGGACAAGGATGGCAAAAGAAAACTGACAAAAGTTATACTCCTTCCTTATGCTGTCCAAAATAAAATCAATTTTTTTTGCCTTTAAGCCCCGTACACACGATCAGATTATCGAACGATCTGTCGTCCGTTTTGTGTTGCATGCTAGTCTGATGTGGAAAGTGAAGAGGTTATTTTCATATGAAATTTCCCGTACGACAGAATCCAACTTCAGAAGTGATGTCATGTGTTGGATTGTTTTGTATGTGTTCTTTCGTTTCTGAGCATGCCTAGTCTTGCTCTTAAGATCTTTTTCAGATGAAAACTGTACTAATTAAGCGAAAATCGGACATTGTATTGACGTACGATAAAAATCTTATAGCCTGCACATCCAGTTTTTGTCATCCAAAAATCCGTAATCGGCTGTCGAAAGCACCATACTAACAATCCGAAAATCGGCAGATCATTCGTTGGATGAAATTTTACTTCCGATTTTCGTATCGTGTGTACGGACCTTTAGGTTTTCTTTAAGACAAAAGTTCATTATACATTTCCAATTTTCTTTGGCTTTAGTTTTGGTTCTTCATGATCAGGTTTGAGTCTAAGGCCTCATGTACACTGCTACTTGTAAACGGACGTTTAGGAGCAGTTGGGCGTTTTTTTTCAGATGCCCCTGAACCCTCCTCTATGTTATCTTATCTGTCCATGTACACTCAGTCCTTTACAGTCATTTAGAGGCAGTTGAGTTCAGTGTCGTTTTTTTGGAAAGCAATTATTTGCATTCAGGATGTTCAGAACGTGTGTTTACCGGCGTTTCAAACGCAAAACGCGACTGAACGCGACTGAACGCGATCACCCGCATTTAGCGCTTGCGTTTTTCCTGTTTAAAGGGGAATGATTTTTTGATTTCTAAAAACTGATCCGAGCGCAAACGCCCACTAAATGCCACTAAACGAGGCTGCAAACGCGACACAACGGACATTTTAAATGTACTTTACATAGCTGTTAAATTTCAGCGTTCAAAGGACTTTTTAAAACGTCCCGTGTACATGTAGCCTTAAAGTGTAACTAAAGGCAAAACTTTTTGGGGGGTTTTGGATAGAGTGGAGAGGGATTAGAACCCTTGTCAGGTTTTTTTTTTTTTTTTGTTCCATAAATCAGGTTTTTATTGCTGTCTGTGCCCACGTTTAAGAGATTCATCCTCTCTATTTATCCTATTTACAATTATCATTGAAAGTGAAATTAAAAGAAAATCCCAAATTTTGAGTTGTTCCCCAAAAAAGTAGTAGAGGGGAAATCCATCAGTGTGGACCCTAGTTCTGGGGACCTGGGGGTCCCCAAGGAATTTCCCTAATTTGCAGGGATTTCCTCTTACTTCCTGTTTGACTATGGGGCAGGAAGTGATGGAAAATCCCTGCAATGGGACACAGATGGAAAAAAAAAATCTGACAGGGGTTATAATCCTCTCTTTTTTTTTTTTTTCTCAATAAAAGCTTTATTGAACAACTGTAATAAACATGTACAGCATTAACAATAGCAATAAGACAAATGGTATAACTGTACAACATGTACATAAATTATGACATCAAGTAATGTTGAATCAAAAATTAGTGCAACAACATTAAATATCTACATCAGCTCAAGAGGTACAATGAGGGTATTCGAACACGATACCCTCTCTCAGAAGAGGCAGGACCGAAAGAGAAGTGCCTGCCTCAATGAGGGCCACTAGGGGGCCGTGAAGGAAGCGAAGATAAGAATTATAGAAGAAGAAGAGTAAAGGGAAAGAAAAAGGAAATGGAAAAAAGAGAGGGGGGAGGGGGAGGGGGAGGTGATGGAGTATTATTGACAAGTGGTACTTGATCAGATAGCTCATTGTAGAAATGTAAACAGAAGGTCCTGGTGGGGTATGAAAGTTGGTTATGAGATTACTAATCCTCAATCAGTTTTTTGAAATCCGGGGAAAGAGTGAATATCAACCATGGTCTCCACATGTTATGGAAAGGTCCACTATTTTCTTTTTTGATGGCCAGAGTTTCCTCCATCTCATATGTGGAAGTTACCTTGTCTACCCAGTTCTTAGTCGTGGGAACGGATTTGGAGTTCCAATATACAGGTATAAGAGATTTGGCCGCGTTGAGTAGATGTCTCGTTAGGGACTTTTTGTATGACCTATATGAGAGTTTGTTGATGTGTAATAGGCAACTTGCTGCATTAAATTCTAGGGTGGAACCAGTGACAAGTTTGATCAAAAGCACAATTTTATTCCAAAAAGTTTTGATTAGGTCACAGTTCCACCAAATATGTAGAAAAGTGCCTGTGTGAGCTAGACACCTCCAACATCTTCCAGAATACTGTGGAGACCATGCCTTCATCTTCGCAGGGGTTATGTACCATTGCGTGCGGATTTTATATGATGTTTCTTGAGTTTTTGTGCTCAAAGAGCATTTGTGTGTAAATACACAAGCTTTCTCCCATTCCCCGTCAGAAATTTTGCGTGATAACTCGTGTTCCCATAATTTCTTATATTTATTGACAAAATTAGACGACGGGGCTATAAGCCACTGATAGGTCATCAATGTCGTTTTTGATATTGGGGTCTGTCTCTCACATATCCTCTCAAAAGCAGTTAGTTGTCTAGCCCACGGAGTTTTCTTTTTAATATTTTGAACAAAGCTATGCAGCTGGATATAATTCCATTGGTTCATAAAGATGTTTTGGGGTTTTAGGTTGTTTAGGTCATGAAGAGATAGGATTTTTTGGTCACGAATGCAGTGTTTAATGAGCAAGGGATGGTCAGCAGAGCATGTTATATTGAGACCCGGAACAAAGTCTGGGTTGTGGGAAACCGGGGTTAGAGGGCTCGGGTTAGTGGATATATTGTGTGACTTCGCCAGCTTGTGATAAATGGTGAGGGTGGTGTTAATTAGGGGATGGTGTCTCACTTCAGGAGGGAAGTTGTGTGGGTCCGTCCATAGCAGGAATTGAGTAAGGTACCGAGAGCAATGCCTCTCCAAGGCCACCCAATCCTTTTGACTTGAATGGCAGTGCCAGTCGATCGCTCTAGTGAGGTGAGTGGCTTGGTAATATTTATAATAATCCGGTACCCCCATACCCCCATTGAACTTGGGTAGTTGCAAGTATTTCAGTTGTATCCTAGGCCTTTTGTTGGCCCATATAAATTTTCTTTGAATAGTCGTCAGTTTCCTGAAAAAGGAGGAAGGTATTGTGATGGGTAAAGCATGAAAAAGATAAAGTAGTCTAGGCCGGATGACCATCTTTAAGATGGCTGCTCTGCCGAACCACGAGAAGTGTTTGATATCCCATTTACTCAGGTCGTTGGTGATATTTTTTAGGATTGGGATAAAATTAGTCTCATAGAGGGCATCTAGAGTTGGAGTAAGTTTGATACCTAAATATTTAAGTGAGGTCGAATCCCAAATGGGTCGAATCCCATTTGTAGGGGCAATTAGATTTAGTTAATTGTTTTATTTTGTCGGGGAGTGAAATGTCCATGGCTTCTGATTTGGAATGATTGATTTTAAAGTTTGATAAGTATCTGAAGGTGCGGAAATGTAAGTTCAATTTTGGAATGGAGATATGTGGCTGTGATATATAGAAGAGGAGATCGTCTGCATAAGCAGAAATTTTGAATTCTCTGTCTTTAATGGTGAAACCATGTACATCCGTATCTCTATTAATATGCCTAATTAATGGTTCTAGTGCCAATATAAAGAGGATGGTTCCATTCTTTAGATGAATAGGGGCGGAAAGGATGTTATTCACCTTTACTTTGGCTGTGGGGTTAGAGTAAAGGGATCTTATCCAGCATAACATATGGCCTCTCAGTCCTACGTGTTCGCATATCATCAACAGATAGTCCCAAGCCACTCTATCGAAAGCCTTTTCTGCGTCGGTTGAAATTAGCAGACCTTCGATTCCTAATTTATGGGCTCTGTGTATTAAATTCAGGGATCTGATAGTATTATCCCTAGCCTCACGTCCTGGCATAAAGCCTACCTGTTCAGGGCCTATAACCTGTTGTAATAGTGGTCTCAACCATAATCCTCTCTTGCTCCATCCAAAACTTAAAAAAAAAAAGGTTTTGCCTATAGTTCTATCTTAATGATTATGTTTTTTCTAAACAATAAGAAAGTTTGTGCAACCTCTTTCTGTGTCCCCCTTTAGAAAAAAACTCAAGATATTAAAGAATGGGGTGTTGTCAACTACTACCTAAATGTGGTCTAACAGGGTATCATCCTGATATATAGGTACAACCTACCAAACTGAGTGGAACTTTGAATATCCCACTGATAACCACTTCACACA
The DNA here is from genome assembly GCF_965119305.1 of Pelophylax lessonae. Taxonomy (NCBI): domain Eukaryota; kingdom Metazoa; phylum Chordata; class Amphibia; order Anura; family Ranidae; genus Pelophylax; species Pelophylax lessonae. Next base: position 611,518,481 of record NC_138770.1, on the reverse strand, counting down.
ATAAACTCCAGTATATTCACTGCTCAAAAAAAATCAAAGAAACACTTTTGAATCAGGGTATAGCATGGAGTCTTTAGCCTCCCTGGCGGTATGATTCTTTTGGATTTTAGGTGCTGAAAGCGGTACCATTATATTGCATGTAATTCTTGTGAATGAGCAGCCCAAACCAACTGTATACATTTATTATATATATATATATATATATATATATATATATGTATACATATATTATATATATATACGTATATATATATATATATATATATATATATATATATATATATATATATATATATATATGTATATAATGTATACAGTTGGTTTGGGCTGCTCATTCACAAGAATTACGTATATATATATATATATATATATATATATATACATATATATGTATATATGTGTATGTATATATATATATATATATATATATATATATATATATATATATATATATGTATATATATATGTATATGTGTATATATATATACGTATATATATATATATATATATATATATATATATATATATATATATATATATATATATATACTGTATATATATATATGTATATATATATATATATATATATATATATATATATATACATATATTTACATAAAAAGTACAGTAAAACTGCAGGAAAGGGCACTGGGGGGCAATGTAATGTGATTTTATTTTATTTTGAACGGTATCAGTGTGTTTGGTGCATTTTACATTTGAATTTGCTGCCGGTTCCACCCCCTGGCGGACGTCACGTCGCCGGAGACGGAAGCCGGGGCTCGCAGACGATCGGGAGGAAGCTCCGCCGCCGCACACCGCCCGCATTCTTCGCTGGATCCCGGAGAAAAGGTAAGTAAAACCTCCTCCAGCATCCAGCGATCTTCTTAGCGCTACCCCGAGTGTGACTCGGGGTTACCGCTTTTGGCACTAAAATCTTACCCCGAGTCACACTCGGGAATACCGCTAGGAAGGTTAAGGGCTCTTTCACACGGGCGATCCGATCAGATCCGCCTGTCAGTTTTTTAGGCGGATCTGATCGGATCCTCCATGCAGCTCTATGGGGCAGCAGATGTCAGCGGAGACACCTCTGCTGACACCCGCTGCCATCCGCATCCGATCCTGTGCTTGAAATCTGGACGGATGGAAACCCTATTTTTCCATCCGTTCAGTAATCGGAGCAGAGCGGATCTGATGAGAGCGGACAAGCGGTCCGCTCTCATCCGATCCCCCATAGAGGGCAGCGGGGGCTGAGACACCTCCCTCTCCGCTCTGCAAGCGGAGATGGAGCTGTCACCCGCCCGGCTAAGCGGGGATCGCGGATCGATCCCCGCTGAGCAACACGGATCCGCCTACGGAGCGGACCGTGTGAAAGAGCCCTTAAACTCCTGGGATATTGATCTGATCAGTGAGGTAGCAAAGGGGGTTTTTTAATCAGTTTCGGCTGCTTTGGTGTTAATAAAATTAACAACGGGTGCACTAGATGGGCAATAATGAGTCGACCTCCAAAACAGGAATGGTTTTACAGGTGGAGGTCACTGACAATGTTTTCCCTACTTATCTTTTCCGACTAGTTTTGCATTTGGCTAGGGGGCTAGGGTCAGTGTCACTACTGGTAGCATGAGGCGTTACCTAGACCATATAGAGGTTGCAAAGTCAGTCCATCTCCTCCAGGATGGCATTGCCGGAAGGTTTGCTGTGTCTCCCAGCACAGTCTCAAAAGCATGGAGGAGATTCCAGGAGACAGGCAGTTACTCTAGGAGAGCTGGACAGGGTCGTAGAAGGTCCTTAACCCATCGGCAGGATCGGTATCTGCTCCCTTGTGCAAGGAGGAACAGGATGAGCACTGTCAAAGCCCTACAAAATGACCTCCATCAGGCAACTGGTGTGAATGTCTCTAAACAAACAATCAGAAACAGACTTTAAGAGGGTGGCCTGAGGGCCCGACTTCCTCTAGTGCAGTGGTCCTCAACCCTGGCCTACAGGGCCCACTAACAGGCCAGGTTTGTAAGATAACTGAAATACATCCCAGGTGATATCATTTGCTGCTCAGTGATTGCAGTACTCTAGTCTGCATCTCCCCAAGGTAATACTTAAAATCTGGCCTGTTAGTGGGCCCTGAGGACCGGAGTTGAGGACCACTGCTCTAGTGGGCCCTGTGCTCAATGCTTGGCACTGTGGAGCTCGATTGGCATTTGCCATTGAACACCAGAATTGGCAGGTCTGCCACTGGCACCCTGTGCTTTTAAGAGTGGAATCATTTCACTCATGCCAAGGAATCACCACAAAACAAAAATGGTGTAAAGTTTTAATGAAATAACATGCTGTGAAGCAGCTGCTGGAGCAAGCTGAGTAGCTAAATAATGTAAAAGAACAGCTTGGATATATTAATCCATGCTGACACCAATGCTTGCTTGAATGGTGAAAATAGTAATGAAAGTGAATAATATTATACAAATCCTCCAAATAAACAATACCTTCTTCAAATATCACATAAATACAGTTGAAGTGTTTGCGCTAAGTATAGCCCAAGTTCTGGGCTTTCAAATAAAGGCCTAACGTTTTTACACTATATGGGGTCCGTTCTCCGTTTCTTTTTTTTGCCTTTCTATGAACCACCCTATCTGGAACATCTGATCCGGCAGTGGGGGGATCACAGGATCGATGTGGAGCATTCACCTGGGGCAAAGGAATCTCCCAAAGCCTTATTGATCCTATTGCGGTGGGGCAAGGAGGATCCACAGCATCTGGTGAGTGGGAATTTTGCTTGCCTTCTGTTCACAGGGGTGCTGTTTTTCCTCTTGGTTTGGATGCTTAGGATTGGGAAGAATTTTCATCCTACTGCTAAAAGATCACGAATCTTTCAATCTTGGAATATACGGAACATACTATCTTACACTTATTTGGACTGTTTTTCTCACTGGTTACTTATGCACATTTTACCATGAATTGTGTTAATCATTATTTGGCACGCCACTTTATTTTTTTGGGTTTATTGAAGTTTATGGAATTACCCTTATTGAAATTCAACTGCATTTATGTGATATTTGAAGAAAGTATTGTTTATTAAGAAGATTTGTATAGTATTATTCACTTTCATTACTATTTTCACCATTCAATCAAGTGCTAGTTTCAGCATGGACTAATATATCCAAGCTATTCTTTTACACTATCTACCCTGTGCTTTTCACAGATGAGAGCAAGTTCACCCTGAGCACATGTCACAGTTGTGGAAAGGTCTGGAGAAACCATGAAAAACATTATGCTGCCTGTATCATCGTTCAGCATGACCCGTTTGGTGGGGAGTCAGTGATGGTCTGGAGAGCCATATCCATGGAGGGATGCAGAGACCTCTACAGGCTAGACAATGGCACCCTGACTGCTATTAGGTATCAGGATGAAATCATTGGACCCATTGACAGACCCTATGCTGGTGCAGTGGGTCCTGGGTTCCTCCTGGTGCACAACAATGCCTGGTCTCATGTGGCGAGAGTATGCAGCCAGTTCCTGGAGGATGAAGGAATTGATACCATTGAATGGCCCTCATGCTTGCCTGACCTAAATCCAATAGAACACCTCTGGGACATTATGTTTTGGTCCATCCAGCACCACTAGTCTGTTCAGAAGCTCAGTGATGCCCTGGTCCAGATCTGGGAGGAAATACCCCAGGACACCATCCGTCGCCTCATTAGATGTTGTCAGGCCTGTGTACAAGCACACGGGGGCCATACAAACTAGTTGAGTTGCTGCAATGAAATTTTAGCAAAATTGACTAGATTGCTGCAGCATTTTTTCACTTTGGTTTTTGGGGTGTCTTTGAATTCAGCCCTCTGTAGGTTGATAATTTTCATTTCCATCAAATGATGTGGCATCCTTTCGTTCCTAACACATTACCCAGTCCATATATCAGTATAGATATTGCGCATGAGATTTTTCCCTATTGAAATCTGATGTGTTTCCAAAGTGTTCCCTTAATTTTTTTGAGCAGTATACAGTATATAAAATGTGTGTGTGTGTGTGTGTATATATATATATATATATATATAGTGAAGGGGGACTAAGTATTTTAATAACATGAGGTGGGGGTCTCCTCTGAGAATGCCCCTGTACTCAGCAGTGATAATTTACCGCTGCTTAAAGCGGAGTTCCACCCTGTAATTTTTTGTTTTTTTTTTAAATACCCCCGGGACAGTCAGGGCTAGTGCATTCCACAATGGCTAGCCTCTGATCTGTCCCGGGTTGCACTTACCTGTTAGGACAAATACTTACCTTGAAAACGTCTTGTCCAGCGCTGCCATCTCAGGTGTGTGCAGCTTGAAGCCAGCGAGATCCTCTTCTGCGTCCTCTTCCGCCTTCTTCGCAATGATTCCTGGGAGCGATGACGTTCAGCTCCCAGGAATCATTGCAGAGCCAGGAAGTGACGACGGGCCGCGGCCGAGGAAGGAGGAAGAAGGAAGCAAGGTAAGTATATTTTCTTCGCTACGAGGTAAGTAAAAAAAAAATAAATATGTGATTATCCATTTCTTTTTCAGGTGACCCGGAGCAAGAAGATGGAGGTAAGTATCAAAATAGGGTGGAACTCCACTTTAATAAACGGGCACCTCTGTGTTTCAGTGATTTTCTTGTACTGTAAGCTCGCTATGTCTCACGAGATTACAAGCAGCCCATTCGCTTTTACATGAATCTCGGGCGTTTTCAGAGGAAAAACTTCTCCTCTGCTCTCCCTGTGAGAACTGAAATTCTCCACTTCATAACAGGGTGCCAGAGAAGATAATTTTCCTCTGAGAACTGCCTAGAAGTGAACTAAGAAAAAAATTCTTAAATTTCAAAACGTACACCTAAATGTAATGTGGTAAAGCATTTTTACTTGAACATGATTGTACGATGGAAATAAGCAGAGCTTTACCGTATTTACTAAGCCCTGGGGAAAATGGGTGCAACTGCACTTGCAGATTGCACAGTCTATTTGCCTTTAGAAAATCTACCGCAGTAAAGGTATCAAGATAACTCAATTATTTTGAATAGGTTGAGAGTACACTTTAGCACATGATAAACAGCATGCGTGTTGTGGTGCTCTGCAGAGCCATGCATTACCACTAATGTAGATATATGTTGGGGTGCCATTTTATATAAATGGCAGCGCAATACATCCTGCAACAGTATTGCCAAAAGTATTGGGATGTCTGCCTTTACACGCACATGAACTTTATTGGCATCTCAGCCTTAGGCTTTAGGGTTCAATATTGAGTTGGCCCACCCTTTGCAGCTATAACAGCTGCAACTCTTCTGGGAAGGCTGTCCGCAAGGTTTAGGAGTGTGTCTATGGAAATGTTTGACCATTCTTCCAGAAGTGCATTTGTGAGGTCAGGCACTGATGTTGGACGAGAGGGCCTGGCTCGCAATCTGTGCTCTAATTCATTCCAAATGTGTTCTATTGGGATGAGGTCAATACTCTGTACAGGCCAGTCATGTTCCTCCACCCAAAACTTGCTCATCCATGTCTTTATGGACCTTGCTTTGTGCACTGGTGTGCAGTCATGTTGGAACAGGAAGGAGCCATCCCCAAACTGTTCCCACAAAGTTGGGAGCATGAAATTGTCCAAAATGTCTTGGTATGCTGATGCCTTAAGAGTTCCCTCACTGGAACTAAGGGGCCAAGCCCAACCCCTAAAAAAAAACAACCCCACACCATAATCACCCCTCCACCAAACATTACACTTGGCACAATGCAGTAAGGCAACTACCGTTCTCCTGGCAACCGCCAAACCCAGACACGTCCTAAGATTGCCAGGCAGAGAAGTGTGATTTGTCACTCCAGAGAAAACGTCTTCACTGCTCTAGAGTCCAGTGACAGCATGCTTTACACCACTGCATCAGACGCGTTGCATTGCACTTGGTGATGTAGGGCTTGGATGCAGCTGCTCGGCCATAGAAACCCATTCCATTAAGCTCTCTACGCACTGTTGTTGTTCTAATCTGAAGGCCACACAAAGTTTGGAGGTCTGTAGCTATTGATTCTGCACACAGTTGGCGACTTCTGTGCACTGTGCCTTTCAGCATGCGCTGACCCCGCTCTGTCATTTTACTTGGCCTTCCATTCATGGCTGAGTTGCTGTTGTTCCCAGGTGCTTCCACTTTGTTATAACACCACTAACAGTTGATCGTGAAATATTTAATAGCAAGGAAATTTCAGGGATGGACTTATTGCACAGGTGGCAACCTATCATGGTACCATGCTTGAATTCACTGAATTTCTCAGAGCGACCCATTCTTTCTCAAATGTTTGTAGAAGCAGTCAGAATGCCTATGTGCTTGATTTTAAACACCTGTGGCCATAGAGGTAATTGGAACACCTGGATCCAATGATTTGGAGGGGTTTCCCAATACTTTTGGCAATATAGTGTATATTAATGCTACCCACCCATTCAAAGGGGACAGTCACTATTTTGAGGGGTATGTCCCTGGGGAAACAGGTGCCCTCAGAATTGTACCCAGGAGCCTGGCAGTGAAGCCTAACTCTTGCAGTGCGCAGACATGAACTCCAGTCGCACTGTTCAGTTAAAATTATTGCAGCTGGAACAGCCTGTGCATGCGGCGCACTAAATTTATACATGCGCATGGGCAGCTCTTCAGTTAATCCTTGCGTAGTGTGGCTGAGTGCATAGTGTGTACTAGTATAGTACCTATTTCTGACTGCTGCAATCTGTCCGTTACTTACTCCAGATTCCTACACCCTGTGTGTTACCTATTCACCGCCCCCTGCACTCTGTACATTATTTATTCTTGAACCCTTGTACTCTGTGCAGTATTTACTCATGGCCCCTGAAATCTATGTGTTACTTCTGATCTCTGTAATTTGTGCATTTGTTACTCCTCCTGACCAGGGCAGCCATCAGAAATTTTGGGGCCCCTTACACAGCTTTAGGCCTGGGCCCCTCCGGGCCTGACCACCAGCATTCCGCAGGGTCCACCCTCTGGCCATCCCACCGAATCTGCCTACTGGTCATCCCGCCGAGTCCTTCAGTGCACCCACCTCTATTTTAACACTCTTACAACTTAATAAATGAAAATGAATCCAACCCATCAAAGAGACATCACCATATATTCAGCAAAGGGACATCCCAATCCAACAAAGAGACTACTCATATATTTAGCAAAGAGATATCCCAATCCATCCAAGAGACATCCCCATATATTAAGCAAAGAGACATCCCAATCCAACAAAGAGACAGCCTCATATATTCAGCAAAGAGATATCCCAATCCAGCAAAGAGACAGCCTCATATATTCAGCAAAGAGATATCCCAATCCAACAAAGAGAAAGCCTCATATATTCAGCAAAGAGATATCCCAATCCAACAAAGAGACTGCCTCATACATTCAGCAAAGAGACATCCCAATCAAGTTAAGAGACGGCCTCATATATTCAGCAAAGAGACATCCCAATCAAGTAAAGAGATGGCCTCATATATTCAACAAAGAGACATCCCAATCAAGTAAAGAGATGGCCTCACATATTCAGCAAAGAAATATCCCAATTCAGCAAAGAGACAGGCTTATATTTTAAGCAAAGAGACAGTGCAATCCAGCAAGGAGACATCCCTTCAGCTGCATCCGCTTACTCTGCAGCCGCCATGCTTTAGCAATTGCTAGGTACTACAGCTGCAACTACTCGGTCTCCTTGGTTGGGGCCTGGGTGGCCGGGGCCCCTCGGAACGCTCCTGACCCCTGCAGCCTGTACACTATTTACTTGTGACCCTTGCACTCTATGTGTTACTTACTTCTGATTTCTACAATCTGTGCATTATTTAATCCTGACCCCTTGCACATAATTGATTTCTGAAACCCCTGCACACTGTGCGTTACTTTCTTCTGACCTGAAATCTGTGTATTACTTACTCATGATCTCTGCAAACTGTATTTCTGACCCTTGCCCTCTGTGCATCACTTTATCCTGACTCCTGCAATCTGTATGTTACTCACTCTTGACCCCTGCACTCTGTATGCTACTTACTCCTGACCTCCGGACTCCATGTGTTACTTTTTTACTGAACTCTGCACTCCTTGTGCTACTTACTACTGACTACTGTGCTCCGTGCTTTACTGACACCTGATCCCTACACTCTGTACATTATGCACTCTTGACCCATTACAGAATAAGCTCAGGTTAAATTATCTATACCCCTTTAGGTCCCTCCCCCATTACCACGATTGCTACAATTTCACCACACTCACAATTAACCACTCTACTTTCGCCTCATCATTCCTCCTTTTATTCTTCTGCTTTGAATTTCTTGCCACTTGTCCCAGACATCTCTGACCAATTATTTCAAGGTATGTTAAAAAAAGGGATGTGATTTTGTGGACATGGCTACAAATAGGAGGGGGCACAATTTTGTGGTTGTAGGCAAAGTCAGTAGGGTGTCCCCAGATTTATTTTCAAAATTTGGTAACCTTTATCTATCTATCTATCTATCTATCTATCTATCTATCTATCTATCTATCTATCTATCTATCTATCTATCTATCTATCTATCTATCTATCTATCTATCTATCTATCTATCTATCTATCTATCTATCTATCTATCCATCTTTTGTCATAGTCAAGGACCACAGTTATTTTTTCTTCTTTTATTTAGTGAATAATATTAATTACTTTTATAGAATCACAATCAATGCTCCATCATCAGACAAGCTTTCGGACAGCACATTCCTCCCCAGGCCAGAAACACTGCCAGTGTTCCTATCGAATAGTGCAGATCGTCGGATAATGCCTCAGATCTGCGCATTCACAGTACATAACGTCACTCCAGCTGATATCCCAATCAGCTGGCATGACGCATGCACAGATCATCAGAGGCATTATCTGATGATCAGCAAAATGCTGAGAGAGAATGTAATCGTCAGATTCTACCTAGCTCTCTGCTCATGCGCGGTAACTGACCGATCACGTGGGAGGGCGGATTTGGCTGAGTTAAAAGCCAGATTTGGCTGCGTTGAAGGACATATTTGGAGCCAGGCAGAATCTGATGATTACATTCTCCCTCGGCCCTTCGCTGATCGTCCGAAAAAGACTCCATGTAAACGTCATGCCAGCTGATCGGGATATCAGCTGGAGTGGCGTTACGTACTGCACATGCACAGATCGTTGGAGGCATTATCCAACGATCTGCAGTATTCGAAAGAACAACAGCAACAAAAGAAGAAAAAGGATTGCAGTGTTGCAGGCTTGAACTTTTTGTTATACTTATTTTGCTTATTTATATTTTGCTTTTTGGAGTTTAGGGTCAGTCCTGCTGCTTGTGCGCCTAAAGAACTTATCTGTGCAGTTCACCGAATATTGAAATTGGATGATATATATATATATATATATATATATATATATATATATATATATATATATATATTGTACAGTGTAGCATGTTCACTATTTTCTTGTATACAGTGAGATAGCTGCACTGTATCCTGACATGAGCTATGTGGTTTGGCCAGGGCCATCTATGACAGAGACACTATTCAGATGCTGAGTCAATTGACTTTTATTACCAGATAAGCCTATCTTCTGCTTAATCTCCACCAGCTCCAAGCTGTCCACAATCTCCCTGCTTATTTACAGAATGTTTATTGGTGACCGAGTGAAGAAAAGCAGCCACATCCTCTACAATAAATACATGCGTTAAGAAAACACAAGGCCTATCAATTATGATAAATGAATCCTAAATGTCTAAACAGTGTTCTGTTCAAGAATACATGAAACGGCGCTATGTTGTATCCATATTAATTTATCAGTCCCTTATCACTTTTAGAAAAAAAAAGGTAACGTTTCAATAAAGTGGACCTATCATATACTGGAAAACTTTCCATTATTCTAAAAGGTTTCCAAAAATTAGATCTCAATGTCGCTTTCATTCAATATGCTACCTGCATGAAGTCCTAATAATCTTCCTGAAAGAAAGGGGGGTTGTGATGCGCTTCAAGGTATTTGTAAAATATAGTAAAGTGCTTGTAGTGATTCACCTCTAAAACCATAAATAAATAGATGTATCTAAAATTCCTACAATCCTATTATAATTTCCAAAAGTATATCTTGTTGTTCATAAAATAAAGTGCTTAGTGGGTATCAAGTGACTTTAAAAAACTTGTTAAAATTATTGGGTGCTTCTCCTATGTGCTTTTCTAAAGTGCTCTATGCATACGGTGATAAAGATGTATATAAATAGTGAATCACAGTGAAATCAATCGATATTCCAGCAATAAATTCTAATACATCAAAATATGTGCAAAAATCGCAAATTTGCATATATTCGAATGTCTGTTTCCACAATGGTGTTTTAAACAAATACAGAAATATGTGCAGCGCTATGTGTTTTAAACAGTTCTTGATCAAGTGGCTGTGCTGTCAGCCTTATTCCATCAAACAATATATAGGTGCAATAAACCGGTGATAATGTGATTACTTTTCCTCCGCCTTGTGCCGTGATATCTAGGTGTACTAAACTCTCACCTTAGAGCAGAGGGTAATACGCCTGTATTATCTCTCTGGATGGAGGTTGATCCCTTCTCTTCCTTTGTTCCAGCGTGGTATCTAGTGTATGTGCTCTGTTCTTGAGCTTCCTGTGTTGGTTCCCCGACCTTGTCCTATAGAGCTTGTCCTATTGCAGGTGTTTTCTATGCTTTCCTCTAAACACAGCTCCTTGGGGTGAGTCTCGCTTCCTTAGGGCTCATTAAGATAGAGGGGCCATCATTGTGCAGTATTAAAGACTTTTTATTTAAAAAAAAATAGCCAACTTACATGTTAAAAACGTATATCCAGTATGCAGATAATGCAGAGGGAGCTCCGTCCCGTAACGCACGTCACTTCCGGTTCCGGGTTCCTACGCGTTACGTCACGGAATCACGTGACTTTCTCAGGGAATCTTTCAGTATTGACATAGCTGTTTTATAGTACCAGTTCCAGTGGTGCAGCATCAGGGTATCTAGAAGAATCCAAGATAGCGCAGGAATCATATATTAAATATAATAATCTTCCTGTATTCGTGTTGGTTGACCTCCATGTTTTTGATGTGAATATTTCATATTTTGTACAGGTTCAAAAGTTGCCTACTGCTGTTAAATATGCCTGCCTTTGGTATATGGTACTGGTAAGGATTGCAGCCTTTGTGCCTGGGGCATCTCCCCGGGGTTTCCATGGCTGTGGTCAGGAAGGTACTGTTCAACATTTGGTGGCAATGCCCCAAGGTGCGACGCTTTTGGATTAGAGTGTATAATTTCATATACACCCTTATGCAAGTTAACCTGACCAAATCCCCACAGCAGGTCTTGCTGGGCCGGAAGGTGGATACGGCCATAAGCACAGAGACGGCTTATAACCTTTATCTTTACAACTGCAAAAATCACAATTGCGAGGTCTTGGAGGTCTCCTGTCCTGCAATTCGAGCAACTTAGGCACAAATTATCCTGGATTATGGTGAATGAACGTATGTCGGCTTTATTAGATGACAAAAATTTGATAAAGTATGGGAACCGTGGCTCAGCTATCTTAATGGTAGCGCTTGAGGGGTCCCAGTATTTCTGGGGGCGGGGGGGGCCCGGGGTTGGGTCCACTTCTTCTTTTTCTTATTCCTATTTCTTTCCTCCTCTATTATTTCTCTTTCCTTCTCTCTCTTTTACTTGCCTTCTTGGTGAGTGTCTTCGTAAGGCACTTCTGGTGGTCGCACATTGATGCACAATCATTTTCACAATTGTGGCACGGAACTTTCGCATAAGGCTGTACGGCTAATTGTCTGCAGCCGGCCTTAGCAATCGCAACAGGGCCACGTTCAGCCCCACCTAATTTTTTCCTTAGTTACTTATTGCATTTTACTTCTTGTCTTAATTGCAGTTTTCTACTGGCTGCTGCCCTAGAGCAGCCAATTGTATGGAGGCCTTCGGACATGAGCACTTTGTGATCTATCCTATGGTATGCTGTAAAGGTTTTTTTTTTGTATTTTTTTCATTTTAGCTATTATGGCAGACTATTAAGATTGTTGTACCACTGTTTAATGTCTTTGTTACTTACTTTTGTACTCTGAAAATTTTTCAGTAAAAACCATTCAAAAGAAATATGCCTGCCTAGTGGGAAGATCAAATTGCACAGACTGCCAAATGATTCAGAGGAGTAGTCTACTCTCTATTATCATCTGTCTTATGACTTGTGTAGATAGGGAAATGCTCCAAAATTCAGATGCATTTATCTTGTGTGACACCTTCTAGGTATAAAAAGGTTTTGTTAGTGTAGGAAAATTGGTTTGGCTGAGAGCCAGGCCTGGGCTGAATTTGGGTCAGGGTTGAGTGACTTGGGGAGGCTGGATGACTCAGCAAGCAGCATTTCTGATGCCTTCCTCCATTTTCTGTAACCTTGGAGAAGCTTCCAGCTGTAGTGGGTGGAAGCAAGGAGGAGCTGTTTTAAATATTTATGAGGGCCCCAGCCAATCCCCAACAGAAAGGGGCTGGAAGGGGGCAGGCCACCTCATAAATAGCCACGAGTTATGCCAGCAGGGGCAGTCAGGTGGAAGATGGGGATGGAGTGCTGAGGAGGATGTCAGTGGCTATTGAGGGCACCTCCTAGTCTGAGGGGGGGGGGGTGATTTCAGGCCTGGGGCTTGGGTGCTGGAGGGACTGTCAGGGTAACAGGAAACCAGACCACATGGGGATGCATGTAAAATAAAGCAGTTTATTGGAGCAAACAACAATAAATACTGCACAGCAAGAGTGAGAAAGTGAGAGCAGGAACAAGCAGGGGTCAAGTCCAGAAGCAGGTAGTCATCCAAGCCAGGGTCGAGTCCAGAAGCAAGTAGTCTGCCAATGCCGGGTGGTCAGCCAATGCGGGGTCATTTGCTGATGTGGGTTCGAGTGCCAGGAGAGTGGGCAGCCAAGCCAGGTCATACACGGAGGAACACGGAGAACAGAAGACTGCTAGCAGAGATGCACCTTGGAGCACAAATTCAAGGGCAAGGACTGCAACCCATCAGGTGATAGATATAGTCAGGTGTGCAGCATCCTCACTGTGCGACACCCAGGCAGCAGGCATGTGATGATGCAATCAGAGTTTATAAGAGGCAGCAGTCTGCACATGTCCAAGATGGCTGCCAACAGGAGGGCAAGGTAATACCTTGACAGGGACCCTCTACAACACACAGAGAAATCCTTTCCAGGAGGCACAGGAGCAAGAGTGAGGACAGCAGGAGCAGGTCAGCACATCCGGGAGATCTCCTGAGAGTCAGCTGGGCTGGTGAGTGTCAGTTTGGCAGGACTGTGGAGAGAGTGTCAGTCTGGGAGGACTGTGGAGAAGTAAGCCAGAAGTGCTAGTGTAAGAGGCAGCTGCAGCCAGGCAGGCTGGCAGTGCTTGAAGAGGTAGTGCTGGCATCAGTAGCCACAGGGATGTATGCTGGATACTGACTTTTCTCTACACACCAAAGGGACCTTAGGTTCCTGCCTATAACAGTTTTTTGCTTTAAATATAACTAAGTGCTTTGTCAGATTTACTATCAGTTTGCCAGTGGAGTACTGCAAGCAAGTGAATGCTGGAGGAAGCAGAGGAATGTATATAGAGATTGTATATAGGAAAAGTTGTCCCTGGAATTGTTCTGAAGCATCTAGGTTGCTTTAATGCATTTGAATTTCTATTGACTTGCATAAGGAAATAACAGATCCTTGGTAATTCAAAGATGTTCACAAAAAGTCAAGAATGCTTTGCAAAGCGGGGTGTCATGTATGAGCTCTGAATAAAATGTTTCTTATAAAAATAAATACTTTACATGAATAATAAAACATGATTTTAAAAACATTGGTTTATACCTGAACCTTTAAAGAAAAAATAAATCCCTTATTTGGTTGGGATCTGTCAATATAGTAATACAGAAGGATTCCAACTTTACAGCTCCCTAGTGACCGTCATGAGCTTATTAGACATCTCTTTTCAAAATCATGTGCATTTCAACTCATCTGCATATAAGCTACCCAAATGTTCAATGCACACTACAACATTCACATTAAACATTAATGCATGCTTTTGCAAATGACTGTATTCACTGTGTGCATAAACATCTGCGTAGATTAGGCACTTTTTAGTTGATTTACTAAAACTGGAGAGTGCAAAATCTGGTGCAGCTGTGCATAGAAACCAATCAGCTTTCAGGTTTTTTTTTTGTCAAAGCTTAACCTCCTTAGCGGTAATCCCGAGCGTGACTCGGGGTTGATTTTTCATATCAGGATCGGTAACCCCGAGTCACGCTCGGGGTGGATTGCAGAGAGCGACCTTATCCTGTCGATTCAGCGATGATCTCTCATTGCTGAGATCGCCAGCCGAGAGTCCCGCCGCTCCTCCGTCCTCCGTCGGTCTGATCACTTCCTAGTTCCGTTCCCTGCAGCAGCAATGCTGCATGGGAGCGGAACTAGGGAGGGAAATTCAAAAAAAAAAACGTTGCACAAAACACATTTTATATTGTGTATATATATATATATATATATATATATATATATATATATATATATATATATATATATATATATATGTATATATATATATATATATATATATATATATATATATATATATATATATATATATATATATATATATATATACCGGTATATATATATATATATATATATGCATATATATATATATGTGTATATATATATATATATATATATATATATGCACACACACATATATCTATATATAATATATAATGCATGAATTATAATCTAATCAATATAATTTTATTATATATATTATATATTAAATAATAAAATAATATTATTGATTCGATTATAATTCATGCGTTTGTGTTTCAAATTTATCACATCTGGGATGTCTACTAGAGTCTGATTTTGGTCAGGTTTAAGTCAGTAATTACTAAGAATTGTAGGCCTATAATACATAACGCCAAATTTCCATGAAAAGAATTGTACCGCTTTTGGTATGTAATTCCTGACATAATCATACCGCCAGGGAGCTTAAAGCAGTAGTATACTCCGCTATTTGACTTTTACCTACAGGTAAGCCTATAATAAGGCTTACCTGTAGGTACAATTAATATCTCCTAAACATGCCCAGTTCAGGAGATATTCGCCCTGCATGTAGCCACTGAGGTCAGCGGCGCATGCGCTCTGATGGTCCAGCGGACCTTCAGAGCTTCTTGCCGGTCCTTGCCGGAAAGTGAAACTCCCATGCGCATGCGTGGGAGTGACATCATGGCGGCTCCGGCCACTCACAGCGCCGGAGCCGCAGAACCAGGAAGAGACACAGAGGCAACATGACAGCGCCCTTAGCGTTGTCCAGGCGACCGTGTCGGGGCTTCGTTTAAGGTAAGTATTTCATAATGAGCTAGTATGCGATGCATACTAGCTCATTATGCCTTTGTCCTGCAGGTTTTTTTTTTTGGGGGGATTTTTTTACTGAGTATACAACCGCTTTAACGAAACAATCTAAAGTTAGAAGCAGATTGGCTAACATGCACAGCGGCACCAAATTTTGCACTCTTAGATTTTACTAAATCAAACTCTTTGTGTTCTATGTGCAAATCTCCTTTAAATGTTTTCATCAGAAGTACCCGACTGATGACCCACTCTTCTCAGTGAAACTATCCCATTTCATATTAATTTCCTCTGCAGAATAAGCAGCCACTACCACTTCCTTGGAAACTCAACCCAATTGCATAAAAAAACAAGGTGATTCCGTAATGTTGGTCTGGGCCTGACCACAGCGCTATTAGCTCCATGTATATTATGTAACATTTCTTCCATATTAATTCCCAAAATGTTCAATTAAGCATATTAATCATAATTCCTTTGCAGCTACTCAGCTGGTTAAAAATATATTAGTAATTTAAGTAGGTTTTTTTTGTATAATATTAATTTAACAAGTATATGTTCACTTACACTTTATTTTATGGTTATACTTCCTGCTCCCCTAGATCAATTGACTTGTACTGACGCCCCCCCCCCCCCATTCCTTAACCAATTACATGGCTATTTACAAGGTCAACAAACTGTAAACTGTTCAAAAATAGTCCAATAGTGTTGACTACAAAAAAATCCACCATGAAGAAAGTCTTGCTGGATCCGAAATGCACCAATCACCTTGTGATAAAATGAGGCCGCTTACCAGAAGTTTAGACATCACATTACAAGAGGTCTAAAACCGCATTTGGATTAACTCAAATCCCACATGGATGAATGATTGAATGAATGGTTCCAAACTTCTTGATCCTTCAGCTGTCAGTGCCTCAGTTCCCCCAACACAGATACTAAGCCTATTTTGTTAGCAGTACATTTCCAGGTACATGGGCGTGGACTGGGGAAGCTGTAAGCACATTGTAAACTGTTTTAACAAAAGAACAAGTGGTAATCTGGATCCTACAATGTTTGGCTAAATGTTTGTAGACACCTGACCTTCACACCTATATGAGCTTGTTGAGCATACATTTCAAAACCATAGGCTTCCTCTTTGGAGTTGGCCCTTTGCAGCTGTAACATTTTTTTCTCTTCTGAGTAAGCTCTCCACTAGATTTTGGAGATGTGTCTGTCGGAATTTTGGAACGTTCAGCTAAAAGACCATTGGTGAGGTCAGATACTAATGTTGGATGAAAGACATGGCTTGCAATTGGTGTTCTAATTCTTTCCAAAGGTGTTTAGTAGGGTTGCACTCAGGGATTTAAGCAGGTCACTCAATTTCTCCACATTATACTCATCAAACTATGTCTTAAAGCGGAGTTCCACCCTGGGACATTTTCTTTTAATAAAAACACCCCCGGGACAGTCAGGGCTAGTGCATTCCACAATGGCTAGCCTCTGATCTGTCCCGGGTCGCACTTACCTGCAAGAAGAAATACTTACCTTGAAAATGTATTGTCCAGCGCTGCCATCTCAGGTGTGGGCAGCTTGAAGCCAGCGCGATGCTCTTCTGTGTCCTCTTCCGTCTTCTTCGGTCCCACGATGCACTGCGCCGGCCCCGCCGTCACTTCCGGTGCCTCAGCGTCATCCCTGCACAGCTTCTGGGCATGCCCAGCAGCTGTTTAGCAAGGTATATAAAGAAGATGGGGTTTCATATAACCCTCATCTTCTATATGGAATGGCAGAAGGGGTTAGTTAGTTAAATAATTCAGGTGGTATCAAAGTTAGTCATAGGTTTATTGAGGCCTAGTTATTTCAGTCAGGAGTCAGTGAATGAACTTTTGACCTGGGTAAATAATTGGGTCAAGTTCTCCCGCTCTTAGGTAGAGTATCTGGGCAGAATTCAAATTATGACTGCTTTCCCGCCCTTATCTAAGCTATCACTAGGCAGATTAGCGCGCGCCCCCCGAACTCCCGCCTGAATTCCCCTGCTCCTGACTAGGATCCAGTTCTAGCTGGCTCGGCGGGGGGCTATTTAAGCGGTGACTGAGGGTCTCCTGGTCACTTCATCTCCTCAGGACCAGTGTACTACTGTCTCCCCCTCCCCCCCCCCTTTTTTATGTCGCGGCCAGTTATTTAATTATTGGCTTGTTGCTGTCGCCTTAGCCAAGGTGCTAGGGTGGACTTTGGTTTTTTATTATAAAAAAAAAAAAAAAAAGGTATTTATCTGTGCGTGTGGAAAATGTTCTTTAAAATGTTGATGTCATAGTGTCAGCCCGAGCCGTCTGGCTGGGCTGCTGGATGTTTTTATCTTTAAAAGTGAAGTTGAATAAATAAAGTATCTGAGTTTTTATATATTTATTAAGCCAATAATAAAAAACAGCCGCGGCCTTTGTCCAAACCAATTTCCTGTGTGGTCTTATTTATTTCAGGTTTATTAGATTAAGGGTTTTTTAATTTTAATGTTTAAGGCATCCTGAGTGCCATTTCCATGACGGCGCCTGCACCGGAACTGACGTCGGGGCCGGTGCAGGCGCATTGATTCCTGGGAGCGATGACGTTCAGCTCCCAGGAATCATTGCAAAGCCAGGAAGTGACGAATCGCCGAGGGGAGGAAGAGGAAGTAAGGTAAGTATATTTTCTTCTAAACCAGGTAAGTAAAAAAATAAAAAATTGTGATTATCCATTTGTTTTTCAGGTGACCCGGTGCGAGAAGATGGAGGTAAGTTTAATTTTAGGGTGGAACGCTTTAATAGAGTTACGTCAGGCTGCAACAGAAAAAAGGACTTCCACAAACTGTTGACACAGTGCTAGAACTGTTCAAATGTCCAAATGGCTTCATACGATGTAGCCCTTTTCACTGGAATGCCTGAACTTATGGAAATGGAGCAGTATCTACATGCCTTTAAACATATAGTGTAGTTGTGATTGTCAGGTGTCCACAAACCTTTGATTAATTTGTGACTAATTGTCAGCAGCATAATTTATGAAGCTGGGTGCTGCCCCTGGCTTTAGGCCACATCTTGTACCTGCCTTTGTCAACATTTTTAATATAAAGGAACCCTTGAAAAAACTTTCTAGCCTCAGGGAACCCCTGCTAATAATTGCTCTATCTACAACTCAAGGTACATGGTCACTAAGAATGGTCCTTACATTTGTGGTCATTAAGAAGAATCCACAATCTACAGCAAAAGCAATATTTTTTTAAAAGCCTAACCTTTTTATATAAAAAAGCTATCCATGATTAGTGACCTTGCCAAGGCTGAGAGGACATCATCAATCAACCATCATCATCATCATCATCATCATCATCATCATCATCATCAAAGGAACACACACCAAAATGCAGAAATATGACTTTCTTTATTCAATAGACAGTGGGAATACATCCTGATGTGTTCTTTACCACATCAGAATATGTTATTACTGGCTACTGAATAAAGAAATACAGATTTTCTGCATCTTGGTGTCCAGCATTTATTAGTTATCATGATGGTGGTTGCTTTGGTGGGAATTAGCCTAACCACCAACTGAGATATGGCTATGAAGCACAGTGTATGATCTTAACTAGAGCAGCACATGGAAAGATTTGCGTTATAAGTTTGTAACAAATAACAAGTTGCAGCAGGAGCTGATCTTTGTCAGGTATTTGTGAATACAACCAAGAACTGCAGGGGTTCCAGGGTTTACATAATTTTGTTATCTCTGAGCAAGCATTTCAGTCCCAGAAATAGATGCTGACCCCGGATGATTTCTGAACTAAAATGGCTCTGGCTATACAAAGAGAAAGACAGAAGGAAACACTGTCAGGGAGAACACTGTGTTGTCTGGTAAAGGGAAACGATACTTGTGATTGGTAAACTTAAAGTGTTTCTAAACCCAGTGGTGTCACGAGGGTTGGTGTCACCCGATGCGGAAAAAACATTGTGTCACAGTATAGACCCCCCTGCCTCAGTACAGACCCCCCTCACTAAAGTACAGACCCCCCCAGCACTATAGACCCCTCTCCCTCAGTACAGACCCCTCTCCCTCAGTGCAGACCCCCCTCCATCAGTGCAGAACCCCCTCCATCAGTATATACCCCCCTCCCCTCAGTGCAGACCCACCTTCATCAGTATAGACCCCCCCTCAGTGCAGACTCTCCATCGGTACAGACCCCTCACTATCAGTACAGATCCCCCTCCCCTCAGTACAGACCCCCCCCCAGTGCAGACCCCCATCCATCAGTGCAGACCTCCTCCCCTTCCATCAGAACAGACCCCCCCCTGCCCTCAGTGCAAACCCTCCTCCCTCAGTGCAGACCCCCCTTCATCACTACAGACCTCTCCATCAGTGCAAACCCCCCTCTGTGCAGACCCCCCTCCATCAGTGCAGACCACCCCTTCCATAAGTGTAGACCCCCCTCCCTCTGTATAGACTCCCCCCCACTAAGTACTGACCCCCTCCCTTAGTACACACCCCCTTCACTAAGAACAGACCTCCCTCAGTATAGACCCCCCCCACTAAGTACAGACCCCCTCCCACAGTATAGACCCCACTCTGTACAGACCCCCCCTCCATCAGTATAGACTCCCTCTTAGTACAGACCCCTCTCCATCAGTATAGACCCCTCTACATCAATGCAGACTGGCCCCCTCAGTACAGACCCTCCTCCATCAGTGCAGACCTTCCCCCCTCAAGGCAGGCCCCCTCCATCAGTGTAGACCCCCCTTACATCAGTACAGATCCCCCTCCATCAATACAGATCCCCCTACATCAGTGCAGACCCCCTGCATCAGTGCAGACCCCCCCCCCACTCAGTATAGACACCTCTCCATCAGTACAGACCCCCCTCCTCTCAGTACAGACCCTCCTCCATCAGTAAAGACCCCCCTCCATCAGTGCAGACCCCCCTCCATTAGTGCAGACCCCACTTCAGTACAGACCCCCCTCCATCAGTGCAGACCCCCTCAGTGCAGACCCCCTCCATCAGTGCAGACTCCCTCCTTCTGTCACTACAGATCCCCCTCCATCAGTGCAGATCCCTCCCTCAGTATAGGCCCCCCCCTTCCATCAGTATACACTCTTCTCCATCAGTACAGACCCCCCTCCCCTCAGTGAAGACCTTCCTCCATCGGTACAGACCCCCCTCCATTTGTGCAGACCCCCCTCTGTACAGACCCCCCTTCCATCAATACAGACCCCCTCCCCTCAGTGCAGACCCCCTTTCATCAGTATAGACCCCCCTCAGTGCAGACTCCCTTCTCTACTTGTGCTAGTAGGGAGGTGTGGGTTTGGATATTTGCTGAGGGGGGCGCTATGGGAGGGGAGAGGGCTTGTACTCTTTTGGAGGGTTGGATTTCAAATCCAACCCCCATTTCAAGCATATGACCTTCCTCTTCCCTCCCATAGTGCCCCCCAGCACAAGTCCTCTTAAACCCCCCTCCCCCCTTCAATCACTCCCCCATATTTTTTTAACTTGCCCCCCTTCCTGGGAACTGTCCCCCTCCTCTGTCCATCTACATTACAATGTACATACCTCAGATCAGTACGGAACATGCACAGAGGTGTCCCTCCCCCTGTGTAGATGTAAACCCCTAGGAGGGGGCTTTGGTCTGCTCCGCTGTGTGAGATAGGCAGACAGCTGACGAGGGACGCAGATCAGTGTAGGGGTGCGGTGCCACTGCCCACAGGTTTCCCCCCTCTCCTGGGTGTCACCTGGGTGCCACCTGCACCCCCCCCCCCCCCGTGACGCCACTGGTTAAACCCAGGACCCTGCATTCACTATATCTGGTCTCCCAAAGTTCACAGAACATAGAAATGCAATTATTTTAGTAAATATAAACTGCTAAATACCTTTTCTCATCATCAGTATGTAGTAGTCTTGTGACTTCTATCAGTGTCTGGCCAAGCTCTAGTTAAAGCTTGTAGGCATTTTCATTCTCTACTGTCCTAGAAGGCTGCATGACTCCTGACTCTTTGTCTAGACAGTGCTCATTGGCCCTGTGCTGATCACATGCACCCTCCCAAAAAAAATGAAAAACTCTCTAGCAATACACACCAAACTATGTGCAGAGTGCCCCAAGAATCTGTACTAACATGAGATGAATTGGGGACTGTGGAAGAAGGGGAGGATCAGAAAAGACAGGATCAAACTGTCTTTTTTTACATAATGCGCAGGATTAAACCCGTAGGTTCCACAGTGAGTATAACAAGCATTATTTACTGCATTACAGACTGATTTTACTGTTGTGGGTTTCGTAACCCTTTAAACATTACTGATGCAGGGTCCATTTTAAAATCTTTTTTTCCTTTTTTTTCCCCCTATAAGACCATTTAAAAATAGGTTGCCTTTTTTTATCTCATATTATGTAAAAAACATTCTTTACAACCATAGTCAAACAGATGTTTCTGAACATGAAATTCAGTGTCACCTAATAAGTTTAGGTCTATTGCAATATTACACTATATTCCTTATTACCCCCTCTAAAAATGATATTTTGCCATCAGTTCTCTTTTAATATATTTCACAGTAAGGAACATACTATATAATCAAAATCGGTAACTTATGAAAATGATTTTTTAAGTATTACACTGTGCTGACAGCTTGATCATGTCAATCACACCTATTTCAGTGCATTATATAATCACAAGGCCAAAAGAATATAATGAATTCTTTCATTCGCTGTATGGGGAAATCTTAGAGCTAATGTTCCTTCCAACTATGTCTTTGGCCAAAAATTGCACACCTTTCCATTATTGTCCATAGGGATGTCCCCAGATGACAGGTCTGCGTAAGACACAGACTTTATTATATTTTAATAGGATGTCAGAAATATGATCAGACAAACATTACATTTGGAGCCTGCTGAGAAATAAAATTGCCTTGTAGTCAAAGGCAAATTTCTTTAATTTGTGCATGACCGCGCTTGGACAATATTTTAACAGGACTTTTATCGACAGCTAAAGATTCAGTTTAAAGCTGTAACATTTAAAAAAGGAAACACCTAATATTTCAAAAGCTATAACCCTTCCTTCACATATTTACAGTGAGCAGATAGTGGCAATAGCACAATCTGAAGTCAGAAAATGAGGACCATGTAAATATAGTTCAGCCAAGTAACTACATAGACAGACAGACAGACATACATTCCAGGGCCCATAGTCAGTAGTTTGTCATAGATAGATAGATAAAGTGACAGACCCAAACGCGACAGAGGCTTTTGGAGGAGACTGCAGGGTAGCCTCTTGCCTACTGACTATGGGCCCTGGCTTTTGAGGGGACTCTATTTTTTGGGAGGTATGTGCCTGGGGGACCTTTGGAGTAGTTTTGCTTGGAATTCGGGTCCATATCTCCCCAAAATACCCAAACTCTGGGAATCTAGGACCTGGATGCAGATTTGGGGCCTCTGTGCCCAAACCAGCATTGACTGCTTCACCCCCCTTGACTGCTTCACCCCCCTTAACATCAGAATAGATGTTAATATAATCAGCTCAAAACAACCTGATGCTGGTGTCTCCTGCTGTTATGTGTAATCTATTTATTAAGGTGTTTTTCTCTCATTGTATAATTTCTTCATGGTGTGCCTCCTAGGTGTGAATTCCAATTGTTAATTGAGTCACCTATTGTTTCTGTCTGTCTGCTATTCCTCTTGGAGATGTGATTAGTATTGGGTTTGGTATTGTGATTAGTATTGTGCACTTTCCCTTGTTACCAAACCTTTGTGGGATATTTATGTGTTTATGTTTATGTTAGCTGTTCATTAGATGTACTGAAATTACTGAGTTTGCCTTGTTTAGGATAATGTGTTTAAGTTCTTCCCTGATCTTGTGTGGAATATACTCTGTGTGAATTTACAATAAAGTCAGTTCCAGTTTGCACCTAAGCTAGTGTTGTCTTGTTCTTGGGTGCAATTCTTAGCTATAATACCTGGTTCCTGGTTCCAGAGTGGAGAAAGCTGTATCTTGACAGAGGCACCCAGGTGGGGGTACCAGGTGGTCTGTCACAGATAGATAGATAGATAGATAGATAGATAGATAGATAGATAGATAGATAGATAGATAGATAGATAGATAGATAGATAGATAGATAGATAGATAGATAGATAGATAGATAGATAGATAGATAGATAGATATTTTACCTGCTGGGAGATTAAAGTATGAATGGTTGCCCTGCAGTCTAAGGGGCCCTGGAGGTAGAAACAGAAAGCACCCAGATAAGTGAGCCTCATGTTTTGGCATTTGGTTGGTAAACCTGCCAATGAAACTTGGAAAGGATCCAATTGCAATTGATCTGCAGGAAAATTCCAGACCAGCAAGGGATGAGTAGTGCATATCAGAGTCCGCAGCAGACCAGAGTCAGCAACAGGTGTTCCCTGCAATACTAGGTTTGCTGACAGGAAACAAGGCAAAGACAGGACAAGAGCAGCACTGGGCGGGCAGTGTAGTACCTGGTCAGCTAGTGGTAGCCGAGTCAGAAGGGGCTGTCAGATCTGACAAAGGAGTCTGAAGCGTTGAGAGAAGGTAGTGTTAACAGAGACAGGGGAGGTCAAATAGGAGAATAAGGTTAGATCAGGACAGTCTTGGTACAGGTAGGTCAAAACTAGGGAAGATCTCTCGTGTTAAAGTGATGTGAAGGCAAATTTAAGTAGCTAGTGGCTGGATAAGTGTCCCCACACAAACTGTGAGGTGCATACCATGCCACAGTCCTGGCGAGTCAGTCACAACTGCACAACTAAATGCATCTTTCCAGAGCAAGGGCCTGATGGATGTCCGGGATTGGGGGGGGGGGGGGGGGTGCAGCTACGACCTTCAAGCTTCTGTAGTAAACCTAGGGAATAGATTGGTAAAAGATGTGTACCTGCCTATCCCTTACAAGGGAGGATGTATTTGTAAGAGGCAGGATGCCAGTACAGACAGTGCAAATGGTGTGACTTCCCTGAGCCTGTTGTAATCCTTATGTCAATTGAAGGTATGGGGGGGGAGACAGCAAAGCTAGTACCTTACCTAGGGCCCACTCTGACCTAATCCATCTCTACATCGCCCTGATAGTTGCCCTCTCTTATTTAAGAAATATCTTTTTGATCCAAGTCAGAAGAGGAGACTATTGTGCACCTCATTTGCCTCATAAAATAACAACTCGGGTGTTTGAAATAAGTCAGCCCACCAGCAAGGAAAGGCAAACTTCTATTTTGTTTGGAAATTTGCCAACCCCACAACGACCCTACTTGTGGTTTTCCAATAAAATTAGCACCAGAATTAGTTTTCTTAAGGAGCAGGAAAAATGCAATTTCCTTTACAAGCACTATTACAACTATTATTTCATTTTATAGCCACAACAATTGTCTGTAACTTTGGGGGGCACATACCAAGCTGTTCGGTCATAAAAGCACTTTTTATAAGCCCAGTTTGTTCTTAGTACTTTTTAAGAGAGACACACTTTAAACCTGGTATGCTTTCAAACAGGCTGATATTCATTTGATTTAGATATTTAAAAATTTTATATTTTGATTAAATTGCATTTACAGTAGTTACTGCCTCATGCCAATCAAGCTTTCTACAGGAAACTTGGGTCTTAAGAAAATGCACACCTGCTCTATCCATGAGAATTAACAGAGACCATGATGCACATGCACAGAAAGCGTAAATCCTGGAAAGGACTGTTTTGGTTGTTTATGCAGTCAAGGCACAGTGAACATCCCTGGAGTAGTTCTGCAGGTATGTATCAATGGAGAATCTACACTTGGGGTAGGGGGCTATAAAAAAATACTTTACTAACATTTCTGCCCAGCAATAAGTATACACATTTTAGGAAGCAGTAAATGAACTATTAAACAAGCCCTCACTGACCTTTGTGGCTGTGGGCACTGTAGAGCAATTTACCCACAAATTTTAAAGCAGAAGTACTGAAGTTTTTCAAGTCAAACTATAAGCTGCTTAGCAGCCTTTGCTACCCTCTTGCAGAAGTGACTGAGCCGCTCAACTCACTATCCTCCCTACTACCAACACTGACTCAACTGCTCAGCTCACTATGCCCCCCCCCCCAAACACTGACTTAGCAGCTCAGCTCCCCCTGCTCCCCCCTCCCAAGAGTGACTCAGTTCAGCTAA
Source organism: Pelophylax lessonae (assembly GCF_965119305.1). Taxonomy (NCBI): domain Eukaryota; kingdom Metazoa; phylum Chordata; class Amphibia; order Anura; family Ranidae; genus Pelophylax; species Pelophylax lessonae. The sequence goes on along the minus strand of NC_138770.1, from coordinate 611,493,016 downwards.
CTCTGCTCCCCTCTCAGCAGTCATTCAGGATTCTTACAGCCTTCTATTCTCTAAAAGTAAATATATAACAGAAACTCTGTGTTGCCATGACTGTCTGTAGTGATTTTATAGCACTAATATGAAGCAGATTTAAGACCATGTGCTGCTATAAGTCACCCTTATAGATATGCAAATTAACCAGTCGGACTAGTTTAAGTCAGGTTTCAGGATATGATGCAGTGGCGGCTGGTGCACAGTGACCCTTCTTTCAATGCGCAGTGACCAGCGTGCCCCCTTTCAATGCACAGTGACCAGTGTGCCCCCTTCAAAACAGTGACCAGCGTACATGCCCCCTTTCAATGCAGTGACCAGCGTAAATGCCCCCTTTCAATGCAGTGACCAGCATACATGCCCCTTTCAATGCAGTGACCAGCGTACATGCCCCCTTTCAATGCAGTGACCAGCGTACATGCCCCCTTCAATGCAGTGACCAGCGTACATGCCCCCTTCAATGCAGAGACCAGCGTACATGCCCCCTTTCAATGCAGGGACCAGCGTACATGCCCCTTTCAAAGCAGTTACTAGCGTACATGCCCCCTTTCAATGTAGTGACCAGCATACATGCCCCTTTCAATGCAGTGACCAGCGTACATGCCCCTTTCAATGCAGTGACCAGCGTACATGCCCCCTTCAATGCAGTGACCAGTATACATGCCCCCTTTCAATGCAGTGACCAGCATACATGCCCCTTTCAATGTAGTGACCAGAATACATGCCCCTTTCAATGTAGTGACCAGCATACATGCCCCTTTCAATGTAGTGACCAGCATACATGCCCCCTTTCAATGAAGCGACCAGCGTACATGCCCCTTTCAATGCAGAGACCAGCGTGTGTGCGTGCCCCCTTCATTGCAGTGTGCCGCCCCCCCCCCCCCCCCAGACCAGTGCACTTAACTGGAGCCCTGGAGCAGTCCCAGCGTCGGCTTCTCTTCAGTCCCCTGGCGGCGCGTCTCCACGAGTCCTCCCGCTCCCGCCTCCTCCTCGGCCAATGGCATGGGGTTTTCCTTGCGGGCCAATCAGGAAGCGTGTATCGGACGCGCTCCCTGATTGGCCAGGAGGAGGATCCGTGTGACGATAGCAAATTTTCATTCGCTATTGTCACACAATGGGTGGGCTCGGGACGCACTGCTCTGCCCCCCGGGTCCACCCTTTGCATCGCCCTATTAGAGCCTCTGGCTCTAAACAGGTGATGCCAAAAAAAAAAAGCCCCATTGAACTCCATGCGTCCGGCGCTCCTGCATGTAGATTGGAGGGCCGGACGCATGGATAGGGGGGGGGGGGGCGGTGCCCCTGCGCCCCCAACGAACCAGCCGTCACTAATATGATTTACAGGAAAGTATAGGGGAGGAGATTACGACTTTAAACAGGCATGTGGTGAGACAAAAGACAGAGTTTTTTTAAACACAAAGGCGCAACATGTCTGCTGAAAGCTGGAGGACTGGAGAAGTTGAGTTGGACCCTGAGCAAAAAAACCACGAAGAAGATTCCACCTGGATTCCATCTATAAGTTTAGTGGTGGTTTAGTATATGTATTGCATACATATTGTACATGCTTATTTGCTAGGAAGATAGTTTTTTCATTATAGGCATATTTTGTAATATTGTGCATGCAATTAGTTGTGTATTCTGCAGTTTTATGTGCAGTGTTTCCTGTTCAGTAAAGTACATTAATACACTACAGAGGTCTAAGCTTCCTTGGCTTGTACCACAAGAACCTTTTATAGACACCAATTAAAACAAGATCTGGTAGAGCAGAGTAGGATGAGCTAAGCTGCTAGGCGAAAAAAGATTTGAACAACTTAGTTGCTTTTATGATGGTCATGTAGCAATCTGAGATCTGTGTTGGTATGAGCAATTACAAACAAGCAATTTATATTTGATTCAAATATCAACATATGCCACATTTGGTTTTGTTCTGAACTTTTGCAATCCACTGAAAATATAGCTAAACTTATAATCAATTAAGTTGTTTGAAAGAAGGGTCTTTAGTTAGTGATTTTTATTCAAATTATTTGGATTAGCAGCACTGAATGATTATATTGATACATTTTTGCCACCATGAGAGTGAATTTCTCCATAGTGTCTGCAGCTGCAGAGTTCAGCAAGGGCATGTTCAAAGCTCAGTTACTGATTTTTAAGCATATGTAAATTCCTTATTGTCCATTGCCTGACCTTGTTCACTTTAAGCATACATACTTTCATTCATTACAGGCAACATTCAACTCAACTGCATTGCTAGAAAAAAGATCTACAATATACAGCATTTCACAAAAGTGAGTACACCCCTCACATTTTCATACATATTTTATTATATCTTTTCATGTGGCAACACTGAAGAAGTTACACTTTGCTACAATGTAAAGTAGTGAGTGTACAGCTTGTATAACAGTGTAAATTTGCTGTCCCCTCAAAATAATCCAACACACAGCCATTAATGTCTAAACCACTGGCAACAAAAGTGAGTACACCCCTAAGTGAAAATGTCCAGATTAGGCCCAATTAGCCATTTTCCGTCCCTGGTTTTATATGACTGATTAGTGTTACAAGGTCTCAGGTGTGAATGGGGAGCCGGTGTGCTAAATTTAGTGTTATCGCTCTCACTCTTTCATACTGGTCACTGGAAGTTCAAAATGGCACCTCATGGCAAAGAACTCGCAGAGTATCTGAAAAAAAGGACTGTTGCTCTACATAAAGATGTCCTAGGCTATAGGAAGATTGCCAAGACCCTGAAACTGAGCTGCAGCACGGTGGCCAAGACCATGCAGCGGTTTAACAGGACAGGTTCCACTCAGAACAGGCCTCACCATGGTCGACCAAAGAAGTTGAGTGCACATGCTCAGTGTCATATCCAGAGATTGTCTTTGGGAAATGGATGTATGAGTTCTATCAGCATTGCTGCAGAGGTTGAAGGGGTGGGGGGTTAAACAGTCAGTGCTCAGATCATACGCCGCACACTGCATCAAATTGGTCTGCATGGATGTCGTCCCAGAAGGATGCCTCTTGTAAAGATGATGCACAAGAAAGCCTGAAAACAGTTTGCTGAAGACAAGCAGACTAAGGACATGGATTACTGGAACCATGTCCTGTGGTCTGGTAGGACCAAGATAAACCTTTTTGGTTTAGATGGTGTCAAGCGTGTGTGGCGGCAACCAGGTGAGGAATACTAAGACAAGTGTGTCTTGCTTACAGTCAAGCATGGTGGTGGAAGTGTCATGGTCTGGGGCTGCATGAGTGCTTCTGGCACTGGGGAGCTACAGTTCATTGATGGAACCATGAATGCCAACATGTACTGTGACATACATCCTCAAACGGAAGGTGGAGGAGCGCAAGGTCTCTAATATCCATCAGCTCCATGATGTCGTCATGGAGGAGTGGAAGAGGACTCCAGTGGCAACCTGTGAAGCTCTGGTGAATTCCACGCCCAAGAGGGTTAAGGCAGTGCTTGAAAATTATGGTGGCCACACAAACTATTGACACTTTGGACCCATTTTGGACATTTAAACTTTGGGGTGTACTGACTTTTGTTGCCAGTGGTTTAGACATTAATGGCTGTGAATTAAATTATTTTGAGGGGACAGCACATTTACACTGTTATGCAAGGTGTACACTCACTATATTACATTGTAGCAAAGTGTCATTTTTTCAATGTTGTCACATGAAAAGATATAATAAAATATTTACAAAAATGTGAGGAGTTTACTTACGTTTGTGAGATACTGTACAGCCTTTATAAGGTATCACTGACCTGGTACCACAGGGCAATTTAGAAAGCTTTTACTGATGCCACTTGCTCAGAAAGCTTGTCGAACATCATAATCAGAGCTCCAGAGCATACTAATTATGCCCTTCTATTTCTTTTCCCTGTTAGATCTGTCAGCCTTTTGATAAGCATGAAGAAACAAGTTCCTTGCACATCTAAGTGATTCTATTAAGATAGAAAAGGTGTGACCAATCCTATATAATGATCAAAAGTTCGACATGCATGATCTACCCACCACAGCTGGAGCTTGGCAAGTGTTTTTTTTTTTTACACAAAATGATGCCAAACTCCTAAGAACCCATCAGTCAGCTGTAACTAGGCCTGCAATGTTTGGCTGACAACTGTAGTGCCAGTTTCTGTTATTTGCATGACTGTAAACTGATCACATAATAAAGCGATCATTTGAAGTTTCAAAGCAGTTTCAGCGTTTGTTATTTTATTTTATTAAAAATCAACTGGTCTTGTTTTGTTCTGTTGAAAATGTTTCATGACTCATCCCAGTGGATTCCAAAGAAAAGGAATGAGTGGTGAAACGTCTTGAACATTACTAAACAACTTAATTTATTTGTGACACCAGTACTATTTATACCATTGTCATATGCTTTACTGATTTATTATTCAGATATGGTGACTTATATGATTGGCATGCCATTTGCAGTTGCAACACATTAGTTGTAATAATGAAGCCTGATGTCATTATTGTTTTTTTTGTTAATGTGAAAAATTCTGCATTTATACTCGTCCAACTCTATGTTATATACAGCATACAGTATATGGGAAGAGGATAACATTAGATTAGTGACAGGTGTAAGGACTCTGCCAAAAACTAGAGTGTCCCTAGTCCATCTTTAATGTTTGCAGCTAGGCTGTAGGCAGCCTGAGCTTGCTTGGGATTGTTATCAGGGTTTGTTGGGTTTCTCCTAAACTAAGGACATGGAGGACCTCAGCTATGAGAAAATATTAAAGGAACTGAATTTATTTTCTCCTGAGAAGAGGAGATGAAGGGGGGATATGACCAACATGTATAAATACATAAGGGGTCCATATAGTGAACTTGGTGTTGAGTTGTTCACTTTAAGGTCATCACAGAGAACAAGGGGCGCTCTTTACGTCTAGAGGAAAACAGAATTCGTCTCCAAATACGGAAAGGTTTCTTCACCGTAAGAGCTGTGAAAATGTGGAATAGACTCCCTCCAGAGGTGGTTCTGGCTAGCTCACTAGATTGCTTTAAAAAAGGCCTGGATTCTTTCCAAGGTGTACATAATATAAATGGGTACTCAAATTGTTTTTAGGTAAAGTTGATCAAGGGAATATCTGATTGCCTCTCGGGGATCAGGAAGGAATTTTTTCCCCTGCTGTAGCAAATTGGATCATGCTTTGCTGGGGGGTTTTTTTTTTTCGCCTTCCCCTGTATCAACTGCGGGTATAGGATTGTATGGTTGGGTTTTCAATACTGTTTTTTTTTGGTTGAACCAGATGGACTTTTGTCTTTTTTCAACTTGACTAACTATGTATGTATTGTTTGCTTCTGCCTGATTCTAGGGAGGGTTCTCCAGTGGGTAGAGTGAAAAGATACAATGTTGCAAGTTTAGGATATTTATTTCACCCTCACCACACCCTTGGAGGTGCATGTCAGTGATATGAACTGGAAAATTGAATACATATTAGTGGAGATCTTCTAGTAGGGTCCTCTCATCCCAGGCTTTGCCTCGTGAGAATGCCATTGTAAGGAATCCTGGCCTTTGCCCCTAGGTCTCTAGCGGGGTTCAGTCTAGCTTCTGAGGCCTGCTGCTTGGGGAGGGTATATCTCCAGAGAGATAAAGTTCCTGATTCTCTGGCCTGTACCATGGAGAAGAAAGCTTAGAGAGATTTCTGCTTAAAGCGGTATTAACCCCAAAAGCAAATATTTATTATATTGTAACTTAGCGAATCTTAGATGTGATTGCTGCATTTGTTTTATTTTTTAGGCTTTTGTCTTCCTTTTTTTAACTAGTGATCCAGATGAAACATGCAGGCCTATCAGAAACATAAACTACACTTTCACCTTTCACCAGTGAAGCTGTCCTTTATTACAGACCACCCTTGTGGGTCAATCCACTCCCCTTGCATATGCGGGAGGTACCTTTCCTCACCTGCCTCAATGCCACGGTACCAGGTGGGGCCGCACTTATGTCAAAGTCAACATTATGGAAGTACCCCAGCCTAGAGACAAGCCATATACCTTGTGCAGTGATGTAACAAACAGAGTTCCTCTGTGAGCATTCCATCCCAAGTCACAACACACCTTTCTCTTTTATATTGCATTTATAAGTGACACTACTGAGCCCATGCCATCTCCACCAGTCTGGCGTACCTCTGTCACCTCACTTCCAGTGGCTTAACTCCTTCAGCTCTCCCATACCATGCGGCTAGGTACATGGGGTCTCCATACCAAGGGTTTGGTCCCAGATACTTTTTGGAGAACTTACCGCTAGGGAGGGAGCCAGAATATTGACCCCTTGCTACCCAAGGACCTGTCACCTATGCCAGGTACCATGCTTATTGACTGGCTGCTATTTACTTTCCGCCAGTTCTTGTTTACATGTGGACACTGCTTTCCTGCTCTAAAGGTGTGATGCCATTTAAGCAGTGTCCATGATCAGTGCGTTCTCTTAGGGTGGTAGGCAAAGGTTAAATTCTTCCAGCTGACATAGGCCCTCCAACTCCCATGTGGTCCCAAGCAGAAGACCTCCAAACACTCTTGAACCCAGCCTTTCTCCTATGTATATGAACCGGAAAAGAAGTTAGGACCCAAAAAAGCCCAGGAAACCAGTGATCAGAACCTAAAAGAGAACTTCAGCATTTAACAAATTTACATACATTGTTCATTTGGGCCAAGCTGGCCCAAACTAACTATGTCTCTCCCTAAGCTGTCAGCCCACTGCATGTGTGGTAAAACTGTATGTAGCTGTGGCTACATACAGTATACCGCACTGTGTTCTGAGTACAAGCTCAGACTTCCCGTAACAGTCTACAGCAACCACGTTCAGCAAGTCACTGCTAGTGATATATTCTAATAATGAATACAAAGCCTCCTCTGATTGGCTGAGTCAGAGGTTGTGAAATCATTAGCCCTCCTCTCTCACTCAGCCTATCAGAGGAGGTTTTGTATTCAATAATAGAATGCATCGCTATCGGTGATTGGCTGTGTGCCGCTGCTGCAGACTAGACTCTAGGCTTGTCTGTGTTCCGAGAAGTCTGAGCTTGTACCCGAAACACAGTGTGGTATACTGTATGTAGCCAAAGCCAGCTTGGCCCAAATGAAGTATGTAAATTAGTTAAAAAGCTGGAGTTCTCTTTTAACCTAGGGCTTGACAAATTTGCTTTCAGTCTAGGAACCAGCTTAAAAAGTTAGGAGCCAGTTTGTGCGCGGGCAACATGAGTATCGCAATTAACGTTTTCATGTGTAGGAGCCCCAATGCATGCATTTACATTAGTATGTGTGTATATGTAGGGGTTGGGGGGGCCTCAACATTTTTTTGGGTAGGGATTTTATGTGCTTGGATGTGATGATTTTTTTGTGACAGGTTCTCTTTCATGAGACATGCAGAATCTAAAAGATCCGGCATGTCTCCCTTGTGCTCCACTGAATTTAATGCAATGCAGATGTAAGGTAATGCAATACAAAATGTAGAGAAAATCTACCTGCTTTGTGCCCGGAACTGCATGTCCCGGATGTCGGCCGATACAAATTGTGCATCCCTGCAACAGTGAATGGGCTGACAAAAACCCAGGCACCAGGATGCAGTTTCTAGTCACCATGGTGACCTGGCGCCTGGGATTTGTCAAATCCTGACCTAAAGTGATTGTAAAGTCTCGTTAAAAAAAAAAAAAAAATTCAATATAGGAGGAATCAGAGAGCTCTGCTCGTTAGAGCTTACAATCTAAAAGGGAGGGTCAAGTGATACACAAATTTATAACTGTTGGGGATGATCTGATGGAAAAAATAAAAGTATAGTTGTTAGGTGAAGGCAGGATAGGCTTCTCTGAACAAAAAAGCTTTCAGGGATTGCTTAAAAGTGGATAGAGAAGGAGATAGTCGGACAGATTGGGTTAGGGAATTCCAAAGGATGGGAGAGGCTCGGGAGAAGTCCTGGAGGTGTGCATGGGAACTAGAGAGCAGCAGTGTAACGGAACTGTGACCCACACTGTGTTTGTGGGCTTCCGTTAGTATACAGCTTCCTTCAGATATCAGATTTTCCAGCCACCCCCCATACAAAGCTGGCCGACAACTTAGCTTGTTCTGGGACCTTCTCCTTTATTGAACAACTAACACAGTTTATTTACGGCATGGACATCCCCCTCCTGATCAGATTACCACACACAGGTCAGGGGTTGCCTGATTACATTATTATATGTAGATGAAATTGTATACAGAAATAGAATTACCTGAACTAATTATCTAGCTATCTGGACAGAAACAATATGTGAGTTCATTAACAATTACCAATGGGACAGACAGGCTTAACAGAATACACATCACACCTCAATACACAGACAATAGGAAAAGACTGCCAGTGACAGATTGTCTGTCTCTGACATTGAGGTACAATACACATTATGATAAGTGTAAACAGAGAACTCATTTGAAGCAATCCAAACCATATTCTCAGTGTCCATTAAGTATCTGTCTTTCACTCCCAGTGATAGTGAGTACCGTCACAAGGAGGTCTTGGGAGGAACAAAGAGAACGATTAGGTTAATATTTTGAGATTGAGTGAGTTGATGTAGCCGGGGCCAAGTTGTGGATGGCTTTGTAGGTTTTTGTTAATATTTTTAATTAAATTCATTGGGTGAGTGGCAGCCAAAGGAGGGATTGGCAGAGAGGGTGGCAAACACTGAACGGTTGGTAAGGTGGATGAGTCTGGCAGCAGCATTTATGATGGTCTGAAGGGGCGATAGCCTATGTAAAGGTAAGCCAATCGGGAGGGAGTTGCAGTATGTTGCAATATATGTAAGAAAGCAAGATGTACAGTAGCACTGGAAATAACAGACTGAGGTTGGTAAAACACTAAGGAGGATGCCAGAAAATAGGACTCTCCAAAAAATTTGCACAGTGCAATTTAATCACCATGCTTAGATGATTAACTTCATTTCTAAAAATCCTCTGGGCTCCTGAATGTGCTCAGGGAATATACATTTTCTTGCCCTCAGCAGTCCAGAGAGATCACACCTAAAGAGGCGGAGGTGGCTGGTCATGTTATTTGCAACTACAGTATCTCACAAAAGTGAGTACACACCTCACATTTTTGTAAATATTTTATTATAGCTTTTCATGTGACAACACTGAAGAAATTACACTTTTCTACAATGTAAATGTAGCACTACTCCCTTGGGAGCTGCTGGTTACAGATTCCCCTGGGTTACCCATAGCAACAACTTGGCAATATAGCATATTTAAAGTGCTCAGCTCAGTCAGAAAACAGTCTAGGGGTTTTTGTTTTCTTTCTTTTTTTTTTTTTTTTGAGAACTTGGATAGAAGAAGGGATGAGTGGGATACTCGAACTGTATAAACTATGCAAAATTGCTGGGACTTCTATATAATGCTAAAGGCCGCTGCTTCACCTTGCCACTTAAGTGAAGAAGAAATACTGAAATGTACTGCACTGTGAGTCACTCTTCAGGGCCCTACTTGGCACCCCCTTCGTCCCTACTCTTCTGGGTTCCGAAACTGTCACCCCCTTAACCCTGACACACTGTGTGAGCTGCCCCTTGATCCTCTGATTTCACTGGAGTGGTCTCCCTTCCTGGGCAGACCCTTTGGCAAGTCCCCTGGTACTCACGGACACTGTTTTTCCCGGAAGACTCTGCCAGCAGCTCCACTGTCAGCTGTACTGCATCCTCTGCAACTCAGCTCCACATCTGGTTCACTAGGCCGACTGCCTAAGACCACTTTCCTCATGCAGCAGGAGGAGAGACAAGCCGTAAGCTGCTAAACCGCTGGCAACAAAAGTGAGTACACCCCTAGGTCAAAATGTCCAAATTGGGCCCAATTAGCCATTTTCCCTGTGACTCGTTGGTGTTACAAGGTCTCAGGTGTGAATGGGGAGCAGGTGTGTTAAATCTGGTGTTATCCCTCTCATTCTCTAATACTGGTCACTGGAAGTTCAACATGTCACCTCATGGCAAAGAACTCACTGAGGATATAAAAAAATAATTGTTGCTCTACATCAAGAAGGCCAATGCTATAAGAAGATTGCCAATACCCTGAAACTGAGCTCCAGCATGGTGGCCCAGACCATACAGTGATTTAACAGGACAGGTTCCACTCAGAACAGGCCCCGCCATGGTCGACCAAAGACGTTGAGTGCATGTGCGCAGCGTCATATCCAGAGGTTGTCTTTGGGAAACAGGCGTATGAGTGCTGTCAGCATTTCTGCAGAGGTTGAAGGGGTGGGGGGTTAGTCTGTCAGTGCTCAGACCATACGCCTCACACTTGCCTACAGTCAAGCATGGTGGTGGGAGTATCGTGGTTTGGGGCTGCATGAGTGCTGCCAGCACTGGGGAGCTACAGTTCATTGAGGGAACCATGAATGTAAACATGTACTGTGACATACTGAAGCAGAGCATGATCCCCTCCCTTCAGAGGATGGGCCGCAGGGCAGTATTCCAACATGAAAACGACCTCAAACACACCTCCAAGATGACGACTGCCTTGCTAAAGAAGCTGAGGGTAAGGGTGATGGACTGGCCAAGCATGTCTCCAGACCTAAACCCCATCTGTGGGGCATTCTCAAACAGAAGGTGGAGTAGCGCAAGGTCTCTAACATCCACCAGTTCCGTGATGTCATCATGGAGGAGTGGAAGAGGACTACAGTGGGAATCTGTGAAGCTCTGGTGAACTCCATGCCCAAGAGGGTTAAGGCAGTGCTTGAAAAATAATGGTGGCCACACAAAATATTGACACTTTTGGCCAGGTTTGGACATTTCCACTTAAGGGTGTACTCACTTTTGTTGCCAGCGGTTTAGACATTAATGACTGTGTGTTAAGTTAATTTAAGGGGACAGCAAATTTACACTGTTATACAAGCTGCACACTCACTACTTAGTGTAATTTCTTGTGTTGTGACATGAAAAGATGTAATAAAATATTTCCAAAAATGTGAGGGCTGTACTCACTTTTGTGAGATACTGTAGGTATATAGTCCATTATATGATCCATTACTGTTAGTCTGATTGTATGGGTAGTCAGCATTTGTTAACCTAAAAAAAAAAAAAAAAAAATTGATCCTGTTCCATTAAAGCATGTTATACAGTGGGTACGGAAAGTATTCAGACCCCCTTAAATTTTTCACTCTTTGTTATATTGCAGCCATTTGCTAAAATCATTTAAGTTCATTCTTCTTCCTCATGAATGTACACATAGCACCCCATACTGACAGAAAAACACAGAATTGTTGACATTGTTGCAGATTTATTAAAAAAGAAAAACTGAAATATCACATGGTCCTAAGTATTCAGACCCTTTGCTGTGACACTCATATATTTAACTCAGGTGCTTTCCATTTCTTCTGATCATCCTTGAGATGGTTCTACACCTTCATTTGAGTCCAGCTGTGTTTGATTATACTGATTGGACTTGATTAGGAAAGCCACACACCTGTCTATATAAGACCTTCCAGATCACAATGCATGTCAGAGCAAATGAGAATCATGAGGTCAAAGGAACTGCCTGAAGAGCTCAGAGACAGAATTGTGGCAAGGCACAGATCTGGCCAAGGTTACAAAAAGATTTCTGCTGCACTTAAGGTTCCTAAGAGCACAGTGGCCTCCATAATCCTCAAATGGAAGACGTTTGGGACGACCAGAACCCTTTCTAGAGCTGGCCGTCCGGCCAAACTGAGCTATCGGGGGAGAAGAGCCTTGGTGAGAGGGGTAAAGAAGAACCCAAAGATCACTGTGGCTGAGCTCCAGAGATGCAGTCAGGAGATGGGAGAAAGTTGTAGAAAGTCAACCATCACTGCAGCCCTCCACCAGTCGGGGCTTTATGGCAGAGTGGCCCGACGGAAGCCTCTCATCAGTGTAAGACACATGAAAGCCCGCATGGAGTTTGCTAAAAAACACCTGAAGGACTCCAAGATGGTGAGAAATAAGATTCTTTGGTCTGATGAGACCAAAATAGAACTTTTTGGCCTTAATTCTAAGCGGTATGTGTGGAGAAAACCAGGCACTGCTCATCACCTGTCCAATACAGTCCCAACAGTGAAGCATGGTGGTGGCAGCATCATGCTGTGGGGGTGTTTTTCAGCTGCAGGGACAGGACTACTGGTTGCAATCGAGGGAAAGATGAATGCGGCCAAGTACAGGGATATCCTGGACAAAAACCTTCTCCAGAGTGCTCTGGACCTCAGACTGGGCCGAAGGTTTACCTTCCAACAAGACAATGACCCTAAGCACACAGCTAAAATAACGAAGGAGTGGCTTCACAACAACTCCGTGACTGTTCTTGAATGGCCCAGCCAGAGCCCTGACTTAAACCCAATTGAGCATCTCTGGAGAGACCTAAAAATGGCTGTCCACCAACGTTTACCATCCAACCTGACAGAACTGGAGAGGATCTGCAAGGAGGAATGGCAGAGGATCCCCAAATCCAGGTGTGAAAGACTTGTTGCATCTTTCCCAAAAAGACTCCTGGCTGTATTAGATCAAAAGGGGGCTTATACTAAATACTGAGCAAAGGGTCTGAATACTTAGGACCATGTGATATTTCAGTTTTTCTTTTTTAATAAATCTGCAACAATGTCAACAATTCTGTGTTTTTCTGTCAGTATGGGGTGCTATGTGTACATTCATGAGGAAGAAGAATGAACTTAAATGATTTTAGCAAATGGCTGCAATATAACAAAGAGTGAAAAATTTAAGGGGGTTTGAATACTTTCCGTACCCACTGTACAACACAATGCTTGTGCTGTGTAATTTGGTCCCTTCTATCACCTAAAATACCTGGCTGATCCTGCCTGGCTATGTCCTCCCCTCTGTAAACTGACTACGGTATACCATGGCGACTAAGCCCTGACACTGTGGTCAGTTAACGTGCCTCCGTCATCCATAGCTCTCCTGTCCTCCTCTGTCCTCTCCGCTGCAGGCAGCTGTCAGATGGGGAGAGGAGAGAAACAACGGGTCACGTGAGCGGCCTCAGCCCTCTGAAAACTGGTAAAGAATGGCTTATTTTTTTAAAACACAGACTCTGGGGCAAACAGGATTATTAAAAAGACCAGACAGGATGGTATAAAGTGGCTTAACAATCACTTGAAAGGGGGAAGTTGAGATTCCAGGGAGGCATTTCCCCCCCTTGCCCCTACCTGCGGACGCCCATGCCTGAGACCTGAAAGTTACTTCAAGAGTTCCTCACTGTTTAAGAGGAAGTAAAGTCGGTCTTTTTTTTTTTTTTCTTACCTGGAAAGTAAAGGCATAATGTGTTAGTATGCATCGCATACTAGCACATTATGGGACACTTACCCCCAAATGAAGCCCTTGTCGTCCCTGCTGGAGGCCGCATCCATCTTCACCCGTCTTCCTTATGGATCTGTGGACTCTGGCTGTGCCTCTGGCCAGAGCTGCATGACGTCACTCCCGTACATGCGTGTGGGAGCCCCCGGTCACGGCACAGGGCTCTGAAAAAACAGCACAGGCGGCAGTTTCTTCAGAGCGCATACGCCGATGACATCATTGGCCCAGTATACAGTGAATATCTCCTAAATGGTGCAGGTTTAAGAGATTTTTACAGTACCTATAGGTAAGCCTTATTATAGGCTTAACTATAGGTACAAACATTACAGGGGGGTTTACATTCTCTTTAAAAAAATTGAGAAAGACTGCTATAAAGTCTTATAGAGACTGTGCTGCACCTTGTGCCCTGACTGAGCCCCAGAAACATTTCTTTGCGGAACTCCTGTTTGCACAGTTTCATATCTATTAACATTTTTCAGTACTTTACAGAGGCATAACTAGAACCTTCAGGGCCCCTGGTTGGGGCCCTTTTCTCTGAGCCCGGCGGCGGAACACCAGGGCCTGGTCGCAAGTGCGACCTTTGCGACCCTGGAAATTCCACAACTGGTATCAGTAATTTTTAATTTTGGTTATTTTAATTCTATATTATTTTTTACCATTTTATTTCATTTTGTTTTATTTTTTTTTATTTTTTTTTTTTTTACAATATTATTTTTTATGGTTTCCAACCTTTTTAGGATAGGAGAGGTGAGATATCAGGGTTCTAAACAGTTACATTTTATGCGCTATCAGATAGCAGTATACTGAGTGCATATATGGTTGGTGGTCTATCCCCATCCGGAGAAGGTGGAGATACGCTCTGAGGCCATACACTTGGATTACCCCAGGCAGCGTTACCTGCTTTAGGTGCCTGCTTACTGTACGACTGTGAGCTTTGCCCCATATGATTTCTCCTCTTATCACAGGATAATTATAATGGCTGGACCAATCTGATCCCTACCACATCCACGGGTGGTTAGCCTGTATGGACATGACCTATACCTTCATCACTCTTTTCAAGCTGCTCCAGGTCATTGACTCCACCTTCCCCGTCATCATACCTTCGCTTTTTGCCTGATACCATTTTGATTTACTGACCAAATACAGAGCATTGAATTACTAGCTCCAGATGAAGCTTCCTAAGCGAAACATGTTGAGCAACCTGGCTCTATGAACTTTCTATGCATCTATAATCACATCAGTCGAACTCGGTGGACGGCAGCTCGCACACCTGTCACCTTCTGTGAGATCTCCTTGATGTGAAGTATCTAAAATTACCTGCAGTTACCACTGTTTGTCTCTATAGTCTACTAGTTCTGTGTATATAGGCTACATATATCAACGCCTTTTTTGAGGCATTTTGAGGTATTTATGGTTTTTCCTTTTTTTTTGCTTTTGTGCATTTTAAAATGTGAATCAATAAAATTGTTATATTTTAATTTACCCAGTGCCTTTAAAGTCCATGTTTCTCCAAAAAGGGGTCTAAGCAGACCTCTGACGTTCCACCTTTCAGACAGAGAAGGGAGATTGAGGACACAGCCTTTAATCTCCATCTATGCAGCCTCAGCTGCACAGAATTAATGTACAGGAATAGCTCTGTACAGAGCTTCCTATTAATTTACAAACTGAAGCATAGTAAACACAGAGTCAGTGATTGACAACAAAAGAAGCTGGATACAAGGAGTGTCGGGGTGGTATATAGAGAAACTGATTCCCTACATGTTCCTCCTGCAGCCGCTGAATTCCTGTGGGAGGGAGAGGAGAAGCGGGTATTCAGCTGCAGAAGGAGCATGGAGGGGAATAAGTTCCTCTATATGCCACCCCTGCCACTCCTCTTATTCAGGTGTACAAGGGAACTGCATAGACCCCCTGAAGAATAGGGTGGGGATGCAATTGCAACCCCTGTACAGACAGTGGGTACGGAAAGTATTCAGACCCCCTTAAATTTTTCACTCTTTGTTATATTGCAGCCATTTGCTAAAATCATTTAAGTTCATTCTTCTTCCTCATGAATGTACACATAGCACCCCATACTGACAGAAAAACACAGAATTGTTGACATTGTTGCAGATTTATTAAAAAAGAAAAACTGAAATATCACATGGTCCTAAGTATTCAGACCCTTTGCTGTGACACTCATATATTTAACTCAGGTGCTTTCCATTTCTTCTGATCATCCTTGAGATGGTTCTACACCTTCATTTGAGTCCAGCTGTGTTTGATTATACTGATTGGACTTGATTAGGAAAGCCACACACCTGTCTATATAAGACCTTCCAGATCACAATGCATGTCAGAGCAAATGAGAATCATGAGGTCAAAGGAACTGCCTGAAGAGCTCAGAGACAGAATTGTGGCAAGGCACAGATCTGGCCAAGGTTACAAAAAGATTTCTTCTGCACTTAAGGTTCCTAAGAGCACAGTGGCCTCCATAATCCTCAAATGGAAGACGTTTGGGACGACCAGAACCCTTCCTAGAGCTGGCCGTCCGGCCAAACTGAGCTATCGGGGGAGAAGAGCCTTGGTGAGAGAGGTAAAGAAGAACCCAAAGATCACTGTGGCTGAGCTCCAGAGATGCAGTCAGGAGATGGGAGAAAGTTGTAGAAAATCAACCATCACTGCAGCCCTCCACCAGTCGGGGCTTTATGGCAGAGTGGCCCGACGGAAGCCTCTCCTCAGTGTAAGACACATGAAAGCCCGCATGGAGTTTGCTAAAAAACACCTGAAGGACTCCAAGATGGGGAGGAATAAGATTCTCTGGTCTGATGAGACCAAAATAGAACTTTTTGGCCTTAATTCTAAGCGGTATGTGTGGAGAAAACCAGGCACTGCTCATCACCTGTCCAATACAGTCCCAACAGTGAAGCATGGTGGTGGCAGCATCATGCTGTGGGGGTGTTTTTCAGCTGCAGGGACAGGACGACTGTTTGCAATCGAGGGAAAGATGAATGCGGCCAAGTACAGGGATATCCTGGACAAAAACCTTCTCCAGAGTGCTCTGGACCTCAGACTGGGCCGAAGGTTTACCTTCCAACAAGACAATGACCCTAAGCACACAGCTAAAATAACGAAGGAGTGGCTTCACAACAACTCCGTGACTGTTCTTGAATGGCCCAGCCAGAGCCCTGACTTAAACCCAATTGAGCATCTCTGGAGAGACCTAAAAATGGTTGTCCACCAACGTTTACCATCCAACCTGACAGAACTGGAGAGGATCTGCAAGGAGGAATGGCAGAGGATCCCCAAATCCAGGTGTGAAAGACTTGTTGCATCTTTCCCAAAAAGACTCCTGGCTGTATTAGATCAAAAGGGGGCTTCTACTAAATACTGAGCAAAAGGTCTGAATACTTAGGACCATGTGATATTTCAGTTTTTCTTTTTTAATAAATCTGCAACAATGTCAACAATTCTGTGTTTTTCTGTCAGTATGGGGTGCTATGTGTACATTCATGAGGAAGAAGAATGAACCTAAATGATTTTAGCAAATGGCTGCAATATAACAAAGAGTGAAACATTTAAGGGGGTTTGAATACTTTCCGTACCCACTGTATGCCCCTGGTGGTAATGTATGTAAATTCTTTGCTATTCTGACCCTGCTTGCATTGTTGAACCTACTCTGCACCTATTTAGTGAATTTCATATTACAGTTACCCTCTGTCTAATTTGGCCAATTACTGATTCTGTTTTAAAAACATTTAAAGTCAAGGATCAGACATTTTCACCAGTTGGCGAGATTTATTTCTTTCATCAGGTGTCATTCATCATGACAAATGTGGATCTGCATCACCAGAAGACATGGTCGACAATGGATGTACAACTTTTGTCGGTTTTTTTTTTTTTTTTTTTTTTTTAAAGAACTTGTCAAAAGCTGAGTGTCTTCATTTACTGTTTTTCTTTTTTTTGTTGTGTGAATGAGTACCTTACTCTTTTACATAATGGGGCAGTATCTGGGGCAACAAGGTTTTCTAGAATCCAATAGGACCCTGGACTGCAGGCCCCCACAATCACTAGGCCAGGGTTCTGGGGAACAGGTCCATGGCAAGGTACCCCCCTCCAAGTTGAGGGCATGTGACTTGATATGGTTCAGAGGGGGGACTGCACGCTCCCCCCCCCCTTTCCTGGCCTGCCAGACTGCATGCTTGGTTAGGGATCTGGTAAAGAATTCAGGGGGGTTCCATGTTTTTTTTTTTGTGGAGTCCCCCTTGACATCCAAACCAGACCCCCATCAAGGATAAGGGCGTGGTATGCGTTTTTAGGGGGAACCCCATGCCATTTTGTTTTGTTTTTTTGTCTATGGGTCCCCCAATATCATCTCTATTAGACCCTTATCTAAGACAAGTATCTGGTATGAATGAAGAGAATTCCCAGCCGCTTTGTTCACAAACAGAAGCAAGCAGTCATTAGCCGGCAGTTTTGCTTTAGTAGGTTGTATACATCGTACAGATATGTCACATGGGAGGGAGAATAAGGGCATTCACCAGGCATGTTATTTAAAGGAATTTAGAATTTCAAGTTCCCTGGGTTACCCACATGCCATTTGTTTGACAATGCCTTGCCTTTTACAGTGAGGGAAAAAAGTATTTGATCCCCTGCTGATTTTGTATATCTGCCCACTGATAAAAAAAATGATCAGTCTATAATTCTAATGTTAGGTTTAATTTAACAGTGAGAGACAGAATAACAACAAAAAAAATCCAGAAAAACGCATTTCAAAAACGTTATGAATTAATTTGCATTTTAATGAGTGAAATAAGTATTTGACCCCTTCGCAAAACATGACTTAGTACTTGGTGGCAAAACCCTTGTTGACAATCACAGAGGTCAGACGTTTCTTGTAGTTGGTCACCAGGTTTGCAAACATCTCAGGAGTAATTTTGTCCCACTCCTCTTTGCAGATCCTCTTCAAGTAATTAAGGTTTCGAGGCTGATGTTTGGTAATGCGAACCTTTAGCTCCCTCTACATATTTTCTATGGGATTAGGGTCTCTAGACTGGCTAGGCCACTTCAGGACCTTAATGTGCTTCTTTTTGAGCCACTCCTTTGTTGTCTTAGCTGTGTGTTTTGGGTCATTGTCATGCTGTAATACCCATCCACTACCTATTTTCAATGCCCTGGCTGAGGGAAGGAGATTCTCACCTAAGATTTGACGGTACATGGCCCTGTCCATCATCCCTTTGATGTGGAGAAGTTGTCCTGTCCCCTTAGCAGAAACACACCCCCAAAGCATAATGTTTCCACCTCCATGCTTGAAGGTGGGGATGCTGTTCTTGGGGTCATAGGCAGCATTCCACCTCCTCCAAACACGGCGAGTTGAGTTGATGCCAAAGAGCTCAATTTTGGTCTCATCTGACCACAACACTTTCACCCAGTTCTCCTCTAAATCATTCAGACGTTCATTAGCAAACTTCAGACGGGCATGTACATGTGATTTCTTGAGCAGGGGGCATTGTGGGAGCTGCAAGATTCTCCCCATGTAGTTCTGGGCTGATTCTTCACCGTTCTCTGATCGTTGAAACTCCACGAGGTGAGATCTTGCATGGAGCCCCAGAGGGAGATTGACAGTTTATTTGTGTTTCTTCCATTTGCGAATAATCGCACCAACTGTTGTCACCCTTTCACCAAGCTGCTTGGGGATGGTCTTGTAGCCCATTCCAGCCTTGTGTAGGATCTACAATCTTGTCCCTGACATCCTTGGACAGCTCTTTGGTCTTAGCTATGGTGGAGAGATTGGAATCGAATTGATCGATTGCTTCGGTGGAGAGGTGTCTTTTTTTACAGGTAAAAAGCTGAGATTAGGAGCACTCCCTTTAAGAGAGTGTAATGTTCCGGTACCTTTGGTACCCTAAATTACACTTTCCACAAGTGTATGCGCCCCACCATTTACTTTTGGAAAGGTGCGCATACACCTTTAAGACTGGAGCTGTCATCACCCAGCGCCGGACTAGATGGCTATTTAAAGCGCCGGTTCTCACTCACATGTGTTCGTTCAAACACCCTTACTTGGATGCTAACCTTGCTTGAAGCTTCCATGCTTGCAAGCTTACTTCGCTGACGGAACCTCGCTGCGCTGATCCCTGTATCCCGCTACTGGATCATCCACCTCTCCTGAACCACCCTTCGGCTGTATCGCTAATAGTGCTAAGTACCCCGCAGGGGAATTCTCTATAAACTTATACTAAGCTTACACTATCTAGCTCTGCATAGTAAATACTGTTTATCACATCTGCATAAACTAGATTGCTAGCTCTTGAGACTACTGCTACTTTTCTGCACTGGGTTGATCTCTTTTGTATGTCCACCTGCTATTCTATCATCTGCTATCATACAACATTGATAAACCTTCCTGCATCCATCTGCTACTGTCTCACCTTCAAGTGTCTATCACCTATCACCTCCACTCAACCTATCCCTCAACCTTCATCATTGTGTTACCACATACATAAAGTCACTCTAGGAACCAGCTTGCTAATTGTGTGTATTTACTGGCTGAAATAAGACCTTCCACACATGATGAGTCATTGAGGTTGGGAATGGTATCTCAGCATATCTCTTACATGACTACTGACGTGGAACTATTTCTGCAGCTGAAAATCCACACCATATAAGAAACGCAGGAGCGTTACAGATTGAACGAACCAAAAATGGATTCAGCAGAAATAACCACTCAGGTGACACAATTAAAACAGCAAGTATCTGCGTTAATACACGCACTTGCTGAATTAAAAGAAGACAATCAGGCTCTGTCGCAGCAGGTAATTAGACTGACACAACTTACCTCTGCTCAGTCCCCTGAACCCAAGATAAATCCCCCTTTGGTATTTACAGGCGATCGCAAAAAATTTCGCGAATTTAAAAACGCATGTGAGTTACTTTTTTTGCTAAAACCTCGTACCTACCTTACTGATCACATTAAGGTTTGTACTATTATTTCTTACCTATCAAGCGATCCTCGAGCCTGGGCAGATTCTCTTTTTGAGAAAAACGACCAGCTTCTCAACTCCTATGCCTTGTTCCTGGCAGAGCTCACTAGCCTATATGATGACCCCAATAGGCAGAGTACTGCTGATCTTCAGTTAAGATCCTTGAAACAAGGAAGGAGGCCTGTAGAAGACTTTGTCGCAGAGTTCAAGAGATGGACCCTTGATTCAGAATGGAATGATGCATCTCTGAAAACCCAATTTAGGCTTGGCCTATCAGAAGCCGTTAAGGACGAGCTCGCCCGAGCGGATCTGCCAAAAACCCTGGATGCATTAATACAACTCAGTATTACCATAGATAGAAGACTACGAGAAAGAAAGGCTGAAAAGATGGGAATGCCATTATCCGTTTCCTCTCGGAGTCTGGCCGTTCCTATGGAGGTAGGAACCATACGCCCACCGCTATCAACTATGGAAAAAGCCAAAAGACGAAATGAAAATCTCTGCTTGTACTGTGCATCCCCGGATCACAAGATAAACGTCTGTCCCCTAGTCAACAAAAAGAAGGGTGAGTGTTCACATGTCTCTCTAGGAGGATTGACAACTTCATTCACTAACCCCTACATTTCTGTTTTTTTGACATTACAGTGGGACCAGAACAGGATTACTACTAAGGCCATGATTGACACAGGATCTTGTGGAAATTATATGGATATATGTTTTGCTGCTTTAAATAAAATTCCTATTATTTCTAAACTCAAACCTGTCTCAGTAAGTCTTATTACCGGTGTTCCGTTATCCTCTGGTCCGATCACCGATCAGACACAAGCACTTCTAGTCACTATTAACGAGTCTCATAGGGAGACTTCTACCTTCGATTTAATACCATCACCCCACTTTCCCATTGTGTTGGGACTTCCCTGGTTGCACACACACCAACCAACCATAGATTGGAAGAAACGGTCCTTGACCTTCCCTTCTTGTTATTGCGAGGAGACGTGTAACCTCCCGTTTTCCGGGAAGATTCTGTCTGTGGTGACAGATGAGATTGCACCACTATGTTATCAGGATCTCTCTGAGGTTTTTCTTGAGAAAAATGCTCAAGCATTACCTTCTCATCGAGACTATGATTGTAACATTGATCTACTCCCAAATAGCAAATTGCCGTTCGGTCATGTTTATCCTCTTTCACAGGATGAACTATTTATTAGACCTTCCACTTCTTCCACAGCAGCAGGACTCTTTTTTGTTCGCAATAAAGATTCAAGTCTCAGACCTATCATCGACTACAGGAAATTGAATGCTATCACAATAAAAGATCGCTATCCTCTACCGCTTATCCCTGAGCTCATTGAGCAGGTGCGTGAAGCTACCTATTTTTCAAAATTAGACCTGAAAGGAGCATACAATCTCATTCGAATCCGTGATGGACACGAGTGGAAGAATGCATTCAGAACTAGATACGGATTGTTCGAATATCTTGTGATGCCATTTGGCCTATGCAATGCCCCTGCAGTTTTCCAACGATTTATAAACGATATTTTTAAAGACTTACTAGATGTCTGTGTTGTGGTATATCTGGACGATATACTTATATATTCACGGACCCTGTCTGAACACATAAGACATGTAAGACTTGTATTATCGAGATTGCTTGCACATAATCTTTATGTGAAGCTGAAGAAATGCTTGTTCCATAAAGATGAGGTACTCTTTCTAGGCTACATCATATCCAAAACAGGAATCGAGATGGACATGAGTAAAATATCCTGCATTCAGGATTGGCCTACACCAACTACACGCAAGGCGCTACAGCGATTCCTGGGATTTTCAAATTTCTACAGGAAGTTCATAAAAAACTTTTCTGCTATTGTGAGACCCCTCACACAGCTCACTAGCATAAAAATACCATTTAAATGGTCAGAAGAAGCAAATAAGGCTTTCCACTTGTTAAAGACAAGGTTTACTTCCGCTCCCATATTACGCCATCCAGACCCATCCCTCCAATACATTCTGGAGGTAGATGCGTCAAACATGGCAGTAGGAGCCATACTCTCCCAACGACCTACCCACACTTCACCACTTCATCCAGTCGCTTTTTTTTCGAAATCCCTGAGCAGTCCCGAGATAAATTACCCCGTGGGTGAAAAGGAACTGCTTGCTATAAAATTGGCTCTGGAGAATTGGCGACATTTACTCGAAGGCGCCCAATTACCAATAATTATATACACGGACCATAAAAACCTCCAATATCTTCAGACTAGCAAAACTCTCTCGCATCGACAGGTACGATGGTCACTATTCTTTCTAAGGTTTAACTTCCTAGTGACCTACACACCTGCAGATAAGAACAAAAAGGCGGATGCACTATCACGACTAACTGAAGAAAACTACTTTGAAATCCCTTCCGTTCCTATAATACCTCACAAACGCATTATTGGAGTTGTCCGTTCCTTGAAGGAAGAGGTTCTGCATGGTATAAGTTTGGATTCACCCCCACCACAACTAAATACTGATGCAGAGGGCTTCCTCTACTACAACGACAAACTTTACATACCACCTACCCTACGCACCAAGATCTTGGAGTTATCGCATGATGTGCCTATGGCAGGACATATGGGTATGACAAAGACTTTCAATTTGATTTCTCGGCAATTCTGGTGGCCTGACATGAAAACATCTATACAAAAATTCGTCTCTTCATGCAATGTCTGTGCCAGGTCCGAAATTGACACTACGAGACCATCCGGTCTACTAGGCAGACTACCTTCGTCCAAGCAAACGGCAGAACTCCTGATGAAACATGTCTTCAGATTACATGGTATCCCAAAAACTCTTCTGTCTGACCGTGGATCCCAATTTATTTCTAAATTCTGGCAAGAACTATGTCACATACTACGGATTGAGCGGAAGCTCACTTCTCCTTACCATCCGCAGACCAACGGACAGACTGAAAGAGTCAACCAATGCATCGAGCAGTATTTACGTTGTTACACTTCTTACCAACAGGATGATTGGTTGGATCTTCTCCCCCTGGCAGAATTTGCCTACAACAACGCAACTCACAGTACAACCAAGCAGAGTCCGTTCTACTTGAACTATGGGTTCCATCCCTCTATTCTCCCTCCACGCATCCTTCCTTCAAATAACCCAGTAGCCTCAGACTATCTTACCCAAATAAAGGATTCTCTGGGTTTACTAAATACTACCATTGCACACGCTCACAGTCAACAAAAGAAGTACTATGATCTTCGTAGAAGACCTTCTCCACAGAATACTATCGGGGACCTCGTTTGGCTCTCAACAAAAAACTTGAGACTGAAGATCCCTAGCAAAAAGCTTGGACCTCTGTTCTTGGGACCTTTCCCAATCAAGAAACTTATTGGAAAAGCTGCAGTGCAGCTTACATTGCCAATGGACCTAAAAATCCATCCCATTTTCCATGTGTCGCTACTAAAACCCCATGTTCCGGACCAAGGAATAAGGCCTAATATTCCACCTCCCCCTCCTGTACAAGTTGAAGGTGGAGAAGAATACGAGATAAAAGAGATTCTGGATTCTCGTATTTACAGAAGAAGACTTCAGTACTTGGTTAGATGGAAGAACTATGGGCCCCAAGACGACACCTGGCTAAACACCTCTGACATACATGCCCCTAGATTAATCCGCAATTTTCATGCGAGATACCCAGACAAAACAGCTCCAGATGCCTTCAGGAGCAGGCCTTAAGGGGGGGGTATTGTAATGTTCCGGTACCTTTGGTACCCTAAATTACACTTTCCACAAGTGTATGCGCCCCACCATTTACTTTTGGAAAGGTGCGCATACACCTTTAAGACTGGAGCTGTCATCACCCAGCGCCGGACTAGATGGCTATTTAAAGCGCCGGTTCTCACTCACATGTGTTCGTTCAAACACCCTTACTTGGATGCTAACCTTGCTTGAAGCTTCCATGCTTGCAAGCTTACTTCGCTGACGGAACCTCGCTGCGCTGATCCCTGTATCCCGCTACTGGATCATCCGCCTCTCCTGAACCACCCTTCGGCTGTATCGCTAATAGTGCTAAGTACCCCGCAGGGGAATTCTCTATAAACTTATACTAAGCTTACACTATCTAGCTCTGCATAGTAAAGACTGTTTATCACATCTGCATAAACTAGATTGCTAGCTCTTGAGACTACTGCTACTTTTCTGCACTGGGTTGATCTCTTTTGTATGTCCACCTGCTATTCTATCATCTGCTATCATACAACATTGCTAAACCTTCCTGCATCCATCTGCTACTGTCTCACCTTCAAGTGTCTATCACCTATCACCTCCACTCAACCTATCCCTCAACCTTCATCATTGTGTTACCACATACATAAAGTCACTCTAGGAACCAGCTTGCTAATTGTGTGTATTTACCGGCTGAAATAAGACCTTCCACACATAATGAGTCATTGAGGTTGGGAATGGTATCTCAGCATATCTCTTACATGACTACTGACGTGGAACTATTTCTGCAGCTGAAAATCCACACCATATAAGAAACGCAGGAGCGTTACAGAGAGTGCTCTTAATCTCAGCTCGTTACCTGTATAGAAGACATATGGGAGCCAGAAATCTCGCTGATTTATAGGGGATCAAATACTTATTTCACTCAAAATGCAAATCAATTTATACCTTTTTTGAAAATGCATTTTTCTGTATATTTTTGTTGTTATTCTGTCTCTCACTGCTAAAATAAACCTACCATTAACACTATAGAATAATCATTTCTTTGTCAGTGGGCAAACGTACAATATCAGCAGGGGATCAAATACTTTTTTCCCTCACTGTAGTCTAGAAAACGGCCATTACTGTTTACTTTAGCATTTGGCTCCCATTGTTTGGGGTTTGGATTTGGCAACTTTAGTTAACATTCTGTGAATTTGTCTCGAACAGAACACAGGTATGTTGAGCTCATCCGTAGGTGGGACTACAGACCACTAGAGTTGAGCGAACACGGACTGTATTGTTCGGGATCGTACCGGACTTTTGGGTTTTTGGTACCTGGACACGGACCCGAACATTTTACTGTATATTCAGGATACAGTCCATTGTTCGGTTATTTTGGCGCGGTTTTAATGACGCGGTTTCAACAGCTGCAGGGCAGCCAATCAACAAGCGTTTAACTAGTGTGCCTTTAGAAGCCATCACAGCCATGCCTACTAATGGCATTGCTGTGATTGGCCAGTGCAGTATGTGACCCAGCCTCTATATAAGCTGGAGTCACGTAGCGCGGCACGTCACTCTTCTCTAACTACTGTAGGGACAGGTTCCTGCTGCTGCTGCTGCTGCTGCTGCTGCTGATGATGATGATTTGAGGGAGAGATAGGAGATTATTGTAGGGACAGGCTGGAGAGATTTCTTTCAGGGAAAGAATAGGACACAGGACAGAAGAATCTTCTTTAATTAGATCTACATTGATTTTATTGTGTGGGGGTGCAGTGCACGACCTTTTTGCCCTGACCTGAGCCCAGTGAGGGAGAAAAAAAAAACTTTTATCAGTCTGTTAGGTGGGTGGCGTGAGGCATGCAGCGGACATTTAATGCAAGCTCAGTGCATATGTGTCTGCTTAATCTGGATTTAAAAAAAAAAAAAAATTTCCTTCATATTTTACTGACACACAGCGTTTATACACAGTGCTGTTCTAATCTGCTATTCAAAAATCACAGATTTAAAGGGAATTTTTTTTTTCAGTATTTCCTTTATATGTTTCTGTGCGATAAAGCCTTTAGACACTGCTGTGTTCAAATCTGCTATTCAAAAATCACCAATTTAAAGGGAAAATAATTATTTTTCAGTTTTTCATTCATACATTACTGTGACATACAGCTTTTACACACAGCCTTTCCACCGCCGCTTCCACCTACACCGCCACATCCACCTCCACCTCAACCTCTTACTCCATATGGGCCTCGTCCTCCTAGATCAAGATGATTATATTTTATTTTTATGTTTTTTATGGTATTTTAAGTTATTTCCCTAGCCACATTTGTTTGCAGAGCACTTGCCATGCTCTTAACAAGATTTTGCTGCCATTTGCAGCCCTCTAGCCCTTTCCATGTTTTTTTAGAGCCATTTTAGTGCTCAAAAGTTTGGGTCACCATTGACTTCAATGGGGTTCGGGATCGGGGTCAAGTTCGGGTTAAGTCCGGGTCACGAACCCGGACTTTTTTTTCAAGTTCGGCCGGACCCGCCAAACCCGGACATCCAGGTGTTCGCTCAACTCTACAGACCTCCTTTTTCTATGACATGGGATGTGTTATGTAGTTTACAGAGGTGAACTGGGCAGCAATGATAACACAGCTTTGCGATTTGAGTGAGGCAGAGTGTACAGGAAGCTACAAGTCCACTCCACTAGATTTATGGCAGGATCAATAGGGGTTCTTTTTTGCCTACTTAAAAGATTTTTGCCCTGCACGGTCAAGCACCGGTATATGGTAACCTCATATTAAATCATGTTTAAGGTAATGAAAAAAAAAGAGCTTTTCTCTTTAGGATTTCTATTTAAATTGAAAAGAGGTTTACTTTGTCTTGTGCCAATGCTGATTGCACTGACTGACATGCAGATGGCCACTAGAGGCAGCCCCTAAATCTGTATATGAAATGTGATGCTCAGGAGTTTCCTTTGAAAAGTACTTTTACTAGCTGTGTCTAGTCAATGCACTACAATTATAAGAAGATTTAAGTGAATAAAGTGGATACATCATGTTCATATTATAAGAGTCATTGTGGGTTACATACAATGCCAATCTTTGTGGACACACAACAAGAAAAATATTAAGTATACTGGAACTTGTAATAAATTTTAAAAGTTCGAGTCAGGATTTGGCACAGAAATTAGGCAACCTGTGGACTGCACAAATTCCTAAATAAAATAAAGAAGTGCGGTTATAAGTCGTCTATAAAACGTAACAGTTTTAAAACCATCTGTAGGTTGTTTAAAATATTCACCAGCTTAAAAGTGTTTTACTGTTTCCCAGACAAACACAGCTACTGAAATAAATCTAGGAACCGCGTGAAAGTGATATTTAAATCTATATAACCCCAAACAGATCTGGTATTGGTAAAAAGACAAGTTGGAGGTAAGGAAACCTAGAACTTGGAGGAAGGGGAACATAGCAACCAACCAGACTTCTGTTTCCATGTTTAAGCCACTAGAAGAGGAAGTGGAATGGCATTCATTCCTGTGGGCAATTAAATGACGCAACACTAGTCAACAGATAACTCATTAAAATTGAGTTCTAAACAGATATAAAAAAACGCAGACTAATACTACCAACCGTCCCCCAAACCCTTGCCTTTTCATGTACCTGTGCTGCTTCTCCTTTCACTGTCCAGTCACAGGCTAGGTTGGGTCCATCAGCTTGAGCTCAGAAACTCAGAAGCGTTGAACAGTGCTGGCTGTCATTCAACCCAGTGAGGGCATCTCATGACAGAAAATAAGTACTGGGGGAAGCAGCTCCAAATTAAGGGTGAGTATTGCAGCAAAAGCTAATTTTGATTTTATCTTTGAATAGACAGTTGTTTTTCTAAATGCTAGAGTTAATTTTTAAATGAAATGTGAATATGCTTTATTCTAAAGAGATCTTTTAGTTTAGTTCCAAGATTTTGGAATTTGTCTAACCTTCATGGCCCCATATTGACCCACTTTGCCTCCAGATAACACATACATTGCATGATGTGGATTTTAATTGGTCAAAAATGATTTATAAATTCCAAAACATCCGTATATATATATATATATATATATATATATATATATATATATATATATATTTATATCTCAAAAATAATTTTATTGAGAACAAAAAACAAGATACAGACATTGGTATTCCAGAGAAATTACATTTGGGTGTTCCAGAGAAATTACAACCTGCAGGACTAAAAGGCACAACCAAATGCCAGAATTGTCACAGCATCAGACAGCTACAAGAACATCCCATCAGCTAAGCAGTCTGTTGTTCCAATACCGACTCAGGTCATACTGTCTACACCCGAATACACAGGGTATAAAATAGATCACAAAATTCTATCCAGGATTAAATCAACCTGGGATAGCCCTGGCGTGTCCAACCAGGAGACCATACCCCTTGATATTTACCTGGGCACCTTCTGTGTTGAAAAATGTGCTTTTCTAGCCATAGTGTGTCACCTATTTGAGCTATCCATTCAGCCGATTCCATGTGTCAAAGAATAAATAAATGGGCCTGAAATAGGGTCCTCGCTATTGCTTGTTTTGTAAGATCTTCCATTTAAAGATCATCCAAAATACCCCAAAAAAAAAAAAAAAAAGTTTGGGATCTGCACTAAAATCAAATTGGAATACTCTGGAAAGAATATCATTGACTTTCCTCCAGTAAAGGTGTAGTTTCGGGTAACTCTATAAAAGATGGATTAAATCACCATGGTCCACCACTAGAGCATCTAGTACATATAGGGTCCTTTCTTATCCCCATTTTAAATAACCTTGCAGGTGTGAGGTGAACTCTAAGGAGATTATATAGCTGTGAAAGATACAGAGTAACATTAAGGGAACACATTTGCACAGCCTGCAGGGCTTCCTCCCAATGCTCCTCCTCAAATGTTCCTACATCCTGCTCCCACCTATTCCCAACTCTCCAAGGGAAATCCTTTAAAAAATGGAGCAGCAACATGTAATAACACCAGGATATAAAACCCTTGTATACTTGGATCTCTGACATGTAATTAAATATAGGGGTAGGCGACATTTCCATATCCATATTTAACAGTATATAATGCCAAATAACCGTCCAACAGCAACCTAAAATTGGGTTAAACCTAAAAAGCAAACAGTTAATGTATCATAACTTACCAATTCCTAGATGTGATGGCTGCATTAGTTTTCTTTTGTAGGATTTCTTTCTGTTATTTTCACTGGGTGATCTTGCCAGTAAGTCTGCTATTTTTCAACAAAACAAGTTCTCCTGCAATGTATCAAGTAGGAAAGTGCCACACCACAATGTCTCAAGGGCACTTTTGGAACAATATTTATAAAAGGCCCTGATGAAATTTAGCCCCAAGAAACACCACCCATACAGTGCACAACATGGAGAATCCCTGTAATACCAGATGGGACCCTCAACTTCCAAAACAAAGTGGTTGAGTGGGTGGGATAACGTTGACTACACAGTTCAGGCCCCCAGCAACCATATCTCTATACTTCCCGCCTGCCTGACTTAGTCAGCCAAAAGATGAACTCCCCTTTGCTCCAATTTCTTGTCTTACCCTATCCTAAACCTCACCTCAGTCACGCAGCTTCTTTGCCCTGTTTCAACTTGTCTCTAGACGTTACTTTATAGATTTAACCCATGACCCCTTGCAGTCATATTAATGAGAAGTTTTAGTAGACCTCTATCTGGGTCTGCTATTCCTTTGCTACTTAAAAAACCAGGTCCTTGGATTCAATGCTGTTACAAGAAAGCAATGGGCACTGATCAGGATAGTGCATCATTTATTTATTTTCAGTATGTGTCTTTAAACTTTTCAATAAAGAAAACATTACATGTTTTAGTTTTACAATTGTACAATATTGCAACAATAAACCTATATCTATAAGGTCCCTGATCATCTCTTGTGCCATGTATGCAATCTCTGATCCTCTCTTGTGCCATGTATGCAGGCTCTGATCATCCTTTGTGCCATGTGTGCAGTCTCTGATCATCTCGTGTGCCATGGGGGGAGGGGTACCAAAATGCACCTTCACCTGTGTAGTCAGAAATCCTTGCACCAGTCCGGAGAGGAGCCACCCCAAGGCAGGAAGTGTGTTAGTTGCCAGCTTACCAGATAAAAGTTAGGTAAAACAACCTAGAAACAGAAAACTAATCCAGCCAAGGACTGGTTAAGATACACTTTAAGTTGGTATTTGCATATTTCCAGGATCCAGGGATTGATATTTTCAAAACTAAGAAGATGTAGAATATCAAATGTTGAGAATGTTTTGATATTCCTGCTATTGGGGCATTTTGGGTATGTTAGTGTTAGCGTTTAAGCACTAGGAGCATTTAGAATCTGACCTGAATCTGGCAAATGGAATGAATGAATGCCCAATCGTTTGACGGACCTAAGTGCATTTACAAAACGCAGATTTGGGTACATCTTTAACACTGTGTCCAGTGTGCATGAGGCCTTATTAATATATTTTGAAACCTAGTTTTTCCAGTAGAATAAAAATGCTGTTGTAACTGCTCAAAAAGTTTAGTTGAAGTCAGGCTTTATTTGTCTATCCTAAAAGAAAAATTTAAGACTAGTCTGTCCACGGGATTTCTATGCTTCATTGATTTCACTGCAGAATGAACAGCCCTGCCACTCAATTACAGGAAGTGAAACAATAATTTATCTACTGGCAGAATCAAAAGATAATAAGACTATGTTACTGGGGAGCCCAAAAAAAAAAAACAGTTCTCTGTCAATGCTTGTATGCTTGTGACAGACGGCACCATATATATCACTTTTTATTGTAGCAGTTTAATGGATGACATTTTATAGTGTAACTTGTGGCTAAATGAGCTGATATTTTACCCAGTGCTTCTTGCAAAGGTGACGGTATAAATGTGCTTTAATGTAGACAGGATATCATGTAAACTCTTTATTAAATTCCGCGTTGATCATAGTGTTTTGACAGTGTGAATAAACCCTCTATAAACATATATGTGTGCCATGGTAAACTGACCCCGCAATGTTCCTCCTTCGTTGTTCTTGCTACCTGGCTGTTACTATTGTCTAAACTCTTTTTTTTTTAATTCAGTTAATTTGCCTGTAGGACTGAGATACGCTGAGGAAGTGAAGGCCGGTAAAAGAACATGGATTTTTGCTAACATTGGTTGTGTTCTGAAACCCATAGAGGCATCCTGGCTATCTTTGGAACAGTACTTTGGATACATTGATGACTTCATGAATTTTGAAGTTAAAGGTATTTGTATAATTTTTATACTGTAGCACAGTAAGGCTGGGTACACACACAGGCCAAAAATGATAAAGACTGAAAATTAAAAAAAAAACAAAACAATACTGTATTTTTTACTTTCTGTTATCCAATGTTACATATCCAATAACATATCTTCATAAATTTAGGCCAAAATATATTCTGCTACATTTCTTTGGTAAAAGAAATCCCTATAAGTGTATAAAAATTGGTTTCTGTGAAAGTTAGAGTGTCTACAAACTATGGTATGTATATATACTGTATATATATATATATATATATATATATATATATATATATATATATATATATATATATACATACATTTGAAAATTGATCAATCCCTTCGTACAGATGGACTATTACATTTCTAAAGGTCCTTAAAATGCCAGGACGGTACAAACACCCCCAAATTGCCCCTTTTTGGAAAGTAGATGGTTTGAGTTATTTAGTAAGAGGCATGAGGCTTTAAGTTTTTTTAAATTATAATTTTTTGACACATTTTTTTGGAAAATCAAGAGATGAAATAAAATTTGTTGTTTTTTTCACAATTGTTTTTACATACTGTCACCAGTGCAGTACATCATTATCATATGAATTATATTGATTTTTAAAAACATTTTCTAATTTTTTTTATTTTTTTACTATTTGTTTGTCACCCTAGTCACTCGGGGAGATGATCACTGTAAAAGCAACTGTTTTGAACTG
Organism: Pelophylax lessonae; assembly: GCF_965119305.1. NCBI lineage: Eukaryota > Metazoa > Chordata > Amphibia > Anura > Ranidae > Pelophylax > Pelophylax lessonae. Next base: position 611,461,092 of record NC_138770.1, on the reverse strand, counting down.
TAATGAATGGGTCTCATGTTCATACCAGCTGTGATTTACTATTGTGTGCTGTGATTGGCCCACAGCTATCACATGGTACAGGGTTCTGTGATTGGCCCAGGTACTATGTGATAGCTGTGAGCCTCTCATAGCATCACTATAGAAATCACATAGCAATTCATTGAAAACAGCTTTGTTGACATTTTGATCACGTGACCACACCAGGAGCCGCAATCCACTGTGTCCAGTGGACACAATGGTTGCAGGAGATGAGCTCTGTATGCCCCTAACCTAGCCAGTTGTAGTTAAACACCTCTTAAAACAGAGAGAAAACATCTTCTAAGAAGCAATGGGGGTTGATTTACTAAAGGAAGATAGGCTGTTTACCAAGAAGGACATTTTCCTCAAAGGTTAGTGAATGTGCTGAAATGTCACTTTAAAAAAAACATCCAATCATGTGCAAGGAAAAATGACCTTGCAAAGTGAAACTTCCCTTACAAAATAAACAGTCTATATTGCAATAAACTCATTGATTTCCATACACTACACTGACAATTCACAAAAGGGCAGAAACAGTGGTTTGCAGTTTGGAATATATGGCTCTACAATATTAGAGCATGTGTTTTTTGCACTTTAAGCCAGCGGTTCTGGATATGCATTTGGCAGTTGGATAATAAGGGCTCTACCCACTATCCTAAAATGGGAAATAATTATCTTATTTTTGGATATGTGAATTCTTTCTATTCTCGGTGGATTGAGAAATATGTGTTCCTTCTATTCTAGGAAGGCATTACTGTGCTAAAAACGAATTTAGTTGGAGGGCTTTTTGGTTCTCTTAGTCCTTTTTCACTATAACCGGTATAATTTTACTGTATTGCATAAGTTTTGTTTTATCAGCCTTTATATTTTAAATGCTCTTTGTTTGCTTACCTTTACCCCTCTTGCCTTTTGGTGCATTTTTACATCAGGTGTAATTAAAGCCATAACTGTAGCCATTTTTTAGTTTTAGACAGTGGGGGAAAGTTCAAATTACAGTAATGACAGGTTTTTATATTTCTATCTTTGACCCCACTGGGGGTATTGTCCCTCGTTTCCTATCCTTATAACACCAGTACGAGAAATGAAGGGGTGCGGTCATCACCAAGACAGGAAGATACAGACAGCACTAAAAAGTCATAAGTTCTATCGCCTCCTCCTGGTTCTGGAGATTTCAAGGGAACTCCTAGAAGCTAGCAGGTGGGGGTATAGGGGCAGGAATCTGAATATTTATGGGAGTCTGACTAATCACCAGGAAGGAGGCTTGGCAGGGTGGTCAGGCTGGCTCTTAAATATTGTGCAGCCTGGCCAGCAAGGGGAAGTTGGGTGAAAGCTGGATGTTTTATCTGTAGCCGGGAGCGGACTACCATTTTCTGACACGTTAGACTTTTTCTCTGCTCTCTCAGACTGTCTCTGTGCTCCCCTAGTGTTGGTCTCGGATTTCATGCATCATACTCCTGAGACTGGAAGAAAAGCATTGTGGGAACTGTAGTCTTCTAAAAGGATATTACTGCACTGCTGAACTCTTTAAGAACTACACATCCCAGCAGGCAATTCGCTCCAGGAGAGAATTGTGGGAGAGACTATAAAGGGATCTGTTGAACAGGCCCACACTCTCTTGCTTCCTGGGATCCATTGTGTGTGCATCGGTCTGCTGCAGAGAGAGAGGACTGCGGCCTACTGCACACCACCCAGCTGTCTGCAGACTGACCATCGCTACATCGCAGACATCTCTGCAGCATCGCTGATCAAGTGGAGTCAGCAGGACTTACTGAAACAGCTGAGTTACCATTGCTTGTTCTTCCAGAACTCATAAGAGGGACATCAGGATTGGTGAGAGACACAACAAATAACAATAACCAGCGCTCAAGGAACAAAACAGACTGCACAATAAAATGTGTGAGTGTCGATGCACTACACACAGATTAGTCCTTTAGGAAGTCCATGGGGAGGAAAATGTGTAGAGGGAAAACCGCACTGCTGGGGCGGCCACCAGATCTGGAGAGAGCTAGAAGGAACTCTGTAGGCAGATAAGGATAGAGAAAGAGAGCAACGCCATCTGAGTGTGGTAAACAATTTATTGCTACACACAGTAATAGTGACTCACAGGAGGATTGTAGAGATGCATCAACAAGTAATGTTGTTCATGCGCTCTGTGGACAGGGAGCGGCGTGTAGGTGGGCAGCTTTAGGTCCCCGGCTATGTCATTGGGTTCCGGCACTTCCTGGATCTCCGGACCGCTTCCGTCTCACTCGATGTCATCACGTCCGGTTAGAGCAGGCGAATGCACGTGTTTGGAGTATGCATGCTCCTTAATCAGACATCAGATACTGTAGCTGCTGACTTTTCATTTTTTTCTTGGGGGGGCAGAACTCCTCTTAAACATTGCTATATCTAGCTCTTAAAGGGGACACATTACTGGTATCTAGATTACCTCATCGCTCATTAGGATACAGGTATTATAGGCCAGCCCGGCATTCCCCTTTAGTAAAAGCATTTCTCATAGCAATTTATAGCTTTCTGAGAGATTCATTTACTTACTGTAAGATACTGTGTATATTGGTGTATTTACTTGGTATCATAACTGGTTATTCACTGTTCTTTAGTATTATTTCGCCTGAGCCCTGGCTGTTTATCCAGGGCCTAGTTGATTAATACTCTTTTCAAGCCTTCTTCTTGAGTAAAGCAAAGCTAAAGAGTTAAAACCTGCAAAATCTGCATTGTATCAGTGTGTCATTCAAAGGTATACACAACATGTCTGAACCTAGAGTGTCAGGAGGGCTGGACGGTTTAAAGGGTCAAAGCGGCACAGAAGAACAGACAACTACAAGCAACCCCCAAGGGGGCAGTGCTACATATCCATAGCTGCAGGACAAGGACAGTGTGAGTACCTCTATACCTCCAGGGCCTATAAGGGAGAAGTTTGCTAGATGCAAGTTCTTGGTAAGCCTTTAGGGAACAGTTTATTCCTTACCCAATCCCTTGTTCTGAGATCAGATACCGTAGCCAGATGGGCTGATATTTTTTCATTAAGGGGACTGAGAACTCCAATCCACTTAGGGGACACCAAATTCCTAGGAAGGGATTACTTTGATAAAGACTGTTGCTGTTCCAGAGGGAATACAGTCAAGTATCTGTTGTTTGAAGTGTACCAGAGAAGGAAGTTGTCACCATTTTGTTGTTCTTCGATTCAAATTGGGCATCCCATGACCCCTTTTACCCTATCCAAAATGAAATCCCTAATAAATCCTAAAAACAAAGCATATGGACTGTTTCTTGTGTCTGGATGCAAATTGGAAAATGCATAGCCTGACTTTGCAGACTATAGGGGGACCCAAAACTCAGCGTCTCCTAAAGGGGGTAACATTACACATAGAAAAATAATGCATCATAGCTACTAAGTGTAGCTGACGATCTTAAATAGAAATAAACTTTTTTAGATAATAGACAAAATACAGGGACAATTTGTGATGGCTGTCCAGTGACTTCTTTATGAATCAATCCCTTTTTGTCAGGTGACTGGCCTAGAAATCCACAGGAAAAAAGTACAAAATGAAAAAAACATGGGGGGATTCAGGGTGACAATGTGGAGATGAGTTTCAGTGGGGTTCAATTATGTGGCTATTTAGATACAAACATGGAGTCTTCTCAGTTTGGGTCCTTTCACACCGGCTTTCCAATCAGGTCCGCCTGTCAGATTTCCAGGCGGATCTGATCGGTTGCTCCATGCACCTCTATGGAGCAGTGGATGTCAGCGGTGTCATGTCCGCTGACGCCCGCTGCTATCCCATCCAATGTGGTCGGTGAAATCCAAACGGATGGAAACCCTATTTTCCATCCGTCTGGAGGATCGAATCGAATGAAAAAAATGGAAGGCGGTCCGTTTTCATCTGATCTCCCATAGAGGAGAGCGGGGATCTGACAGGTCCGTCTCAGCACAGAGAACGGCGGATCGATCCCCGCTAAGAAAAGTCTGTGTGAAAGGACCCTTTATCCTAATAACCTTCTATTGCTAGTTCACTGTTCAGCACTGACACATGTAAATAGTGCTGTTATACAGTTGGGGGATGATAACCTCAATGTACTGATAATTAATTCTGGTAATAAAATGAGATATTTCCTGTAACTATTACTTTGCGATAAGAGATAAAATGCAAGTCAGCTGTGATTCAACGTACACTCCTTCCACAGACCCGAACAGAAGTGGACAAGGTTCTCAGTGAAATGCATCTTCCCATAAGAAGCTGTACCGGTGAATATTTCACAATGCCCGGAATGTATACATCCACGTCTCACTGCAGCAATGTAAACGTTTTAACATATAACAGAGTGCAAATCATTAGGATACATAAAGGAAAACTGAATACCTTAATGTGGTTCCCACCTTCTGAACCCTCACTCTGACTCTACTGCAGCAATGCCGAAGTAGGAAAAGTTAAGTGCTAAATAAGCAGCTCTCTCTTGCGATAATCACTTGGAGCTAATGGATATTCTGTTTACATTACCTTCATGCTCTGTTATACATAGAGCAATCTACAAAGTATTACACAGCATTATAAAGGGCATTTCAGTACAAAAGAAAAAAAAGCAAGGGTTATTACAAAGGCCAAGAGGAAAATTGCAAAATGTAGGCACAGCTAGTAAAGAGAGTAGAGAGTGGACTGATTTTGGCAGAATTGATTTTGCCATTGGTGAAATTACAATGTATTTAGGATAGTTGAGTTTTTTTTTCATTTTCTATCCTTGCAGTTGCATTTTTTTTTTTTTTTTTTACTTTTTTGTGTTTGACTGTTATTTGTGTATTATTGCTTTAAAATGTTTTGCCTTACTTTTTTTTGCTGGCTGTTTTTTTCTTTACCTAAAAAGGCCATAAAATAATAAGGTTAAAGGGTAACTCCATTTTTGTGGGAAAAAAAAAAAAAATCAGCAAATAAAGAAAAAACAATATAGCGTATACAATTGTGACACAAATCATATTATAATTGAATGAGGGATCGACTTATTATTGCCAAAGCCGATATATTGGGGGCTGATATGCACTTTCCCCGATATATTGTAATCGGCCCCTGAGGTTACCGATATTGCTGAAAGTGCATGTACCAGAGTGGTGCCTGCAGCGTCCATGGCCGACGGTTGGCTGTCTTGTAATGACAAACAATGCAGCTGAGAAGCCGCTCGGCTGTCATTACAAGGAGCGGGAGGGGATGCCCCACCCTCCCGCCACCTTCTGCGGCTTGCCCAGGTCTCCTGTCTCACTGGGAGACCTGGGCAATCAGCCTGCACGGCCGCCGAAGAGAAGACCCAATCAAAGCCACATTCAGCTCTGATTGGGTCTCCATGTAAAAACCCAGAAGTGATGACATCACTTCCGGGTACTTGGCGCCAAATTAAAAACAATTACAGCATTCAAAACAGCCAAACTTGGCGTTTTGAATGCTTTTAAGTGAAGAGGAGGGGTTTGGGGTCTTTTAGAACCCCAGATCCCTCCACAAGAGTATCTGTTAAATAAATAAATAAATAAATAAATGAATAAAAAAAAATATTTTTAATGTATGAAAATATCGGCCGTTACCGATATGCGATGACCAAAATATCGGTATCGGTATCGACGTTAAAAAAACTATATAGGTCGATCACTAAATTGAATGTTATTAAAAATGACCTTTCCTTTTCAATCTGCAGCTGCTGTCCTTTTCTGAAAATGTAATGCAATATGGCTACCTGGATCTGTTCTGTACACAGAATGTATACTGACCACACCCCAGAAAAAACATTGGCTCACTAATTTTCCCAGAAGTCTGTCTAAGATACAAGTCAGATTTCTGGCATCCCCTGCAAAAAAAGTTTATTTTTGGTGAGATACTCCCAATATGAACACATCTAAAGGGATGCAGGTTTAGCAGATTTCCTCATTAGAGCCCTGCAGCTGTCACAGCTGATAGATAATTATGAAACCACTTCCATTTGACCCACTCAGCACAGAGGAACAAACAATGATTTCTTCAGAATAACAAAAGGTAGGAAACTGCAACAAATTTTGTTAAAATCCTTGCAATGTACAGAGATCACCCAGAGGGGAATGTTTTTTTCTCAACAAAAGTGGAGTTACGCTTTAAAGAAGAGCTGTGTTTGGCACAAGAACAGGTCCAAGAGTGCTAAAAGAAGCTTCTGTAACCCCTTTAGGGCCCATTTTAAGTCCATTGAAACCTCACCAAAACACCAAAAACCTCCGTAAAGCTCAAATGAACCCTCAGTTTCAATAAGCTAAAAGAAAAAAAAAAAATTCCAGGTTTATTTAAAACATAAGATGAGCAGAGTCTTACTGTTTGACTTCTTAAAGCGGAGTTCCAGCCTCAAAAACCACTTTGGGCCATCCGCTTGCTTTAAATGCCCTAAAAAACAAACGGATAGTCTCGATTTTTTTTTGTTCTTTACTTACCTTGTTTTTGAAGAAAATATACTCACCTTCCTTCTACCTGACTCCTGGCAGCTCAACGTCATCGCTCCCAGGAATCAATGCGCCTGCAACGGCCCCGCTCGTCAGTTCCGGTGCAGGCGCTTCATTCCCTGCTAAACAGCTTCTGGGCATGCCCAGAAGCTGTGCAGGGATCACCCGCCTGCCCCGGAAGTGACGAGCAGGGCTGGTGCAAGGCATTCTGGGACGAAGAGGACACTGAAGAGGATGTGCTGGCTTCAGCTGCCCACTCCTGCAATGGCAGCGCTGGACGAGAAATTTTCAACGTAAGTATTTCTTCTAAAAGGTAAGTGCGACCCGGGACAGTTCAGAGGCTATCCATTCTGGAATGCACTAGCCCTGACTGTCCTGGGGGTATTTTTTTCTAAAAAACTTTTCCGAGGCCGGAACTCCGCTTTAAAGCTCAGCTACAGTTTGAGTACAAAACTTTGTCTCCTGTCAGTGTTATGTCAGATTTTGGAGGTTCTTAGGAATGCTATTTCTGGGTATTGACCACCATGGCTGTATACACCTTGTGTTCCTCCCTGGGTCTCTTTACTGGTACTGAGCATCTCATCCTAAAATTTGCTCCATGACAGTGGTCCCAGGATTTTTGGTGATTGGACCACACATTGCTTTTTGTGCCTTCAGCGTCACCCTCATCAAAACCAGAAATCATGTGCACGATGGAAAAATGTGTTTAGTTTCATTTTGGTTTATTTGCTAAGTAAATCATTTCTTTTTGTCATAATCGTTATGCTAGAATAATTTGTTTTCAGGACAATTCATTATTTCAGGGGAGTATATATTCATTGTTCCGAATCGATTTGTATTTTCAGAAGTTCTGTTTTCATTCACTATGTTATTAAGCTGAATTCTTCCCCATTCCCAACTGACTTTATTGGGCCGCACACATACAAATTAAACAAATGATCTCTCAAATCCAATACAAAAAGAATCTTACTAGAATACTCATGCTACCTTCACTAGAATAAAAATGGATTTGAATCAATTCGGATTATTCGTTATTATGTTATTTCCAAAGCTTCAAACATTAACAAAAAGCCCAAACTACTGTATCATGTCTATTAAAAAAGAATAGCGCGCAAATGCAAAAGAAATAACTACCAAATCTGAAGACAATCCATAAATAAAAATGGGGGTTTGGTCCCACCATATGGCCATATCGTGCTCAAGCCCACCACTGCGTCAAAGTACCCCATTATCAGTGGGTCCTACACTATCCATGAAAAAGAGATGAATCCAGCCTTTCTAACCCTTGGAGATAATACTCCTTGCTGGGAAGGATGTGCAAATGCACTACAGGGGACTCCTCCTATATCCACTTTATGATGGACACTGATTGAGTACAGGTGTGTGTGGGGGGGTGGGGAGGGTTGCTCAACCTCGATAGTCTGGTCAGACCCCCATTTTTATTTATGGATTGTCTTCAGATTTGGTAGTTATTTCTTTTGCATTTGCGCGCTATTCTTTTTTAATATACATGTCTTTTGGTTCATAGCTGCAGCAGCTTTAGAAATACATGGGTATGCTCCCTCAAATTTTTTGCCTGTTTATACTGTATCGTGTCATCCGAATTAAATGAATGAATATGAATAAATTGTTGTTTACATTATAATTTATTGCAGATTGGTTGAAATTCATTGCTATTGTGATTAGGATGTATCACACAAATTTCGTCCGAATTTCGTTTCATAACGAAACAAATTGCACATGTCCAATTTAAAACTAAAAAAAGATGTATCCCTGTCTGTGTTAGAACGTTCCTTATCGTTAGAAGTAATAGTGCAAGTCAGACTCCCAAATAAACCTCTCAAACCATCAAAAATTAAAAGTGAAAGTCCCCTTTGGGGTGAATTGACTAGTTCTGTTGAGAAAACTATACTATATTTAATTTAAGGCAGTTATAATACAGTATAATATAGTAATTAAGAAACAAATCAAGCAAACTTTACAGCCTATTTATTGTATCGCCTTGTGGTAAGATTACATGCCTTGATGTGATGCTGTGTATTTATTCTGAATAGTACTCCAACGCATAAAAAAGAAAAGAAGAGGAGGCGCAAACACCTAGTGCATTACCCGTGGTCACTGTTGCAAATAGTTTAATTAGAAAATGCCAAATGCATACTCACAGACGCAGAGATAAAAACATGTTACAAGAATCCACCATGTGTGAACTGGAACAAGTCCTTCAGTCAGGACCGCTACCGCGTTTCGGGGGTCAGGCCCCCTTCCTCAGAGCTTCCACTGATTAACCCCTGCAGTTAATTATGCACATAACACCTAATCATGAGGCCCTGCACTTATTATTATTTTTTTTTTTTTTGCTCAGGGCCTATCTATATTGAGTTGGCCCACCCTTTGCAGCTATGACAGCTTCAACTCTTCTGGGAAGGCTGTCCTCAAGGTTTAGGAGTGTGTATGGGAATGTTTGACCATTCTTCCAGAAGCGCATTTGTGAGGTTAGGCACTGATATTGGTTAAGAAGGCCTGGCTCACAGTCTCCGGACTAATTCATCCCAAAGGTGTTCTATCGGGTTGAGGTCAGGACTCTGTGCAGGGCAGACTAGTTCCTCTACCCCAAACTCGCTCACCCATGTCTTTATGGACCTTGCTTTGTGCAGTTGATGTAAGGGGGAACTCTGATGGGGAAATTGATGTAAGGGGCACTCTGATGTGTAAAATTTATATAAGAGGGGACTCTGATGGGGACACTGATGAGGGGACAGGGAATGAACAGAGATTACTCTTTGCATCTCTGTGACAGCGTGATAGACTATCAGTGACTCACACACAGTGTTGACATTGTGCCCCCTGACTTTTTTTACTGCACCCCCCCAGATCAAATAGCACAGATGCCAGATCTAGCACTGATTCAAATAAATGCGCTACATTAATGCAATGCACATGTGTGAGAAAAGTGCTGAAAAAGGGTGCTGTGATGCTCTTAAGAAGTTATGTACAGCATCCTGCCGGCTCCTCCCAATAGCCATGAGCTGCCTGCATTACATAGAGAAGCACAGAGACAAAATGATGATGTCCCAGAGTCTAAAATAATGTATGTCATGAAACTGGAAAGGCTTTATTTAAAAATGTTATTAGTATATTGATGAAGGGAGAAAGAAGGAATCTGGGATGCAAAATACAACCAGAATAAACTTAATTTTTAAAGCCAGAGAGAAAGAGGCACAATAATCTAGCAAAGGAAAAAGTTTGCACAAAGGTTGGCCTTTACTACAGTCAAATGATCAGTGAGGGACTGGTTCCCAGTGATTAGTCTGAGACCTTTGGCTGTCAGCAACAGTTTGGTCACAGACTTAGCAGTGCTCATAAGAGCATGCTGCTGGGAGTATGTAGGGGCCAGAATTCCTTCATTCTGCGTAGGGAAACAAGCCTGTCAATGGGAAAGCCCAACAGCAGACAAACTGCATTTTTTTTTTTTAGTTTTGCATGGGGTGGACTAGGATAAAACAGACTGCATCTAAAAAGGTTTACTTTATTTAAAAAGTTGAATAGAACCCTTTTCAGGTTAGTATTATTCTTTGTGACTTCCTGTCTCAGTGACAACCACTCCCCCCATTCTTGTTCTGGTGTCACAGGATGTGAAGTAAAATTTCCCAGGGTCATGGAAACCTGGAGTTGGACCCTTCAAAATCTCCCCAGCTGGCCTGGTCATTGGCTACCTGTGCATGTGTATCATGTTTCTTAATTATTTAATTGGCTATTGTGCAACTATTGATTTGTCTTCCACTGAAAGTCCCAATTTTACTGCCACCTGCACGTGCTCTGTTCTGCTACAGGATCTTTGGAGCCCCTTTGCCGTCCAGATTCCCTACTGTGTTTGCAGGAAAGCAACAATGGCAATCGATCTGATTAATTTAGAACTAGGTAAAAGGGGAAAGATATACATGGGCAGGACAAACAAAATACAAAAAGTACCAATTTTTTTCCAGCACACATTTCAGCTAGTCAGCAAAAAACAAAACTAATTAAACTGTTTCCACAACATGGGTAAAAATACAGACTTTTCTTGCATACATCTGCATATACACGTAAAGCGACATTGTAATATTAGGGCACTTCTGCAAAGCATGATCCCTAACTCCTCATTGTTGATCCCAACTACAGGACATACACCCTATAGCAATGCATAAGCAGGGAAGAGGGTTTCCTTAAAGCCTAAGTTAAGTAATTTTGTTGTCTTTTTTAAATCAGCAAAAGGGATGTTGCTTATATATGGTGAGAAGTGCCCCTTGTGCTGATGGTTGTTGTCCTAGTGGAAATCTCCCCCCCCCCCCCCCATAGCAGTAAACTTCCAATGCACTGGTCAATACTGCTGCTGGATCTGTCATAGGCACCCATCAAAAGTGCTAACTGTTCTCGCCCATTTTGTGCTCTCCTCCATTTATAGAAGCTGTACTATAGCTTCCATCAATAAAAATATTGAATGGAGAATGGGTGGATAAAGGAAAGATCTGCCTCCTCCATTCATTGATGAAAGTGTAAGTACAACTTCTATGAAAGAAGAAGGGCGACAAAAAGGATGGGCATAGTCATCACTTTTTACAAGTGCCTATGACAGGTCAAGTGGCTGTATTAACTCCCACAGCACTGGAAGAATACTGCTAGGGGGGTATTGGGGTTGAGGACGGAGCAGAAGAAAAAATATTTTGAATAGGAGAGCAGCCATCAGCACAAGCGACACTTCTATTTAGGTGTAAGTATTGTCCCTTGTGCTTTTTTGTTTTTACATTTTAACTAAATTTAGGCTTTAGGGCAGCCCTCTTTTCCTTTAACATACAGCCTTACATAGTTAAGTTAGATTTTCTGTGCAGACTAGCTAAAACGTCTATAGTGTGAACTTTTGTAATGTTTTATATATTGCCCTGCCCAATGCATCTTTCCGCATTTTGCTGGTTTTGAAGTGATCTGAGCAGCAGATAGAGAGGTAATGAAGAAAGAAGTATGTGAAACTTAAAGCAGAGTTCCGGCCTTAAATACCTTTTTTAACTAAAAATACCCCTATAATACTAATCCATTGCCCTTTACAGAACCGCTATTCTCATATTTATAAGGTGTACAGTATTGGATTTTAGTCAAAATCTTACTATTAAAAATGCTGTCTGAGCGTGGCCATCTTGGATGTGGGCATCTGAAGCCACAGTGTAATCTGCTGTGTCCTTCTTCCTGATTCCAGGAAGTGTTCTGGGAGTTCTTCCTGATTCCAGCCTCCTGGGAGTGATGACAAACAGATCCCAGGATGCAATGCAAGCATAGCGAGAACTCCAGGAATCACTAAAGTTGCAAAATAGGCTGGAACTCCACTTTAAGAAAAGGAAGAGACTTAAGACCTTATGTCACTACCATGTCCTGTCATGATGTAGGGGCTGGCTGGAGGAGTCTTCAGCACAGAAGGGGACTAGAACATCAACATCTCCATAAGTGTCAGATTCGGAAGTCTTCACGTGTCCATTGCTCTTTTTTTTTTTTATAGTGGTGTTAGGTGATGGGGGATTTGGGTATTTACTATCTTCTTTCCAAGAGACTCTCTTTTTGCTAGTTTTTTTTTTTTTTAGCTACAGTCACTATGTAACACCTTCTTAAAAAGTCTATGATATTGTTACATATTTATTTAGTAATTTTCTTCTTTTAACAGGAAGTTTCAAAATCATTTGCATTTGGCTAAGCACAAAGTGAGTTATCCTTAAAAGAAAAAAAAAAAGAAAAAAGAAAACTTCCATTTTACATAGAATCTAAAAAGCCACCATGCTTCATAAGCCATGAAAAAAAACGATTCCATAAAATTTCTTTTTTTTTGGTCTTAAAAGTTCCATAATTCCCCTGATTAAGCGTGTTATTCTTTTAGGCACAGTCATTTTGATTTATTTAGAAAGTGATTTGGACATATTTTTCTCTGGCTGTAGAGAATTCATAATTCCTGTTCTGTGTCTGGAAACGCTCCACTTACTCAGCCTCCAAACCAAATGAATGTCTTCCAGAATGACCTCTGGAATTAATGAGGTTTTGCTGTTGGTTCTCCCCATGCAGGGTCAAGTAAATCATTTATTGGCCCGAAGTCCTTTTTTTTTTTTTGTCTCCCTGTAAAATGATAACAAATTCATACATCCCATTGAAAATAAAACTTCACTGACACTCCGGGGCCATCTGCTGTGAAATATATCACTCCCCTTCGTTCCGTCTAATGTAGCTGCTCAGTTTAATGGAGTCTCTAATTGCTGATAGATGGGGTATCGGTGATGTCAGTGCACTGCTGCCTTCTACAATTCCTTTGTGCTGATGTGTGCTACTTAAATCCTCATTTGCCATATCCTAAATTATTACTAGAGTTCATTTTCTTTTTTTTTTTTTTTAGTACACTTTCTAATAACTGAAAAACTGCCCAAGGAATTAGAGTATGCAAATTCAAAACCCAAATTCCACAGAAAGTTAAAGGCACGTAAACAAGGGTTTACATGGCACAGTTACTGTGTCATATTTTTACTTTTGCACAAAATGTTTTGGTCTTCAGAGCCAGTGCTGTATTTTGGCCTAGGCCGACAAGGCCCAGGCCTAGGGCGGCACTTTGCAGGGGGGCAGCAAAAAAGCCGCCCCCCTCCACCTAAGACTCCTTTGGCCACTGGTTGCTAGAGCTGCCTCTCCCACGCTCTCTCTCTCACCCCCTCTTCTCTCATTTACTCACCCCCCCTCTCTTTCTCTCTCTTACCCCCCTCTCTCTCTCTCAGCCCCTCTCTCTTTCTCTCTCAACCCCTCCTCTCTCATCCCCCCCTCTCTCTCTCTCTCTTACCCCCTCTCTGTCTCACCCCCTCTCTCTTTCTCTCTCAACCCCTCCTCTCTCATCCCCCCTCGTTCTCTCTCTCACCCCCTCTCTTTCTCTCTCTCTCACCCCCTCTCTTTCTCTCTCTCTCTCTCTCTCTCTCACCCCCTCTCTCTCTTATCCCCCCTCTCTCTCTCTCTCACCCCCACTTTCTCTCTCTCTCATCCTCTTTCTCTCCCTTTTATCCCCCCTCTCTCTCTAATCTGACTCTCTCTCCCTCCCCCTCTCTCTCATCCCCCCTCCCTCCCTCACCCACCCCCTCTCTCTCTCTCACCCCCCTCTCTCTCTCCCTCCCTCCCTCACCCACCCACCCCCTTTCTCTCTCTCCCAACCTCTCTCACCCCCCTCTTATGAGATCTCAGGGGTTCATGCTGGGACTTGGAGTCCCTCAATTGAGGAGGGAGTCACATCTTTTAAAAAGGAAGGAGTGGGGCAAATTTACATAGGAGGGGGAAGTGGGGGGGGGGGTGCCCAATTTTAGTCTTGCCTAGAGCAGCACAAAACCAAAATACACCACTGTTCAGAACAAAGTTCCTTCAATATTGTTCACTAATCTGGATCCTTGCATTTGTAATGCTGAGATTCTAGGCTTGCTGATTTATCTTATTTCATTAGAAAAAAACAGTTTTGATTACAACAGGTTAAACCAATATCTAAACAAACATATAACTAAAGTTGCATTAGCCTGACTAGACTTTCTTCTACAGTGATGTTTTACAAGTCTAAACACCAATCTAAAAAATACATTAACGAGGCCAAAAAAAAAAGTCTTTTGTGGCTTCAAAGTAGGTTCAGCTACGTTCCATGAAGTACACTGATACCAAAGACAGCGCTTCACTATAAACCTCTTTAATTTGCAGAAAAGGGGCATTAAGCTTTAAAAAGGATATGAACTCTGGAAAAGGTTCCCAAAAAGCAAGCAGAGGACAAAGGACTAGTTACCAGTATTGTCTGTGTTCTTCCTGTAGCTGATATTTTCACCATTACTGACTTATCATGCCTTGTTCTGCAATGTGTGCAGGTGGCCACCCTGGTAATGAAGCAGGGCTTTGCTTCCTCATGTCAGTGAATGACTGGTTGGGAAATATACAAGAAGCAGTAGGAGAGATCCGAAAACACAGATCCACAGAATGAATGAAGCAGATGTGGGGGGATGCATGCTCTGAAGATTTCTCTCTAGCACAGCAGTGACGTCACCACATCACATGCCAAATCTGGTGAGACTAGCAGTAATGGACAAAAGTGCTTTAGATGATCTCACAATACAGATATATACATAATATAGCTATGATGCATGTGATGGTGCCTGGACACAGACGTGGCAACATCATATGCCAAGAAATACACTGCCATTTTTGGACAAATTCAAGGCAAAAGGTACCTTTTCAGGGTTGTCATGATGGTATGACAAGGGCAAGTACATTTAGAACCATAGTACAGGTACGTTTGTGGGGTTGTCATGACGCTATGAAAAGGGCAAGTACATTTAGAATCATAGTAATGCTGAAATATTACTGCTAGTATAACAGGCCAGTGAAATTGGCAGAACTATATTTGATTTACTTCTTAAAAACCTGCAGGGAGATCTATAGAAGTGCCCATGAGGTTCGCTAGTGGTGAATTATTTTACTAGATCATTGTCATGATCAGTCACCAGGTATTTATTATTACACAAACACTGTTTAAGGGAGCCGGTCCTACATTCTACAGTTCACAGGAGTACCTTACGTGTCCCACACTTTGCCTAAACTGAGTTCATGCAAAGGCATCCAAAGAGTACACACTTCATCTGTTTGTATCAAAAATCTTTGGTCTAGCAGTTAACAGAGTGGACTGTACCCTTTGGATTTCTTTGCAGGTATTTATTATTACCTTGAGGTTCTGCCCATCTTTATTCATATGCTGCTACACTGGATCCCAGGGTAAGTTTTTGGATTTCCCTTTTATTGGTTGAACTAGATGGACTTGTGTCTTTTTTCAAACTGACTAACTATGTAATTATGTAAGAGGGTGCCTCCATCTAACTGTGGAGATTTATTAAAATGAATAAAAACAATAAAAAATGCACTCACTAATTAAAAGAAGATCAAGGCTTGTCATGAAGCACCCATAAAGTCCTTTAAGGATCACTGTGGGGCTGCAGAGCTTAGCAGGGAAGGGGCTGGCTTAGACAGAGTTCAGTGGGGAAGCTACTGGTAACAAGTCAGCTGTCATATTTCATGCTCAAAAGCAGTGGCGGATTCCAGGTGTAGAAAGATGGTTGCCGCTTCAATCAGCACCTCCATCGGTTGGGTGATGATGGTGGTTTATCCCCATCCGGGGAAGGTGGAGAGGCGTTTGTAGGCCATTTCTTGGGATCACTTCCACAGGCAGCAAGCTCTGCTGTGGTTATCTACAGATTTTTCTACTGGGTAGCCCTGCCCCATATCAGTTCTCAAGGAACAATTGTATTGTTTGGACTTTTCCTGACCCTGATAAACATTTACAGGTGGTTAGATTTAAGGACACGATTTATACCTCTATCAATTTTCTTCAAGTTGTTCCTGGCCACTGACTCCACCTTCCCTGTTAAAATACTGAGGCTCTGCGCCCTATACCATGTTGACATTTTTGACTATATACAGAGTACTGAATTATTAGCTCCAGAAGAAGCTTTTCAAGCGAAACATGTCAAGCAACCTGGCTTTATGAATATTCTGTATATTTATCATCACATCAACCGATCTCGATGGACGGCAGTACACACACCTGTCATCTTGTGTGAGATCCTGGGGATGTGAAGTATCTCAAAATACCACGATTAGTATTGTTTGTGTGTGTGTTTATACTTTATCACTGTATTATATAGACTACATATTCTGACTAGGGTTGAGCGGACACCTAGATGTCCGTGTTCGACGGGTTCGGCCGAACTTTAAAAAAAAGTCCGGGTCCGTGTCCCGGACTTTTACCGAACTTTTCCCGGACACCGAACCCCATTGAAGTCAATGGGGACCCGAACTTTAAGGCACTAAAATGGCTCTAAAACACCAAAGGAAAGGGCTAGAGTGCTGCAAATGGCAGCAAAACGTAATTAAGAGCATGGCAAGTGCTCTGCAAACAAATGTGGATAGGGAAATAACTTAAAACAACAAAAAAAAACAGAAAAATAAAACAATGTTCTTCTTCATCTCTGAAGGACGAGGCCCATATGGAGTAGGAGGGAGGTTGAGGTGGTGGTGGATGTGGCGGTGACATAGGCGTGCGCACAGGGTGTGCTGGGTGTGCCTGGGCACACCCTAATCACCTAGGGCACATAGCATTGCCAGTGAGGAGATGGGAAAGATCTCCCTGGGACCTGCTCTGCTCTATTTCTCCTTGCCTACAGGTACATGGCCCCGATACATTACTCTCCCTGCTGGCAAACACATGCATGTGTATTTCAACTTTGGGGTGCACACCTTAATGCAATAGGCTGCGCACACCTATGGGCGGTGTAGGTGGAAGCGGCGGTGGAGGAGGACCAGGGCCGGATTAACAGCATCATGGGCTTGGTGCTGAGGATTTTGAAGGGCCTTAAGGGCCGTGCCTTGCCATGCACCCAGAGGAGGAAGGGTGCAGCCATGCATGCCTAATTCAACATGGGATGCTGTCTCTGAAGCCCATAAACACATCCATGCATCGCCAACTGTCCCTCCTTGTCCGGCCTTCACGCTGTGTGGGGAGGTTCTGAGGGTGCTGCCTGGGGAAGCGAGCATAGAAGCCAGACTTCTGTGTTTACAAGTGACAGAAGAGCGGTAACAGTGAATATGGCCAACCCGGGGCCTATATAAAAGGTAGGGGCCTGGAGCTGCAGCTCCAATAGCCCCTACATTAATCTGGCCCTGAGGAGGAGGACGAGGTAGCCAACACTGCTTCTTTTCACAAATTTTAAATGAGGGTACACCCCAAAAGAGTGAGAAAGAGCAAAAATGGAACAATGGGTGGGTAAGGTCGGTATCCATTGCTATTCTGCATAAGGTACGGAAAAGTCCCGTGGGATCCATGCCTGGTTCATTTTAATGAACGTGAGCTTGTCCACATTGTCTCTGGACAGGCGGCTGCGCTTGTCTGTTATAACGCCCCCAGCCGTGCTAAATACCCGTTCAGATAATACACTGGCTGCAGGGCACGCCAGCACCTCCAAGGCGTAAAGGGCAAGCTCAGGCCATGTGCCCAATTTGGAGACCCAGAAGTTGAAGGGGGCAGACCCGTCATTCACTACATGTAGGCGTGTGCACACATACTGCTCCACCATGTTGGTAAAATGCTGCCTCCTGCTAAGACGTTCCATCTGAGCTGCTGGTGCTGCTGTTTGTTGTGGCGTGCTGACAAAGCTTTTCCACATTTCGGCCATGCTAACCCTGCCTTCTGAGGTGCTGGCGGTGCCCTGGTTGCGTTGGCGACCTCCTCCTCCTCCTCCTCTGCCTTGTGCTTCCACTGTGGCCCCGCTGTCAGATGGGAATGCCAGCAGCATGGCGTCTACCAGCGTGCGCTTGTACTCGCGCATCTTGCGATCGCGCTCCAGTGAGTGAATTAAGGACGGTACGTTGTCCTTGTAACGGGGATCCAGCAGCGTGGCCACCCAGTAATCAGCACAAGTTAGAATGTGGGCAACTCGGCGGTCGTTGTGGAGACACTGCAGCATGTAATCGCTCATGTGTGCCAGGCTGCCCAGAGGCAACGAAAGGCTGTCCTCTGTGGGAGGTGTATGGTCCGTGTCCTCTGTATCCCCCCAGCCACGCACCAGTGATGGCCATGAGCTGGCCTGGGTGCCACCCTGCTGTGAACATGGTTCCATCTCCTCCTCCAGCTCCTCCTCCTCCTCATCCTCCTCATCCTCCAGAACTGTGCCCCTGCTGGACAATTGCGTCCCTGGCGTTTGCGTGTGCAGGAACCCACCCTCGGAGCCCCTTGCGAATGACTGCCCTGAAAGCCTTGGAAATGTTACCTCTTCATCCTCCTCCTCCTCCTCATCCTGTGCCACATCCTCTTCCATCATCGCCCGAATTGTTTTTTCAAGGAGGCATAGAAGTGGGATAGTTAAGCTGAGAACGGCGTCATTGCCACTGGCCATGTTGGTGGAGTACTCAAAACAGCGCAACAAGGCACACAGGTCTCGCATGGAGGCCCAGTTAAATTAAATAGCGGAATAGAAAATATGATCCAAAAAAAGTGTATGTATATCACACGTACACAACCACACTAGGCCCCAATTACTATTGTTTGTACCCCTAAAAGGCTAGATGAGGAGTAGGGGGAGTATGGAACAGGCAGCACCCTCAAACCTTCAGAAGTATGAGATGAACCCCAACAACTTGGAAAGGTGGATCTCTCTCACACGTACCGACACAGACTATCCCGCAATTCAATTGATCCTCAAAGGTTTTTATTGAATAGCGGAATAGGAAATATGATCAAAAAAAGTGTATGTATCTCGCACGTACACAACCACACTAGGCCCCAATTACTATTGTTTGTACCCCTAAAAGGCTAGATGAGGAGTAGGGGGGGTATGGAACAGGCAGCACCCTCAAACCTTCAGAAGTATGAGATGAACCCCAACAACTTGGAAAGGTGGATCTCTCTCACACGTACCGACACAGACTATCCCGCAATTCAATTGATCCTCAAAGGTTTTTATTGAATAGCGGAATAGGAAATATGATCAAAAAAAGTGTATGTATCTCGCACGTACACAACCACACTAGGCCCCAATTACTATTGTTTGTACCCCTAAAAGGCTAGATGAGGAGTAGGGGGGGTATGGAACAGGCAGCACCCTCAAACCTTCAGAAGTATGAGATGAACCCCAACAACTTGGAAAGGTGGATCTCTCTCACACGTACCGACACAGACTATCCCGCAATTCAATTGATCCTCAAAGGTTTTTATTGAATAGCGGAATAGGAAATATGATCAAAAAAAGTGTATGTATCTCGCACGTACACAACCACACTAGGCCCCAATTACTATTGTTTGTACCCCTAAAAGGCTAGATGAGGAGTAGGGGGGGTATGGAACAGGCAGCACCCTCAAACCTTCAGAAGTATGAGATGAACCCCAACAACTTGGAAAGGTGGATCTCTCTCACACGTACCGACACAGACTATCCCGCAATTCAATTGATCCTCAAAGGTTTTTATTGAATAGCGGAATAGGAAATATGATCAAAAAAAGTGTATGTATCTCGCACGTACACAACCACACTAGGCCCCAATTACTATTGTTTGTACCCCTAAAAGGCTAGATGAGGAGTAGGGGGGGTATGGAACAGGCAGCACCCTCAAACCTTCAGAAGTATGAGATGAACCCCAACAACTTGGAAAGGTGGATCTCTCTCACACGTACCGACACAGACTATCCCGCAATTCAATTGATCCTCAAAGGTTTTTATTGAATAGCGGAATAGGAAATATGATCAAAAAAAGTGTATGTATCTCGCACGTACACAACCACACTAGGCCCCAATTACTATTGTTTGTACCCCTAAAAGGCTAGATGAGGAGTAGGGGGGGTATGGAACAGGCAGCACCCTCAAACCTTCAGAAGTATGAGATGAACCCCAACAACTTGGAAAGGTGGATCTCTCTCACACGTACCGACACAGACTATCCCGCAATTCAATTGATCCTCAAAGGTTTTTATTGAATAGCGGAATAGGAAATATGATCAAAAAAAGTGTATGTATCTCGCACGTACACAACCACACTAGGCCCCAATTACTATTGTTTGTACCCCTAAAAGGCTAGATGAGGAGTAGGGGGGGTATGGAACAGGCAGCACCCTCAAACCTTCAGAAGTATGAGATGAACCCCAACAACTTGGAAAGGTGGATCTCTCTCACACGTACCAACACAGACTATCCCCCAATTTAACTGATCCCCAAAGGTTTTTGATTAAATAGCGGAATAGAAAATATGATCCCAAAAAAGTGTATGTATATCACACGTACACAACCACACTAGGCCCCAATTACTATTGTTTGTACCCCTAAAAGGCTAGGAGTAGGGGGAGTATGGAACAGGCAGCACCCTCAAACCTTCAGAAGTATGAGATGAACCTCAACAACTTGGAAAGGTGGATCTCTCTCACACGTACCAACACAGACTATCCCCCAATTTAACTGATCCCCAAAGGTTTTTGATTAAATAGCGGAATAGAAAATATGATCCCAAAAAAGTGTATGTATATCACACGTACACAACCACACTAGGCCCCAATTACTATTGTTTGTACCCCTAAAAGGCTAGGAGTAGGGGGAGTATGGAACAGGCAGCACCCTCAAACCTTCAGAAGTATGAGATGAACCCCAACAACTTGGAAAGGTGGATCTCTCTCACACGTACCAACACAGACTATCCCCCAATTTAACTGATCCCCAAAGGTTTTTGATTAAATAGCGGAATAGAAAATATGATCCCAAAAAAGTGTATGTATATCACACGTACACAACCACACTAGGCCCCAATTACTATTGTTTGTACCCCTAAAAGGCTAGGAGTAGGGGGAGTATGGAACAGGCAGCACCCTCAAACCTTCAGAAGTATGAGATGAACCCCAACAACTTGGAAAGGTGGATCTCTCTCACACGTACCAACACAGACTATCCCCCAATTTAACTGATCCCCAAAGGTTTTTGATTAAATAGCGGAATAGAAAATATGATCCCAAAAAAGTGTATGTATATCACACGTACACAACCACACTAGGCCCCAATTACTATTGTTTGTACCCCTAAAAGGCTAGGAGTAGGGGGAGTATGGAACAGGCAGCACCCTCAAACCTTCAGAAGTATGAGATGAACCTCAACAACTTGGAAAGGTGGATCTCTCTCACACGTACCAACACAGACTATCCCCCAATTTAACTGATCCCCAAAGGTTTTTGATTAAATAGCGGAATAGAAAATATGATCCCAAAAAAGTGTATGTATATCACACGTACACAACCACACTAGGCCCCAATTACTATTGTTTGTACCCCTAAAAGGCTAGGAGTAGGGGGAGTATGGAACAGGCAGCACCCTCAAACCTTCAGAAGTATGAGATGAACCCCAACAACTTGGAAAGGTGGATCTCTCTCACACGTACCAACACAGACTATCCCCCAATTTAACTGATCCCCAAAGGTTTTTGATTAAATAGCGGAATAGAAAATATGATCCCAAAAAAGTGTATGTATATCACACGTACACAACCACACTAGGCCCCAATTACTATTGTTTGTACCCCTAAAAGGCTAGGAGTAGGGGGAGTATGGAACAGGCAGCACCCTCAAACCTTCAGAAGTATGAGATGAACCTCAACAACTTGGAAAGGTGGATCTCTCTCACACGTACCAACACAGACTATCCCCCAATTTAACTGATCCCCAAAGGTTTTTGATTAAATAGCGGAATAGAAAATATGATCCCAAAAAAGTGTATGTATATCACACGTACACAACCACACTAGGCCCCAATTACTATTGTTTGTACCCCTAAAAGGCTAGGAGTAGGGGGAGTATGGAACAGGCAGCACCCTCAAACCTTCAGAAGTATGAGATGAACCCCAACAACTTGGAAAGGTGGATCTCTCTCACACGTACCAACACAGACTATCCCCCAATTTAACTGATCCCCAAAGGTTTTTGATTAAATAGCGGAATAGAAAATATGATCCCAAAAAAGTGTATGTATATCACACGTACACAACCACACTAGGCCCCAATTACTATTGTTTGTACCCCTAAAAGGCTAGGAGTAGGGGGGGTATGGAACAGGCAGCACCCTCAAACCTTCAGAAGTATGAGATGAACCCCAACAACTTGGAAAGGTGGATCTCTCTCACACGTACCAACACAGACTATCCCCCAATTTAACTGATCCCCAAAGGTTTTTGATTAAATAGCGGAATAGAAAATATGATCCCAAAAAAGTGTATGTATATCACACGTACACAACCACACTAGGCCCCAATTACTATTGTTTGTACCCCTAAAAGGCTAGGAGTAGGGGGAGTATGGAACAGGCAGCACCCTCAAACCTTCAGAAGTATGAGATGAACCTCAACAACTTGGAAAGGTGGATCTCTCTCACACGTACCAACACAGACTATCCCCCAATTTAACTGATCCCCAAAGGTTTTTGATTAAATAGCGGAATAGAAAATATGATCCCAAAAAAGTGTATGTATATCACACGTACACAACCACACTAGGCCCCAATTACTATTGTTTGTACCCCTAAAAGGCTAGGAGTAGGGGGAGTATGGAACAGGCAGCACCCTCAAACCTTCAGAAGTATGAGATGAACCCCAACAACTTGGAAAGGTGGATCTCTCTCACACGTACCAACACAGACTATCCCCCAATTTAACTGATCCCCAAAGGTTTTTGATTAAATAGCGGAATAGAAAATATGATCCCAAAAAAGTGTATGTATATCACACGTACACAACCACACTAGGCCCCAATTACTATTGTTTGTACCCCTAAAAGGCTAGGAGTAGGGGGAGTATGGAACAGGCAGCACCCTCAAACCTTCAGAAGTATGAGATGAACCTCAACAACTTGGAAAGGTGGATCTCTCTCACACGTACCAACACAGACTATCCCCCAATTTAACTGATCCCCAAAGGTTTTTGATTAAATAGCGGAATAGAAAATATGATCCCAAAAAAGTGTATGTATATCACACGTACACAACCACACTAGGCCCCAATTACTATTGTTTGTACCCCTAAAAGGCTAGGAGTAGGGGGAGTATGGAACAGGCAGCACCCTCAAACCTTCAGAAGTATGAGATGAACCCCAACAACTTGGAAAGGTGGATCTCTCTCACACGTACCAACACAGACTATCCCCCAATTTAACTGATCCCCAAAGGTTTTTGATTAAATAGCGGAATAGAAAATATGATCCCAAAAAAGTGTATGTATATCACACGTACACAACCACACTAGGCCCCAATTACTATTGTTTGTACCCCTAAAAGGCTAGATGAGGAGTAGGGGGAGTATGGAACAGGCAGCACCCTCAAACCTTCAGTATGAGATTGTGTTCACTGTACCCCACAAAGATTGAGTTCACTGCACCCCACAATGATTGTGTTCACTGCACCCCACAAAGATTGTGTTCACTGCACCTCACAAAGATTGTGTTCACTGTACCCCCCAAAGATTGTGTTCACTGCACCCCACAAAGATTCTGTTCACTGTACCCCACAAAGATTGTGTTCACTGCACCCCAAAAAGATTGTGTTCACTGCACCCCAAAAAGGATGTTGTTCACTGCACCCCAAAAAGGATGTTGTTCACTCCACCCCAAAAAGATTGTGTTCACTGCACCCCACAAAGATTGTGTTCACTGCACCCCAAAAAGATTGTGTTCACTGCACCCCAAAAATGATTTTGTTCACTGCACCCCAAAAAGGATTTTGTTCACTGCACCCCAAAAAGGATGTTGTTCACTCCACCCCAAAAAGATTGTGTTCACTGCACCCCAAAAAGATTGTGTTCACTGCACCCCACAAAGGATTTTGTTCACTGCACCCCAAAAAGATTGTGTTCACTGCACCCCAAAAAGGATGTTGTTCACTGCACCCCAAAAAGGATTTTGTTCACTGCACCCCAAAAAGATTGTGTTCACTGCACCCCACAAAGGATTTTGTTCACTGCACCCCACAAAGATTGTGTTCACTGCACACCAAAAAGGATTGTGTTCACTGCACCCCAAAAAGATTTTGTTCACTGCACCCCAAAAAGATTGTGTTCACTGCAGCCCAAAAAGATTGTGTTCACTGCAGCCCAAAAAGATTGTGTTCACTGCAGCCCAAAAAGATTGTGTTCACTGCAGCCCAAAAAGATTGTGTTCACTGCAGCTCACACACAGAAAAATGGATGTGGATCACTGACACCTGCCTATCTCCAATCCCACACCACACAGCAATATCGATTGTAGTTTGTAGAACACAGTTTCCCTAAAATTCAGCAGACTCTGTCCCTAACAGGATTGAGAAGAGATCGTAGATCAGGATTGAGT
Source organism: Pelophylax lessonae (assembly GCF_965119305.1). Taxonomy (NCBI): domain Eukaryota; kingdom Metazoa; phylum Chordata; class Amphibia; order Anura; family Ranidae; genus Pelophylax; species Pelophylax lessonae. The sequence goes on along the minus strand of NC_138770.1, from coordinate 611,436,724 downwards.
GCAGACCCCACCCCCCACACAGCAATATCGATTGTAGTTTGTAGAAGACACTGACCCTATATAATTCAGCAGACTCTATCCCTAAAATGCCTACAACTCGCCCTGCCTAAACACTCCGACCTGTCCCTCAATTCTATCCGGACACAAATGGTTTTTTCCTGCCTATCTTTCCCTAATCAGCAGCCAGCACGTTGATGTGTGCTCTGTCCCTGAATCTAAGCAGCATAATGACGCCGCTGCGGCTGCCTCGAACTTATAAAGACTTGGTCACATGCTTCAGACGGCCAATCACAGCTACTGAGACATTTGCAGGCATGGCTGGGATGGCTTAAGGCACACCAGTTAAACGATTGTTGATTGGCTGTTGAAAGCCCGCCATGAAAAGAGCGCCAAAGCATGCAAAACCCGGAAATAAAACGACCGAACACGGATTTTTACCCGAACATACAGTAAAGTGTCCGTGTCCGTGTTCGGGTACAAAAAATCCAATTATTCGGTACGAACACGAATAATACAGTCCGTGTTCGCTCAACACTAATTCTGACGCCTTTTTTGAGGCAAGTCATTTATGTTTGTGATGTATTTTTAGTCATGTATCAATAAAATTGTTATATTTTAATATACTCAGTGCCTTTAAAGTCCATGTTTCTCCAACAACCTATTTCTAGGTTGGGTGATGACATCAAGATGTAGAGGGGTCATGACTACTCATTTCAGGTCAACAAGACCTCCCCTTTGTCAAACCAAAGGAGAGGATTGGCAAGGTGCCTATTGCGATTTTTGCTGTTTTTGGTTAATCAATAGTTCCTGCTCCCACCCTCTTCCATTCATCATAGCATATATAGACTCGCTCCCTGGCCAATCTCCTCTCCTTATGGTTTGACAAAAGGGTGTTTCATGACAAGCCTTGATCTTCTTTTAATTAGTGAGTGCATTTTTTATTGTTTTTTATTAATTTTATTAAATCTCTACACTTAGATAGAGGTGCCCTCTTGAGTCTGTTTTGTATATGATCATTAGGATTTCAAGACCTAATTTTAGGTTGAATATATTTTTATTACATTTTATTCAGTATTTGAAAATGAAAACATATGAGGGTACAAAAAAAAAAGAAATAGGGAGGGGAGAAAAAAGTATCAAGTACAAAATAGTACAATAGAGCCACGGGCACCACAGATGGCAAAGTAACAAAGAGTCATATCAAATAGGAAACTTGTATATGGCATCAACATAGGGAGAAGAAAGGAGGGGGGGGGTCCAGAGGAATAGTAAGAATCAGAAAGAGAAAAATAGGTAAAGAAACCTAGGTAAAGAAACCCTTACTGTCCGGTAACACTGGGTTATCAATTAAGGAAGTCAAGGGACCTGGTTCGGTGGAGAGTGAGTAGGTCCCACGACGACAATACCAGACGGATAGTGACGTAATAGTCTTCAAAACCTACTCTTAGAAGATCTGCACACATTCTGTCCAGCGTTCCCTTACCATTCTACTGGTCCTTTCCCCCCTGACTGGCAGATGGGGTCTAGTGCACAATAACTAATTTAGTTGCCTTCTAAGTTTTTGGATTGCTAGTTTGAGAACCACTTTCTTCTGATAATTTTTCTATTTTGATAATAACTTTATTTAATGCTTTCTTATGGTCATTGCTGCCAAGTGATTAAATTGTAACTAAAAGGGAATATTTTTTTTTTCAATTTGGTTACAGTAAGGGAGGGTTATAACCCCTGTCAGTGTTTTTTGCCATCTATGTCTAATAAGGGAGATTTCTCTTGACTTCCTGTTCCATAGCCAAAACAGGAATTGAGAGGAAATCCCTGGGCCTCACCAGAACTACTGTTCCCATCAGAAGATGTCCCCTCTATTACTTTTCTGATGTCAACCCAAAAGTTTGAATTTCTTTTACTTTCAATGATAAAGGTAAGCAAAGCAAACAGAGAGGTAGATCTCCCTAATAAGAGAACAGGCAGCAATAAAAACAGACAGGTGTTCTAATGCATCTCAACTGTATCCAAAACTGAAAGAAAACCCCAAACTTTTGCCTTATAGGGCATTCTTTAGTTTCAAAACATGGATGTTAACAGAGGCGGATGTAAATGGTTGATTATCCACTTACATCCGCTTACCCATAGAAATACTTTGATGCCCATTTTTCATCCGTAAACAGAGAGAGGATAAATTGACCTACAGAACGCGTGAAAGGGGCCTAAGTTACACTTTACCTACTATATGGCCCAACTGTTGCATTGTTTGAGATATTGGATAGCTGAACTTGCTGTCCCACAGACTAGTCCTCTGCACCGACTGGCCTACTACTGAACTCTTACAAACCAGCACAATTGCCCTGGGAGCAAAACAATGGTCTAAAAAGCCAATTTGGTGGTAATTCTTAATATAAAAATTCGAGTGATGATAGCCAACAACTAAAGCCTTGAAAGGATGTTTATGGGGTACCAATATATTTAAATTAGCTCTACCAGTGAAAAGGATAAGAGCTAGGCTGGAAATATTTGTGAGATAGTTTGGCATTTCCAGTTGTTTCATGGTTCATAACATGCAGGTAACAAGCCGAGAATGACAAGGTTGCTCCAGCTGTAATTACCAGCACAGATACAACATTTCAGCCTTTTGCTAATGATTTAGAAGCATAAAAGTTACACAGATAAATAGCTGAACTCCAGTCTTCCCATTGTTTGAGGAATGTTGTGTACAGAAGGCGCAGTTAGGTTATAATGGTTTGCAGCTGTGAAGATGGATTTAGCTGTTTTTTATGATTTAGTAGTTTCTCATAATGCCTTGTTATCTATGCAGTTTTTACAAACAACACAAAAACCCTATTTTGTTTGCTGGTTAGGGAAGTTATTTTTGTTTCAAATATATACTTTTGCAATCAAAGAACTCATTCCATTTCTTATTTACTTCCAAACAACATGCCCTCAATGGGATATTTTCTGGTAAAACCTCCCCAAAACAGATAGCAGTAAAATCTTGCCAGAAGAACTTACTCTTCCCAAGTCTATCCACAATTAAACTTCCTCCATACACAATAGATGAGGGGAAATCTCCCTACTGGAGACACAAACGAGGTTCTAGACTTTTACATATCCAAAATAAAAAAAAAGTTGTGAGTAGAATTGAGCTTCAATACTTATATATTACCCCAAAGACTCCCACATAATACTTTAAGGTTGGTTTTCATCCAAACATTTTTCTATCAGTGTGGGGAGTCACATTCAAATTATTTTGGCTGTCTCTATTCTGACGGTAGAAATCCCTTCCCTTGTTTCTATCACAGGCTATTCAATGAGCAGAGACTCATTTTTTCCCTTTCAGGATGGCATATTTGTTTTATTATTTTGAAGAATCCTCCAGGAAGATAGTGACGCTGTTGAAAGAAATATCATACATTAACTCAGAATATGCATAAGGTAATTTCCTGGATGTCAATGAAACAAACTTTACATAATATTGATCCACTCAAACCTCTTTCACACTATCATAGGCCTATTTATTTATTTATTTTGTAACTATTGACCATTTTTAGAATTTCTTTTTACAGTGGGGAAAATAATTATTCGATCCCCTGCATATTTTATACGTTTTCCACTTACAAAGAAATGAAGGGTCTATAGTTTTTATCATAGGTGTATTTTAAATGATAGAGACAGAATATCAACCAAAAATCCAGAAAAAGCATGATACAAATGTTAAAAATTGAGCTGCAGTTCAGTGAGTATAATAAGTGTAGCGGGGTCTTCCATTATACAAGTTCTAAAAGACTGCTGCTTGACATTTGAGAGGAACTCGGCTCCATCTAGTGGCCAAAAGGACACATTGCAGCGGCTATGGAATGTCTTTTGATGTTATTTTCCTTTCAGGAAGTTGAGCAGTCTTCATCGCCCATAGTGCTTTGAGAATACCAGGGTGCACTGCTGCACCGCACAGCCTTCTGGGGGAAGCTTTATAAAGGAAGGGAGGAGCCAGGCTCACTCTCTTGGGAAAGACACAGTGAGACAAGCAGGATGCCAGTGCTGTGGGCTGATGCTGTATGCTAGGCCGAAACTCCTGGGCCTTAAGTGACTAAGTTGCAGTGTTTCATCTCCAGTAGAGGATCCCTCCTGGAGGTCCCATCGATGTTCTACAGAGACCAGACTCATCCACCCCAAATACCTAGCGCGGCTGGTGACAGAGGCCGGAGACTGAGACAGCAGCGGAGGCTTCCTGGGAGACAGTCCTGTTGGTGAGAGGGCACCTGCCCAAAAACTGACTCTATCTATCAAAGAAGTAACTTTAGTCAGGATTAGCCTTAGAGTAGTAGAAGGCAATATACCAGGTGGCCCAGTACATCTCTCACAGAAGTTTTACCGGCAATCCTGCACAGACACCCCGCGGTGATTACTAACTGTTTGCTGCCATTCTCTCTATTGATCACCCATCCTCAATGTGGATTACAAATTGCGAGTGCACCAACGTTGCTAGCGAAGATATAGAGAAGAAACAGCGGACTCAGATAGGTCTGACATTCTGATACTGTGTCTAACTGAATGCTGAGCCTTATATCCAAAAGTATAATAGTGATTAAGATGGCGGTCCTATAGGCTCTGAGACATTTCCTGAAACAATTAATGTGCCCTTGAGGAGTGATATCACAGTATTTATCTTATCTTTGATTAATTAATTAGTATACCCTTTTACAAAGTCATATTTTACTGTATCGAAACTGTTTATTTGATTCACAGTAAATAACTTTCCTGTTTAAAAGCAAGCTTGTGTGTGGTCACCTTGTATTACCCAGAAGGACTGCAGCTGGAGAGAGGTAACAGGTCATTATTATTTATTGAAGTGTTATATTCCAATCTGTGTAGCCATTTGGTATTCCAGTCCTATTCTGGGTCAGTTGTGCCTAGGGAGGGTTCGAGCCAATTCTGTGGGTTGTTAGGCAGGACGTAGACCCAATAATCTAATCAGCAGCTCCTGCGGGGGTGGTGCTACACGTGGGGGCTCGTCCGGGATCATCTACAGTCCTGCAACACAACCCTCTCAGCCACAGAATCCCCCTCAATGCAGAAATGGATCCTACCGCTGCAGCCGAGTGGTGCAGGGAAGAGAATGTCGTAGTGGAAAATGGCCTGGTGGTTGAAATCAAGGGAGAGGTCTGGACTGAGGAAAAACTCCTCCCAGTTTTAAGGGCACTGTCCACAGACAGGAAATTCTGGGTGACTGACATAAAGACAGACACCACCGTTCCACACACGTATGCATTGTGTGAGTGGAGGAAGGGGGTCCCTGATTACTTTAAGGGAACCAGTGTAAAGACTACTGACCAAACAGAACTTTTCTTAATACATCCAGAAGTCCTTACTGAAGGTCCCTCATCCACCACTCCTGGGGGATCCAGCAAAGAAAAAGGTGTCCAAGAAGGGAGTCCAGAGTCACCACCTTTGTCTACCTTTAGCTCAGAACTGTGTGCTGTTCTCGGGGAAATCGTAGCAAAATGTAGTAAGGACTCCCCAAACTATCTGATGACTGAATATAGGAAGCTCAGGACATTCTCTGGGAAACAGCCTGTGCCTTCGACAGAAGATGGGTTTGAAGAGTGGTTAGATACCGCCACTCAGGCTTTGGAAGAGTGGGAGGTACCAGAACAGCACAAGAAACAGAGAATCACAGAAAGTTTAAAGGGACCTGCACTAGAGGCCGTACGTAATCTCAAGCTAAGCAAAAAGAACTGTACTGCACAGGATTATCTAGACATTCTACAAGATGTATTTGGTCGGACGGAGAACGTGGCTGAACTTCTTTACCAGTTAGACCACTGTTACCAAGAAGAGGAAGAGAAGTTGTCCGAATTTATTAGACGCCTAGATAAGATCATCCACCAGATCTTGATAAAGAAAGGGATAGACCCCCGGAAGGTAGATGAGACTCGTGCACGGCAGGTGCTGAGAGGGGCTCAACCCTTAGATCCCATTGCCATACTGTTGCGAACTCGCCAAGATGGTGGCATTCTGGAATACCCTGACCTGATCCGAATGGTCAGAGAAGAAGAGGTCATGTTAGACAACAAAAGGAAGAGTCGGCAGTTTGACTCAACTGCTCGTGTCAGAGTGATAAGTGCAAAAGAAAGTGACTCGCAAGTTGAACTCCTAAAGACCCAGGTGTCCCAGTTGATAGAAATGGTGTCCATCCTGACTAGTCAGGCATCTACTCTACCTGATGGGAACGTGTCAGAGAAGCCGGATAAACCTTCTAACCTTAGAGTAGACCCGGAACCGAGACCTAGGAGATCGCTAACTTGTTTCAACTGTGGGGGAGTAGGACATGTTAGAGGAGTATGTCCCAGCCCAGGAAATGTCGCCTCAGAACCTCGCAAGCCAGCGGAAAAACTTCAGAGGGCACCCGTGAAGGAGTCGACCGGGTGCCCGCCAGTTTCAAGGGAATCCAAGAGACTCAATGATTCAGGGAATCTGAGTCAGGGAGTCAGATCCAGGTACAACGCCCCTAGTTCTATACTCCAGGCTACTGAGAGAAGGAAAATCAATGCACACCGGGCCCAGAGGGGACTGAAGTCCAGAAGAAAAAAAAAGAAAAGAGCCTGGGTGCAGAGAACTGAATCAGACAACAAGGCCACTTCAAGAGAATTCCCAACTAACTTGGTCGGGCCTTCCCCTGTAGTCTCTGTCCAGGTAGAAGGAATTTACACAAGAGCCCTCCTTGACACTGGGGCCCAAGTGACTCTTCTGTATAGAGACTTCTATGATAAACACCTTACCCATCTACCTCTGCAGAAGTTGGAAGATCTGGAGATATGGGGTATCGGGACTCAAAGTTTTCCCTATGACGGGTATCTGCCAATCAAGTTGACCTTTGACCCATCAGTGGCTGGTGAAGCTGAAACCTTCGACACCCTAGCCGTGGTCTGTCCTCGTCCGCCAGGGGCCAACAAAAGCTCTCTCATCGTAGGGACCAACACTGACCTAGTAAGGCGCCTCCTGACACAACTGGTCCAGGGACAGGATGCTCCAGCGCCAAGGATTCACCCCATGCTACGGCAGGCCTATCAACGATTAGTATTGGAGCAAGAGACTCCTGCAGAAGGAGTTGGAAGACTCTGGAAGTTGGACAGAACGGAAAAGGTCTTGCAGCCAGGAGAGGTGGCTTGTCTGAAAGCTTCCGTTAAACTCACATGGAAACAGCCGGGCCCTTTTATCATCTTTGAATCAGGTCCACAGGAAGAGGAGAGAGGGATAGAAGTAATCCCTGAAGTGATCCCTTTGAAGGTGTTACAGAAAAACCATGGAAGGGTTTTAGTGAGTGTCAGAAACACCTCTACTACACCGGTGAAGGTACCGGCCAGAGTGCTGTTGGGCCAAGTTAACCCGGCTACCCCAGTTGTCCCATCTGATCTTAAAGAGGAGGGAAGGGGTGAAGATGTTATAGAAGAGCTCTGCTCTGGAAACGCTGCCCTCCCACCAGAATGGGTGAAGAGGGCCAAGGCACAACTTGCTGGATGGCGAGGAATATTTTCTAGGGCTGAGTTCGACGTGGGATGCGCCAGGAGTGCCACTCATAAGATCCGCCTGAGTGAGGACAAACCTTTCCGAGAAAGAGTCCGGCGAGTTCCCTTAGGTGACTTAGAAGATCTACGTCAGCAGCTGGCGGAACTCAAGAAGACTGGGGTTATTCGAGAATCCAGGAGCCCATATGCTTCTCCGATAGTGGTAGTCCGGAAGAAAAACGGATCTCTGAGGCTTTGTATCGACTACCGAACACTGAACAGAAGAACCATCCCAGACCAGTATACCACTCCTCGAATCGAAGACGCCCTACAGAGCCTGTCAGGGGCGAAGTGGTTCAGTGTGATGGACTTAAAGAGTGGGTATTATCAGATCCCCATGCACCCTGAAGATCGGGAGAAGACAGCCTTCATCACCCCTGTGGGGTTCTTTGAGTTCAATCGCATGCCTCAGGGATTGTCAGGGGCCCCTGCTACCTTCCAAAGGCTGATGGAAAGGACCGTTGGAGATATGAATTTGATAGAGGTACTGGTATACTTGGATGATGTTATCGTGTTTGGCAGAACTTTGGAAGAACACGAGGAGAGGTTGGAAAAGGTCCTGAAGAGGCTACATGAAGAAGGCCTGAAACTTTCTCCTGAGAAGTGCCAATTCTATCAGTCCTCGGTCCATTACCTGGGCCACATCGTGTCTGAAGAAGGGGTGGCCACCGACCCGGACAAGCTGGATGCTGTCGCCTCCTGGCCGAGACCTACAAATGTGACCGAACTTCGGTCGTTCCTGGGTTTTTGCTCCTATTACAGGAGGTTTGTAGAGGGGTTCGCCAAGATTGCCCGACCCCTCAATGAGTTACTAAAGAACGAAGAAGATGACGTTCCTGAACTGGTCAAGCCAATGAAGTCCACCATGGGACCCCGGAAGGCCAAGGAGTCCATCCAGGATCAGTGGACCCCAGAATGTGAAGGGGCTTTCATTCAGTTGAAAAAGAATCTAACCACTGCCCCTGTGTTGGCCTACGCAGACCCCACGAAACCATATGAACTACATGTCGATGCCAGCCGAGATGGGCTGGGTGGGGTACTCTACCAGGAACATGGGGGTCACCTGCGACCCGTAGCCTACGTGAGCAGGAGTCTACTACCTGCTGAAAGGAATTATCCTACCCACAAACTTGAATTCCTGGCCTTAAAGTGGGCAGTGGTCGACAAACTGAAAGATTACCTGTACGGAGCTGAATTCATTGTCAAGACGGATAATAATCCCCTTACCTATCTGTTGACTACAGCTAAGCTGGATGCAACAGGACACAGATGGTTGGCTGCCCTCTCTAGCTTCAACTTCAGCCTGAAGTATCGGCCAGGAATCGGGAACAGGGATGCAGATGCCCTATCCAGAAGGTTGCATGCACCACACGAACCTGATGAAGAATGGACCCATTTGGCTCCAGAAGGGGTGCGTGCCCTATATCAGGGAACTGAACTTCGATCCAGAGGAGGATCAAGAGCCGAAGAGATTGGGGTTTCGGCTGTCGGAGTACCCAAATACTATTGCAGGGTGACCCAGGTTGAAGGGGAAGATTTACCCCGGCTGTCCAAAAGGGACTTGAGGAAGGAGCAGCTGGAAGACCCTCTGGGAAAACTTCTTTTGGAAGCCTTGGAGATCCAGCGCCCTGAGTTGCTTCTCACCGACTCTCCTCAGGGGGCCCGTCTGTTGCATAGAGAGTGGACCCGGTTACAGATCCGAGAAGGGGTGGCCTACCGAAGAGGCCCATCTGAAGATCTGGAGGAGAAGTGGCAACTGTTCTTACCAGCTAAATACAGGGAGAGAGTTCTGGCTGCTCTTCATGATAATCATGGCCATCTGGGACCTGAAAGAACTTTTCAGCTTGTCAGAGACAGGTTCTACTGGCCCTGTATGAGGGCCGAAGTTGAAGGATACTGTCATTCTTGTGTCCGATGTATACAAAGGAAGACTCTGCCACGTCAAGCAGCCCCAATGGGCCATCTGCAAAGCCAGGGACCCATGGAACTGGTGTGCATTGATTTCCTTTGCCTAGAGCCTGATCTGAGTGGCCAAGGGAATGTCCTTGTGGTAACAGACCATTTTACCAGATACGCCCAAGCATTCCCAACAAGGGATCAGAAGGCCTCTACAGTAGCCAAAGTTCTTGTAGAAAAGTTCTTTGTACACTATGGGTTACCACAACGCCTCCATTCAGATCAGGGAAGAGACTTTGAAAGCAGACTGATCAAGAGACTGTTAGATCTGTTAGGCATCCAAAAGACTAGAACTACTCCCTACCATCCACAAGGGGATGCCCAGCCGGAAAGATTTAACAGGACTCTTTTGGACATGTTGGGGACTTTAAGCTCAGAGAAGAAACAGCATTGGGGCAAACATGTAGCTGCCATTGTGCATGCCTACAACAGTACTGTCAGTGATGCTACTGGATATTCCCCTTATCGTCTAATGTTTGGACGAGAGGCTCGATTGCCAGTGGATTTGGCCTTTGGCATCTCGCCCGATCACACCTCTTCAGCATCGCACAAGGAATATGTGGACCGACTGCGGAAGAGTCTGAAATCGGCCTATGATAAAGCTCAGGCCACATCTGATCAACGTGGACTGAGGAATAAAAGGAATTTCGACTTAAAAGTTCGGATCCAAGACTTGCAACCAGGGGACAGGGTATTGTTGAGGAACTTGGGTGTCCCGGGAAAACACAAGTTGGCAGACCGCTGGAAGTCCCAACCTTATGTTATCTGCAAGCAACTACCAAACCTCCCTGTGTATCAAATTCGGCCTGAAGGAAGTGTGGGTCCATTGAAGACTTGGCATAGGAACCATTTACTGCCTCTCTCTGAAGCAGTTCGCATGCCTCCTGTCGTAGATTCGCCAGAGACCCCTTCGACCTCTCGCCTGTCCAGACCAGTCACCAGATCTCAGTCGACACTCCCAGATGTGAGGGAGGGAAATTCTCCATCTGAAGATCTGGAAGATGAAGAGGAGGTACCTGACTGGATGTGGTCGTCTCAGTTACCAGAACCCACACCTGCCTCCCTGTCTTCATCCGAATTGGCTGACAGAGGAACCCTTCGGGCGGAAGCCCCCGAATTCATACCTTTCCACATGCTTCCAGAAGAAGTAGTTGATGATGAAGATCCTGAGGAGGAGGTTGCACCTTCCTCTGAAGAAGAACTGACCGCTCTTGAAGCATCAGATTCCTGTGTGTTGGAACATGAGGAGGAGGACATTGAAGAATCCCCAGAAGTGGCTGGTCCTAGTACCTCTGAGATCGTGCATCCCAAAGAACAGAGGGAAAGAAGAGTCATTCACCCGCCCAAAAGACTGACCTATGACCAATTGGGTGAATGCTCAGAAGAGGCTATCTTTACTTCCAAACGAACTCTTGATCAGCCTAGTTCTTCCACCGCAGATTTGGTGGAGGACAACCCTAGCTCACCCCCAGGCACATCTGTACAAGCCACTCAAGTGTCAGGGGTCTGTGAACAGAATTACCTTCCCTCCCCTGACAATTGGTGGGAGGTTCCTATGTCGAACCTGTGTTGTAATATGCAGTTGTTAAGTTTGAACTCTGCTTATGAAAAGGAAGATGATTCCCTGTTATGCATATGTTAATGTTTTTTTTTGTGTACTGCCAACATATGCACTGGAGTACATGCTGTTGTCCTCTTTGGGGACCAAAGTTTCTCAAGTGGGGGGAGTGTGTAGCGGGGTCTTCCATTATACAAGTTCTAAAAGACTGCTGCTTGACATTTGAGAGGAACTCGGCTCCATCTAGTGGCCAAAAGGACACATTGCAGCGGCTATGGAATGTCTTTTGATGTTATTTTCCTTTCAGGAAGTTGAGCAGTCTTCATCGCCCATAGTGCTTTGAGAATACCAGGGTGCACTGCTGCACCGCACAGCCTTCTGGGGGAAGCTTTATAAAGGAAGGGAGGAGCCAGGCTCACTCTCTTGGGAAAGACACAGTGAGACAAGCAGGATGCCAGTGCTGTGGGCTGATGCTGTATGCTAGGCCGAAACTCCTGGGCCTTAAGTGACTAAGTTGCAGTGTTTCATCTCCAGTAGAGGATCCCTCCTGGAGGTCCCATCGATGTTCTACAGAGACCAGACTCATCCACCCCAAATACCTAGCGCGGCTGGTGACAGAGGCCGGAGACTGAGACAGCAGCGGAGGCTTCCTGGGAGACAGTCCTGTTGGTGAGAGGGCACCTGCCCAAAAACTGACTCTATCTATCAAAGAAGTAACTTTAGTCAGGATTAGCCTTAGAGTAGTAGAAGGCAATATACCAGGTGGCCCAGTACATCTCTCACAGAAGTTTTACCGGCAATCCTGCACAGACACCCCGCGGTGATTACTAACTGTTTGCTGCCATTCTCTCTATTGATCACCCATCCTCAATGTGGATTACAAATTGCGAGTGCACCAACGTTGCTAGCGAAGATATAGAGAAGAAACAGCGGACTCAGATAGGTCTGACATTCTGATACTGTGTCTAACTGAATGCTGAGCCTTATATCCAAAAGTATAATAGTGATTAAGATGGCGGTCCTATAGGCTCTGAGACATTTCCTGAAACAATTAATGTGCCCTTGAGGAGTGATATCACAGTATTTATCTTATCTTTGATTAATTAATTAGTATACCCTTTTACAAAGTCATATTTTACTGTATCGAAACTGTTTATTTGATTCACAGTAAATAACTTTCCTGTTTAAAAGCAAGCTTGTGTGTGGTCACCTTGTATTACCCAGAAGGACTGCAGCTGGAGAGAGGTAACAGGTCATTATTATTTATTGAAGTGTTATATTCCAATCTGTGTAGCCATTTGGTATTCCAGTCCTATTCTGGGTCAGTTGTGCCTAGGGAGGGTTCGAGCCAATTCTGTGGGTTGTTAGGCAGGACGTAGACCCAATAATCTAATCAGCAGCTCCTGCGGGGGTGGTGCTACATAAGTATTTGATTCCTAAGCAAAACATGGCTTAGTACTTGGTGGAGAAACCCTTGTTGGCAAGCACAAAGGTAAGATGTTTCTTGTAGTTGGTGACCAGCTTTGCACACATCTCAGGAGGAATTTTAGCTCACTCTTCTTTACAGCTCTTCTGTAAATCCTCAAGGTTTCTTGGCTGTTGCTTGGCATCTCGAAGTTGCAGTAAGTTTATACATTTTCTATAGAATTAAGGTCTGCAGACTGGCCAGGCCACTCCATGACCTAATGTGCTTCTTCTTGAGCCACTCCGTTGTTGCCTTGGCTGTATGTTTTGGGTCATTGTCATGCTGGGAGACAAATCCATGACCCATCTTCAGTGTTCTGGCTGAGGGAAGAAGGTTCTCATCCAAGATTTTACAATACCTGGTCCCCTTCCATTGGCCCCTCAATGCAGCAAAGTCAGCCTGTACCCTTAGCAGAGAAACAGCCTCAAAGCATAATATTTCCACCTCTGTGCTTGACTGGGGATGGTGTTCTTAGGGTCATAGTTGCCATTTTTCTTCCTCCAAACATGGTGAATCAAGTTAATGCCAAAGAGCTGAGTTTTGGTCTCATCTGACCACACCACTTTTTCTCAACTCTTCTCTGAATCATTTAGATGTTTATTGGAAAGCTTCAGACTGGCCTGTACATGTGTCTTCTTAAGGAGGGGGCCCTTGCGGGCATTGCAGGATTTCAATCCATGGCGGCGTATTGTGTTACCAATGGTTTGTTTGGTGACTGTGGTTCCTACTGCCTTGAGATCATTCACAAGCTCCTACTGTGTAGTTCTGGGCTGATCCTTCACTTTTCTCACGATCATCTGTACCCCATGAAGCCAAACTTTACATGGAGCTCCAGACCGAGGGCGATTGATGGTTATTTTGTACTTCTCCATTTGCCAATATTCGCTTCAACAGTTGTCTCCTTCTCACTTCTTACTGATGGTCTTGTAGCCCATTCGAACCCTGTGAAGGTCTATAATTTTGTCTCTGACGTCCTTTGACAACTCTTTGGTCTTGCCCAAGATAGAGAGGTTTGAATGGAAGAAAGAGATTCTGTGGACAGGTGTCTTTTATACACATGACGCGTTGTTGTTGGGAACAACTTCTTACATTTTTATAAATAACATGCTCCAGCTAACAGAACACTGAGCAACTTCTTAAATTAACAGGACTAATCTGTGTATCACATAAGCATATACTGTAGCCAGTCTGCAGGAACCAGAATGATTGTTGGTTGGTAGGGGATCAAATACTTATTTTACTCACTGAACTGCAACTCAATTTATTACATTTGTATCATGTGTTTTTTATGGATTTTTGGTTGATATTCTGTCTCTATCATTTAAAATATGCCTATGATAAAAATGATAGACCCTTCATTTCTTTGTAAGTGGGCAAACTTACAAAATCTGCAGGGGATCAAATAATTATTTTCCCCACTGTATTTTACTAAATCGTCACTTTTTGAAAGGTTTTGCTACATTGGTACTGCATGGTCTTTTTTTTTTTTTGAACAGAGAGAGACTGATTGTAAAGAGAGCTTGAGAAAGGAGCGCGCGCTGGTATTCCACCGCAGTGCGCATGCTCCGAAACGTGTCGTAAGCACACCAGAAGATCCCAGACGGCAACATTGCGGCTCACCTTGTGGTCCAGGACTCGGTCTCAGCCTCTTACGTTACTACACTTCCTGCTGGACAGGAACCAGAGATCAGCGAGCACAGCCCACCTACAGCAGTGGCCCCATGCCATTCCAGGACACCGGACGATCCATACAACTGCCTTTACTTGTAAATGGTTACAGTCTTTACTCAGAGGCGCCTGTTCTCTGTCTGTTCCTTTACATGTCTTGAGATTGCTTCCGCTCCCCACTAGGCTGGCCCTGAATACAAAGACTGTCTTCCTATACACTACAAAGACAATAAGGGTAGTCTACATGACCTCCCTATGGACAATAACAGTTCCCTATGCCTATTGCTCGTGCCACCTTGTATATCATCTTTTTTTTAGATACAAACTGTATTTTACTATGAATTTGTGCATTGGCTGCAAAGATTTGTTTAAGATACAAATTAACTTCTTTGAGTTGTTGCCAATTTCTTTTGGACCTTTATTTCACCGCAATAAAAACCTGTCTGAAGTTCTTGAATAGTTTTAGGCATTCTATAAATCAGTGCATAAAAAATTCAAGAGGTCAATAAGTCATCAATATAAAAAGTACTTAAAGAAATCCCACATTGGAAAAAGCATGCTGTTATGTGTAGTTCCACTAAAGTAATGTAGATGGCACGAAACCCTGACCTAAGGTAATAAAACTAGCCACTTGTATAATTCCTATTTAAAACAACAAACATAGCAAATGTGTTTATGTCTAAAACCTATTTCTACCTTCAGTTCAATACTCCTCCACTGAGGTCTTTTATCATTTAAGCACATGATCAATCAGTGGAACAACTAGGTTTGACAGAACACGTCAACCAGCTTGGCGACTGGTGCTGCAGCCGTTTTGATGGATGAGAGTATGGAGCAGATAAAGCACAGCTCAGGGGAAATGTATATCATTTATGTGTTCTTTCAAAAGTCAAAAAATAATTTTTCAATACAAAAAAATGTGTCTCTACATCTCTAATAAAGCCAGTTGACTGTACAGAAAAAAATTTGTGGATACCTGGCCATCATAACTACCAATATGGCCGAAAGAAATCAGGTGTTCAGGGAACTCACTGGTTCAACATACAAATACATTTTAGACATCATTCGCTTCCAAATCTGCAACTGGCCGCAGTTTTTGGAAGACCCTTTTTTGTTACAACATTACTGTTCCCCTGTGCGCAAAGCCAGCTTCATAAACACATGGTTGAATAGGTTTGGTGTGGAAGAACTCAAGAAGCCTGCACAGATCTGTGAACTCAACCCTACTGAACTTATAACTACAAAGAGGAGGCAACCCCAACTGAATCCAAGAAAGATTTCTTCAGAGTGCAAGTGAACATTTAAACCTTAAAGTGTTACTAAAACCAGGGCCCTGCATTCACTATATCTGGTCTCCCACAGTACACAAAACATGTAAATGTAATTATTTTAGTAAATATAAATTGAAATACCTTTTCCTATGAGCAATATATAGCAGTCTTGTGATTTCTATCAGTGTCCAGCAGAGCACTGAGTGTGTCTGTCTGGAGTGTGCTGCTTGGCCCTGTGCTGATCACATGCACCCCCCCCCCCCCCAAAAAAAAATATAGCAATACACACCAAACTGAGCATGTACAGAGTGCTTCAAAAGCTCTGTTCTAGCAGAAGATGGATTGGGACAATAAAAGAAGGGGAGGATCAGAGAAGATAGGATTAAACAGCCTTGACACAATGCGGAGTATTAACCCCTTAGGTTCCACAGTGAATATAACAAGCATGCTTTACTCCATATACAGACTGATTTTAGTGTTGTGGGTTTAGTAACACTTTAAGAAGTCAATCAGGGAGTAAGCTTTACATTCATAAATAAATCCAATACAACAAACCACAGCTATTTTGCAACCATTAATAGGGTCTGGGGTTTTCTGCCAATTTTTTGGAAACAAACCACAAAGCAGAGTGCACCAATAATGCAATACTATCTGTAATAGAGATAAAAGTTAGGATAAAACACACTCACAAAGCAAGAATGTCATAACCACTTATCTGTGGCTCGCGATAGCCCATGTCCAGTACAGGAAGGCTGGATCTGAAAGATGTCCAGAATGTGGGGATCTGCCCCATAAAACCTATTAGTACAACTTGCAAAATGCAGCATCCAGGGCCAGGAGGTGAAAACTCGTCTCCTTCAGCTCAACGCTATGATCCTCAGGAAGGATGTGCTGGACCTGGAGAGAGTCCAGAGAAGGGCAACAAAAATAATTAGGGGAATAGAGGACATCAGCTATGAGGAAAGACTACAAGCACTGAACTTATTCTCTCTGGAGAAGAGACGTTTGAGAGGTGATATGATATCAATGTACAAATACTGTACTGATGACCATAGCATAAGGAACAAGCTATTCAGAGAAAGGGAATACAATAAGACAGGGGGCCACTCACTAAAACTAGAAGAAAAGTGGTTTAACCTTAAACTACGTAAGAGGTTCTTTACTATCAGAGCGGTACGTATGTGGAATTCTCTTCCACAAGCAGTGGTTTCAGCAGGGAGCATCGATAGTTTCAAAAAACTATTAGATGGGCACCTTAAAGACCACAACATAAAGGGGTATACAATATACGGTTAACAGCAAACACATATTATGGATTGAACTGGATGGACTGATATCTTTTTGCAACCTCACTAACTATGTAACTTTGGTGGTAGTCACAGTAACATGTTTTTGGGTGGAATTGCCTTTCTCAGACCTACTTTGTAATTATAAAAAAAGTCCATAGTGTCTTTAAAAGTGAATGTAAAGTCTTTTTTTTATTTTGAATAAATAACAAACATGTTATACTTACCTCCTCTGTGCAGTTAATTTTGCACAGGGCAGTCGGATCCTCCTCTTTTCGGGTCCCTCTTCCGTGTTCCTGACCCCTCCCTCCTGTTCAGTGCCCCCACAGCAAGCAGCTTGCTATGGGGGCACCCAAATCGAGTCACAGCTCACTGTGTCCATTCAGACACGGAGCTGTGTCCAGGACCCTCTTCTCTCTCTCCTGATTGACTGATTAACTTTGATTGACAGCAACAGGAGGCAATGGCGCCACTTCTGGGTCTAAGCCAATCAGGAGGGAGAGTCTCAGACAGCCGATACACTCATGGACATCGCTGGAGAGAGATGGGCTTAGGTAAGCATGAGGGGGTGCTGGGGAGGCTGCTGCACACAGAAGGTTTTTTTTATCTTAATGCATATAATGTATTAAGATAAAAAAACCTTCTGACTTTAAAACTTATTTAGGATATACAATAGGGGCAAGCTGGGAACCAGTTTATTATTCTGCAAGCTTGCGAAGATGTTTTGCATTACTGAAATGAATTGTAACAAGCGTTGCAATAACGATTAAAAACATTGTTAACACATTAAACCATAAAAACTCATATTTATAATTCTGAAAACTCAGAAACTTATAGAGAATTAACGAAATATCTAAAGAAATATGTAAACGTATAAAAGACTATAATAATATTAGTGGGGTGTCTAAAAAAAAAAAAAAAAAGGTATATAAAACAGCCAATCCTAGCATCACAAACATCTTTTCAGCTCCAATTCTGCGCCGCTGGCCAAGCTAAGAGTGGCTTCTTGGACTAGGCCACAGATTATGGTAATTATGACATGCTTCTTTTGTGAGTATAACTTATTCTTACTTTGATTTCCAATAAATGTATTGGTGCACTCTCTGCCTTGTGAATGCCCCTAGAACGGGATATCCAACAAACTAATTTAGGTGTGATGGTCAGGGGACCACAAACATTTGGCCATATAGTGTAGGATACAGACTGTCACCATTCCTGTGACTGCTATACAGTGTTCATGTGCAGAATATCATAATGACACTAGATGTAAAGCAGGGGACAATATGGTGATCTGTTCTATGCAGGCTGTAACAAAAGAAAATATCTTTGTAGAGGCTTCTTCTGATTTTTTAAAGATTGCTGAGTGTATGTAAGCTGAATTGTTAGTGAACATAAATACCAAATGAGCCCACAGCCTAATTGTGGGAGAGCAAACATGATGCTGGATATTAGAGAACTGTATACTGCATAATGTATACACAAACTTTATTAGCTTACTCACAACTGAAAGCAGATTAAAGAAAGCCTAATAGAAAATGGGGGCTGCCATTGCTGACCTCTTTTTGAAAATGCTAGTTGCCTCTTCTGTCTCTGACTTTACTGCAGTTAAGTTCTATGTGGATTTTCCTAATGGTAAACGGTAGTGTTGAGCTAACACGGACTGTATTATTCGGGTCCGTGCCGGATAATTGGATTTTTGTTACACGGACACAGACCCCGAAAACTTTACTGTATGTTCGGGTTTAAAATCCGTGTTCAGTAATTTTATTTCCTGTATGTAATGGCACGGTTTTAATGGCGGGCTTTCAACAGTCAATCAACAAGCGTTTAACTGGTGTGCCATAGAAGCCATCACAGCCATGCCTACTAATGGCATGGCTGTGATTGGCCAGCTGAAGCATGTGACCCAGGTCTTTATAAGCTAGAGACACAGCGCGCTGTGCGTCAGTCTGCTGTAGTGTAGGGAGAGAGCACACATAACGGTGCTGGCTGCTGCTGATTAGGGACAGACGGGGAAAAACAACATTGTGCCCGAAAAGAATGCAGGGACAGGTCGGAGTGTAGGCAGGGAAAGATATTTGAGCATTTTAGGGACAGGCTGGAGAGAGTAGGCAGGGAGAGATTAGGAGACACAGGACAGAACAATCGTCCGTTAGCGATCTACATCGATTTTGCGGTGTGGGGGGTGGTGCACTGAACAATATTTTTGCCCTCACTTGAGCCCTCTGAGGAGGAGGAGGAGGGAGAAAAAAAAATATTTTTATCAGTCTGTTGTGTGCAGCGTTCAGCTATATTTTACTACACAGTGCTGTTCTAATCTGCTATTTAAAAATTACAAATTTAAAGGGGAATTTTTTTTTAAAGAGCACTTGCCATGCTCTTAACTACATTTTGCTGCCATTTGCAGCACTCTAGCCCTTTCCATTGGTTTTTTTTAGAGCCATTTTAGTGCCTAAAAGGTCGGGTCCCCATTGACTTCAATGGGGTTCGGTGTCCGAGTAAAGTTCGGAAAAAGTCCGGGTCACGGACCCGGACTTTTTTTTTAAGTTTGGCCGAACCTGCCGAACACAGACATCCAGGTGTCCGCTCAACTCTAGTAAACGGTGTTTAGACACAGCCATCCATTGGCTGATTCTGCCAAAATATCATCCTTCAATAGAACCAATGTAAACATCCCTCTTTCCATTCAGCAGCTATGCTCTGAGACCAACAGCGGGCGGGAGATTGGTGCACCAGACAGGTAAGTATCATAGAGATAGTTTTAACAGTTTTGAAGGCATTGGAGGGTGTTGGTTAGGCTAATATGGCGGGGAGCCCAAAACCCCCGTTTACAAACCAATAGGTAAAAGTAATATTAAAAAAGTTTATAAAGATGTAAAAAATACTTACCTTACACCCCAGCTTCTGGTGCTCTTACCTATGTGAGGGTAACATCACTGGCCCTTCTTTGAAAAGTCTTGGTTTGTGAAAAAAGTTCTGCTAGCAACTTCTCATTAATGGAGCGGCATTCCATCAGGAGAGGTGAATGTTTCCTTCCATCTTTACAGAGACAAATTTTATTAGAAGGTTCAATTTGGCCAACAGAATTGCTTTAAAATGATCAATTGTTTTGTAAATAATTTTTTTCTTGCCATCACTACATTTCTGATTTTCATGTAACCATCCTGTTAAAAGATCTACTATCTTCTCCTAGTATTATAGTTTGTCCCAACATTGTTTGTTCTATTAGCTGGTAACACGACTGACGATTATTAATCATTTTGAAACATGTCCTAAACTGTGGCGGACAAAGAAACATCAGGGTTATCTTAGTCTAACTTTCATTTTAAGACTAATTGACTAATTTGTTTCTCTTAAAAAAAGATTAATTCCAGATGTGCTCTTCCTCTAAGTGACTGTAAAGTAACAATGGAACAAAAGCACTAGCGATAAATCAACCGCCTCGACAGAAATCCACCATGTTCATGGCGGCTCAGTAAGCCTGGAAACTCACCCAATATATTGTTTTTTCGTTTTGAAAACAATCATTTCCATTACAGCATTATAAAAGTAATATTTAAAATGTGTTTTAAATATTAAATCCTGCTTGGGTATTGTTGAACACATGAACAGGACGCTTAGGCATGAAACCGAAGTCTCTCATTCATTTCCAAGGAAAAATAACATAATAAATAATGACTTTTTTAAAAGTCTTTGTCATTCTTTGTTAAATTTAATGCTGAGGTTAAATATTAAAAATATATGATTTTAATATAACCCATGATAAATTCAGCAAATGCAATAGTATTTTTATTTCTTTTTTATAACCGTTTTACTGTATATTCAATTGTATAATCTACTTTGGGGGGGCCAAACCTCATTCGAGTTTATCAAGACGATCTGTATCTCATCAAATGTCAATCTATTATAATTTATGATGCTAAACTTCAAGACCAAAAATTGCCTCCATCCTTGTGATTTATATGGATGTGGTTCATTCATATTTGATTTTCATAAATGAATGTTATTAATTTTATATTTAATAAATTATTTATAATTAATATATTTGTACAGGTGAAAACGTGATAAAGCCTTGGATTGTTTTTTTTGCTTTTATATAACTATCCTTGTCTAGTGTAAATAAAATGTAAACTTTTTCTGTTATAGACATAGTATTTTTTTTCAGTGGCGGGTAGCATTTTAACTTCTAAGGCATTGGAAGTCTCCCAATACCTTGATGTGCAGGGGTGACAATGCTGATACGGCAAATGCTGCCTATGGATAGCTTTGTCACCCCAAACCATAAAAGTGATGAACCTCGCAGGATCAACAGGTATATTAGCAATAAAAAATGATTTGGAAAAATAAATGTTAGCACATCAGTTAACTTTATATGAGTGACCATTGTAAATAATGCTTATTTGGGTATACAGTTTCAAAACAAAAATGTAAAGTAAAATTTAGCATGTGATGAAAGGAATGCACTCCAAGTAGTATTTAGACATCATATTACTGCCCGCATCCCCAGGAAGACATCAGCTGTGACAAAACACGTCGGTTCCGGCGTGCTGACGTCACCACGCAATCCGGAAGGACGGGCTGAGATTGAAGCCGGCCAGCTTCGCATATTGTTTTAAAGTGCATACCTGCATGTTGAATGTAAGTTTTCCTCTTTTTATGCAATAAAGTCTTTTAACGATTTACACTATGGGGCAATATCCTTTTTTTCCATGGTAATACCTTGAGCCATACGGACTTGTCAGACTGTCATCGGATCTCTGTTTTGAGTGTCATCTGCTGCCCTGTATGATCTGAGACATACTCTTTGCCTCGATTTGTGTTCCCCTTCGGGCTGGACCTATCGATCCATATCTGGTGGCTTGTTTCTGGCTCATTACCGTTTGCCACCTGGTAAGCCTAATCGCATGCTTTGGTGATTGGAGTACTGCGGAGGAGGACAGCACGTTTTTTTATATCACATTTCTCTATCACTATTTTGGGATTGTAATCCAACACTTGGACTTAATTTATTCACTTATGCTTTATTTATATTTTTGAAAATCCTTTATCACTGTTTCCTTTAAGCATAATACTTGGATTTATTTATTCACTTATGCGTATTATATACTTTGATACATTTATTTGTACCACTTTAACTATATAGCGCAGCTTTTTCTGTCTTATTATTTATTTGGTGTTATCTCGCTCCAAGCTGCAGCTTGCTGATATATATTAGCACGGTTATATATTTGTTACATCCATATGCACATTAGGCTTGTGACGGTATCAGATTTTCATGCTGCGATTAATTGATTAAGGTTTTGCCACGGTATACGGTATTATCACGGTATTCAATTATTAAATTTAAATTATTAAATTTCTACCTCACTTGAATTTCATTGCTGAATTTATGGGCTTTGGTTCACTTATGCACATTATTATATAGTCAGTCAGTACAGACTCTGTGAACCAGGCCTAAAATAGGTCATCAAGCAGTGTCTGAATAAATAATATAGCTGCGCAGCAATATTATTAGCGCAGCAATATTATTTATTCATTATCGTAGGTGTTTTGTGTTTGGCACTGATTGCTTGCAGCTTTGTGTTCACCACTTGTATTACTTAGATAGGGATTGCGCTGATTATTTTACTCTTTATTATCAAGCAGTGTCTGGCCTAACTGGTGATAACTGGTCCTGGCGCTCGGCTTCGATCCGATGGCCTGGTCATTAAGGGGGCAAA
This sequence comes from Pelophylax lessonae, assembly GCF_965119305.1. Classification (NCBI taxonomy): domain Eukaryota; kingdom Metazoa; phylum Chordata; class Amphibia; order Anura; family Ranidae; genus Pelophylax; species Pelophylax lessonae. The sequence continues at coordinate 611,414,244 of NC_138770.1, read as the reverse complement.
TCCTTGTGGTCAAGAAGTGGTTAAACCTGAAGGAGGTGTTGTTATTTATAAATTACTTTACTATTGCTTTAGGCCTGGTTCACATGTATGCGGGTTGGCGGCCCACATTTGCACAGGCATAGCAGACCATTGATTTGAACGAGCTGCTATGCCCTCATTTTCCGCAGAAAAAAAGGTGCATGCAGCATTTTTTTAAAATTCAGTGGACTTGAAATCCATCCTGCTTTTGTACCATGTGACTTACCTGCAATTCCTGCTCTGGCAAGCTTTCTGCATTTTTTATATACGTGGGCACGGCATTTAAAAACACAGTTTGCGTGTGCAACAACGGCAGGTAAGTCGCATGGTGCAAAAGAAGGATGGATTTCATGGCCACTGCATTTTTTTAAATTCTGCATGCACCTTTTTTCAGCTGAAAACGCAGGCATAGCAGCTCAAGCCCATTCAAATCAATGGGCTGCTATGCTTGTGCAAATGTGGGCCCCCAACCCGCATACATGTGAACCAGGCCTATAGCAATAGTAAAGTCATTAATAGATAAAAACACTGGTCCTCCTGCAGGTTTAACCACTTCTGGACTGCAAGGATTTGCCCCTTTAAAGACCAGGCCATCGGATCAGAGCGCCAGGACCAGTCATCACCAGGTAGGCCAGACACTGCTTGATGGCTATATAATAATGTAATGTGGGCTGCTATGCGTGTGTGTGTGTGTGTATGTATATATATATATATATGATATGCTGCTATGCCCATGTATGTATGTATGTATGTATGTATGTATATCTCTATCTATCTATATATAAATATATATATAATATCTATCTAATTCTATCTATCTAATTATATCTATCTAATTATATCTATCTAATTCTATCTATCTGCAGAAACTTGCTTGTATTAGCAGTGTTTCTGTGTCTGAGCCTTGGAAGAAGCATGTGGGTGTGTGCTGAGTGGGAGCCGTCTGATTGGTTACAGGGAGGAGCTAAGTCTCTCACTCTAGGATCATATTACCAGAGCTGTTTCTATTGAGTGAGTGAACTGCTGAATGAGTGAATGAGTTATCCAGCTCACTGAAAATGTATCAATTAAAAAGTCAGACTTGAAGAGGAGATAAACTCGGTATTTTAAAAATGCCACAATAACAATACCGTGGGTATGCAATACCGCGATATATCGAATTACCGAAAACCGGCACATCTCTAATGCACATCAGTCCCTGCCCTCAAGGAGCTTACAATCGAAGGTCCCTAACTCACATTCATACATACACATTCTAGAGCTGATTTAGATGGGATCCAGTTAACCTACCAGCATGTCTTTGGAGTGTAGGAGAAAACCGGAGTACCTGGACGAAACCCATGCAGGCACAGGAGGAACATGCAAACTCCAGGCAGGTAGCATTGTGGTTGGGATTTGAACCAGTGACCCTTTTGCTGCTAGGTGAAAGTGCTAACCGTTACACCAGTGTGCTGCCCAATAATGACATCCTTTTGTATAAGCTCCACCCCTTTTATCATTCAATTATCTTGATTGCGCTATTGGAAGAAGCATGCTGTCTGTCTTATACGCTAAGCTACGTTTTACCTTGCAAAGCCAACAAACAAGAGAATGGAAAGATGGTTCTGTGTTTCCTAAAGTACAATTAATCTGTGGTGGCTTTAGCGCAAAGGTCTGGGTCCCCAGCAGCCCAATAGACCTTTGTCCTCAATACTCCAATCAACAATGCCTATGCTCCCTGAGATTCGTTGTTGATTGGACAACTGTGCACGGGGCATGTAAGACTGTCGGAGACTTGGACAACTGTGCTCTGTGTGAGAACAGCGGCCTGGCTCTCCAGTGTGCTGCTGGTACAAAGCAACTTAGTACATTTGAACACAAACATATAATATAAAAAATGCCATATTCATACTTAATTGGGCTTTAAGTGCTTGGGTTGAGGTAGACTTTCAATGCTTTCATCATTAGTGATTATTCAAAAAATTATTTAACTATTTTAGAGCCTGTAACTGTTTCAGAGGTACACCTATGCTTTTAAATAGAGAAGCTGTTCAATGCCAATGACACTTCAGGAAAGAAAGGGCGATTCAGCATTTCAACCAACCCTAAATTTACTTCCCTCGAACCACAAAAGAAGACCATGGCAGACAGTATTCAGAATATTTACAGCCTTGAGTCCTAAATATATCAAGGCTGTGATTAATACGTGCAACCGCATCTTTTTTATTGGGCAATTACTAAATTCAAAATCACTTGTGCAGAGTGCTTACTGTGCCAAAGACGGTTAACGTGCAATCTACGTGCTCTACCAAAGAAGAGGCTTTCGCTACAATTGACCCCTTTCATAAGTGATGACAAGAACTTTTTTTCTCATTTGACCACATGAATGCATCTTCTCTCTTAGACATGGCTTTTTAAGTTGGAAATAAATGGTTTCGTTTACTAGCGAAACCAGACAAAAATTTAAATGCCCAGAATGTTCCTGTAAATACTCGTAAGACATGACCATAATTGCTGCAGAATGTACAAAAACAGGGAACTTATTTGTGATCTTGACTAGTGAAAACTACTCCACAGTTCAGTTACTTTTGTTCATGTTAAAGCTGAACTCCAGGCAAACAGCAAAATACAAAGATAAAATACATGCATGGGAGCTGTTTTACCTGCAAGATGATGTGCATTTCTATCCATCCAATCCTGCAATTTATACAGCTGTAACACTTACCACAGCCATGTCTGGTAGAGCATGAGATCATTTTTTTTCTGCTGCAGTTAAAGTGTTACTAAACACAGGAGCCTGCATTCACTATATCTGGTCTCCCACAGTACACAGAGCATGGAATGCAATTATTTTACTAAATATAAACTGCTAAATACCTTTTCTCATCAGCAGCATACAGCAGTCTTGTAACTTCTATCAGTGTCTGGTTAAAGCTTGTAGGAGGAGTTTTCATTGTGCTCTGACTGCCCTATGAGGCTGCAGGACCTCTGACCCTTTGTTTGGACAGTGCTGATTGGCCCTGTGCTGATCACATGCACCCTCCCAAAAAAAAAAAAAAAAAACTGTCAGCAATACACACCAAACTGAGCATGTGCAGAGTGCCTAAAGGCTCTGTTATTTTAGGAGATGGATTGGGGACTGTAGAAGAAGGGGAGGATCAGAGAAGACAGGATCAAACAGCCTTTTTTACACAATGCAGAGGATTAACCCCTTATGTTCCACAGTAAGTATAACACATATGTTTTACTGCATATACAGACTGATTTTACTGTTGTGGGTTTGGTAACACTTACAGGTCTTGTACTCCTCCAGCCTGTGAATGGGCAGTGAAAGGAGAAATAGCAGACAAGCTAACCTCCCTATAATGCTGACAATACACTAGCCGAAAAATCGGTAGAAAAATCTGTCATTTAGTTTATTTGTTCGTTTTTTGGCCAATTAATGGGCACAAATAGAAAATCAGTTTTATCTTTTCAGAGCCGAAAAATCGTAGGAACAGTTTGGAAAATTCTGCCGAACGAACAATAATTTGAAAGGTTAATGTGTTTCTCACCCGAACTGTTTGCACTAGGCATATGTGACAAACTGAACGAAAAACAAATCAATTTATGTCCATTGACAGATTTATCGTTCGAAATTCGGTCATTACACGATTGCACGATCGTCTGCTCTCACGGCTGATTTTTCATTTTTCGAAAATTAATTTGAACAATTTTTCGGCTAGTGTATGGCCAGCTTTACTCTGTTCTCTCCTCCTGCTAGAATGCTCCTTATTAGCATATAAACTCTGCAGCACATCTAGTTGACTCTTCATGCGGATTCCTCCTCTCCCACCTTGAGTTCTATTGTACAGTGGACTGCAAAAGATAAAATGAATACAGATACTCTGGATACAGAGCAGCAATAGTGTGTGCCTTTTATATCTGCATGAGTTTGATGTTTACAAGTAGTGTTGAGCGAACACGGACTGTATTATTCGTGTTCGTACCGAATAATTGGATTTTTTGTACCCGAACACGGACACGGACACTTTACTGTATGTTCGGGTAAAAATCCGTGTTCGGTCGTTTTATTTCCGGGTTTTGCATGCTTTGGCGCTCTTTTCATGGCGGGCTTTCAACAGCCAATCAACAATCGTTTAACTGGTGTGCCTTAAGCCATCCCAGCCATGCCTGCAAATGTCTCAGTAGCTGTGATTGGCCGTCTGAAGCATGTGACCAAGTCTTTATAAGTTCGAGGCAGCCGCAGCGGCGTCATTATGCTGCTTAGATTCAGGGACAGAGCACACATCAACGTGCTGGCTGCTGATTAGGGAAAGATAGGCAGGAAAAAACCATTTGTGTCCGGATAGAATTGAGGGACAGGTCGGAGTGTTTAGGCAGGGCGAGTTGTAGGCATTTTAGGGATAGAGTCTGCTGAATTATATAGGGTCAGTGTCTTCTACAAACTACAATCGATATTGCTGTGTGGGGGGTGGGGTCTGCACTCAATCCTGATCTACGATCTCTTCTCAATCCTGTTAGGGACAGAGTCTGCTGAATTTTAGGGAAACTGTGTTCTACAAACTACAATCGATATTGCTGTGTGGTGTGGGATTGGAGATAGGCAGGTGTCAGTGATCCACATCCATTTTTCTGTGTGTGAGCTGCAGTGAACACAATCTTTTTGGGCTGCAGTGAACACAATCTTTTTGGGCTGCAGTGAACACAATCTTTTTGGGCTGCAGTGAACACAATCTTTTTGGGCTGCAGTGAACACAATCTTTTTGGGGTGCAGTGAACAAAATCTTTTTGGGGTGCAGTGAACACAATCCTTTTTGGTGTGCAGTGAACACAATCTTTGTGGGGTGCAGTGAACAAAATCCTTTGTGGGGTGCAGTGAACAAAATCCTTTTTGGGGTGCAGTGAACAACATCCTTTTTGGGGTGCAGTGAACACAATCTTTTTGGGGTGCAGTGAACAAAATCCTTTGTGGGGTGCAGTGAACACAATCTTTTTGGGGTGCAGTGAACACAATCTTTTTGGGGTGGAGTGAACAACATCCTTTTTGGGGTGCAGTGAACAAAATCCTTTTTGGGGTGCAGTGAACAAAATCATTTTTGGGGTGCAGTGAACACAATCTTTTTGGGGTGCAGTGAACACAATCTTTGTGGGGTGCAGTGAACACAATCTTTTTGGGGTGGAGTGAACAACATCCTTTTTGGGGTGCAGTGAACAACATCCTTTTTGGGGTGCAGTGAACACAATCTTTTTGGGGTGCAGTGAACACAATCTTTGTGGGGTACAGTGAACAGAATCTTTGTGGGGTGCAGTGAACACAATCTTTGGGGGGTACAGTGAACACAATCTTTGTGAGGTGCAGTGAACACAATCTTTGTGGGGTGCAGTGAACACAATCATTGTGGGGTGCAGTGAACTCAATCTTTGTGGGGTACAGTGAACACAATCTCATACTGAAGGTTTGAGGGTGCTGCCTGTTCCATACTCCCCCTACTCCTCATCTAGCCTTTTAGGGGTACAAACAATAGTAATTGGGGCCTAGTGTGGTTGTGTACGTGTGATATACATACACTTTTTTGGGATCATATTTTCTATTCCGCTATTTAATCAAAAACCTTTGGGGATCAGTTAAATTGGGGGATAGTCTGTGTTGGTACGTGTGAGAGAGATCCACCTTTCCAAGTTGTTGGGGTTCATCTCATACTTCTGAAGGTTTGAGGGTGCTGCCTGTTCCATACTCCCCCTACTCCTAGCCTTTTAGGGGTACAAACAATAGTAATTGGGGCCTAGTGTGGTTGTGTACGTGTGATATACATACACTTTTTTGGGATCATATTTTCTATTCCGCTATTTAATCAAAAACCTTTGGGGATCAGTTAAATTGGGGGATAGTCTGTGTTGGTACGTGTGAGAGAGATCCACCTTTCCAAGTTGTTGGGGTTCATCTCATACTTCTGAAGGTTTGAGGGTGCTGCCTGTTCCATACTCCCCCTACTCCTAGCCTTTTAGGGGTACAAACAATAGTAATTGGGGCCTAGTGTGGTTGTGTACGTGTGATATACATACACTTTTTTGGGATCATATTTTCTATTCCGCTATTTAATCAAAAACCTTTGGGGATCAGTTAAATTGGGGGATAGTCTGTGTTGGTACGTGTGAGAGAGATCCACCTTTCCAAGTTGTTGGGGTTCATCTCATACTTCTGAAGGTTTGAGGGTGCTGCCTGTTCCATACTCCCCCTACTCCTAGCCTTTTAGGGGTACAAACAATAGTAATTGGGGCCTAGTGTGGTTGTGTACGTGTGATATACATACACTTTTTTGGGATCATATTTTCTATTCCGCTATTTAATCAAAAACCTTTGGGGATCAGTTAAATTGGGGGATAGTCTGTGTTGGTACGTGTGAGAGAGATCCACCTTTCCAAGTTGTTGGGGTTCATCTCATACTTCTGAAGGTTTGAGGGTGCTGCCTGTTCCATACTCCCCCTACTCCTAGCCTTTTAGGGGTACAAACAATAGTAATTGGGGCCTAGTGTGGTTGTGTACGTGTGATATACATACACTTTTTTGGGATCATATTTTCTATTCCGCTATTTAATCAAAAACCTTTGGGGATCAGTTAAATTGGGGGATAGTCTGTGTTGGTACGTGTGAGAGAGATCCACCTTTCCAAGTTGTTGGGGTTCATCTCATACTTCTGAAGGTTTGAGGGTGCTGCCTGTTCCATACTCCCCCTACTCCTAGCCTTTTAGGGGTACAAACAATAGTAATTGGGGCCTAGTGTGGTTGTGTACGTGTGATATACATACACTTTTTTGGGATCATATTTTCTATTCCGCTATTTAATCAAAAACCTTTGGGGATCAGTTAAATTGGGGGATAGTCTGTGTTGGTACGTGTGAGAGAGATCCACCTTTCCAAGTTGTTGAGGTTCATCTCATACTTCTGAAGGTTTGAGGGTGCTGCCTGTTCCATACTCCCCCTACTCCTAGCCTTTTAGGGGTACAAACAATAGTAATTGGGGCCTAGTGTGGTTGTGTACGTGTGATATACATACACTTTTTTGGGATCATATTTTCTATTCCGCTATTTAATCAAAAACCTTTGGGGATCAGTTAAATTGGGGGATAGTCTGTGTTGGTACGTGTGAGAGAGATCCACCTTTCCAAGTTGTTGGGGTTCATCTCATACTTCTGAAGGTTTGAGGGTGCTGCCTGTTCCATACTCCCCCTACTCCTAGCCTTTTAGGGGTACAAACAATAGTAATTGGGGCCTAGTGTGGTTGTGTACGTGTGATATACATACACTTTTTTGGGATCATATTTTCTATTCCGCTATTTAATCAAAAACCTTTGGGGATCAGTTAAATTGGGGGATAGTCTGTGTTGGTACGTGTGAGAGAGATCCACCTTTCCAAGTTGTTGGGGTTCATCTCATACTTCTGAAGGTTTGAGGGTGCTGCCTGTTCCATACTCCCCCTACTCCTAGCCTTTTAGGGGTACAAACAATAGTAATTGGGGCCTAGTGTGGTTGTGTACGTGTGATATACATACACTTTTTTGGGATCATATTTTCTATTCCGCTATTTAATCAAAAACCTTTGGGGATCAGTTAAATTGGGGGATAGTCTGTGTTGGTACGTGTGAGAGAGATCCACCTTTCCAAGTTGTTGAGGTTCATCTCATACTTCTGAAGGTTTGAGGGTGCTGCCTGTTCCATACTCCCCCTACTCCTAGCCTTTTAGGGGTACAAACAATAGTAATTGGGGCCTAGTGTGGTTGTGTACGTGTGATATACATACACTTTTTTGGGATCATATTTTCTATTCCGCTATTTAATCAAAAACCTTTGGGGATCAGTTAAATTGGGGGATAGTCTGTGTTGGTACGTGTGAGAGAGATCCACCTTTCCAAGTTGTTGGGGTTCATCTCATACTTCTGAAGGTTTGAGGGTGCTGCCTGTTCCATACTCCCCCTACTCCTAGCCTTTTAGGGGTACAAACAATAGTAATTGGGGCCTAGTGTGGTTGTGTACGTGTGATATACATACACTTTTTTGGGATCATATTTTCTATTCCGCTATTTAATCAAAAACCTTTGGGGATCAGTTAAATTGGGGGATAGTCTGTGTTGGTACGTGTGAGAGAGATCCACCTTTCCAAGTTGTTGGGGTTCATCTCATACTTCTGAAGGTTTGAGGGTGCTGCCTGTTCCATACTCCCCCTACTCCTAGCCTTTTAGGGGTACAAACAATAGTAATTGGGGCCTAGTGTGGTTGTGTACGTGTGATATACATACACTTTTTTGGGATCATATTTTCTATTCCGCTATTTAATCAAAAACCTTTGGGGATCAGTTAAATTGGGGGATAGTCTGTGTTGGTACGTGTGAGAGAGATCCACCTTTCCAAGTTGTTGGGGTTCATCTCATACTTCTGAAGGTTTGAGGGTGCTGCCTGTTCCATACTCCCCCTACTCCTAGCCTTTTAGGGGTACAAACAATAGTAATTGGGGCCTAGTGTGGTTGTGTACGTGTGATATACATACACTTTTTTGGGATCATATTTTCTATTCCGCTATTTAATCAAAAACCTTTGGGGATCAGTTAAATTGGGGGATAGTCTGTGTTGGTACGTGTGAGAGAGATCCACCTTTCCAAGTTGTTGGGGTTCATCTCATACTTCTGAAGGTTTGAGGGTGCTGCCTGTTCCATACTCCCCCTACTCCTAGCCTTTTAGGGGTACAAACAATAGTAATTGGGGCCTAGTGTGGTTGTGTACGTGTGATATACATACACTTTTTTGGGATCATATTTTCTATTCCGCTATTTAATCAAAAACCTTTGGGGATCAGTTAAATTGGGGGATAGTCTGTGTTGGTACGTGTGAGAGAGATCCACCTTTCCAAGTTGTTGAGGTTCATCTCATACTTCTGAAGGTTTGAGGGTGCTGCCTGTTCCATACTCCCCCTACTCCTAGCCTTTTAGGGGTACAAACAATAGTAATTGGGGCCTAGTGTGGTTGTGTACGTGTGATATACATACACTTTTTTGGGATCATATTTTCTATTCCGCTATTTAATCAAAAACCTTTGGGGATCAGTTAAATTGGGGGATAGTCTGTGTTGGTACGTGTGAGAGAGATCCACCTTTCCAAGTTGTTGGGGTTCATCTCATACTTCTGAAGGTTTGAGGGTGCTGCCTGTTCCATACTCCCCCTACTCCTAGCCTTTTAGGGGTACAAACAATAGTAATTGGGGCCTAGTGTGGTTGTGTACGTGTGATATACATACACTTTTTTGGGATCATATTTTCTATTCCGCTATTTAATCAAAAACCTTTGGGGATCAGTTAAATTGGGGGATAGTCTGTGTTGGTACGTGTGAGAGAGATCCACCTTTCCAAGTTGTTGGGGTTCATCTCATACTTCTGAAGGTTTGAGGGTGCTGCCTGTTCCATACTCCCCCTACTCCTAGCCTTTTAGGGGTACAAACAATAGTAATTGGGGCCTAGTGTGGTTGTGTACGTGTGATATACATACACTTTTTTGGGATCATATTTTCTATTCCGCTATTTAATCAAAAACCTTTGGGGATCAGTTAAATTGGGGGATAGTCTGTGTTGGTACGTGTGAGAGAGATCCACCTTTCCAAGTTGTTGAGGTTCATCTCATACTTCTGAAGGTTTGAGGGTGCTGCCTGTTCCATACTCCCCCTACTCCTAGCCTTTTAGGGGTACAAACAATAGTAATTGGGGCCTAGTGTGGTTGTGTACGTGTGATATACATACACTTTTTTGGGATCATATTTTCTATTCCGCTATTTAATCAAAAACCTTTGGGGATCAGTTAAATTGGGGGATAGTCTGTGTTGGTACGTGTGAGAGAGATCCACCTTTCCAATTTGTTGGGGTTCATCTCATACTTCTGAAGGTTTGAGGGTGCTGCCTGTTCCATACTCCCCCTACTCCTAGCCTTTTAGGGGTACAAACAATAGTAATTGGGGCCTAGTGTGGTTGTGTACGTGTGATATACATACACTTTTTTGGGATCATATTTTCTATTCCGCTATTTAATCAAAAACCTTTGGGGATCAGTTAAATTGGGGGATAGTCTGTGTTGGTACGTGTGAGAGAGATCCACCTTTCCAAGTTGTTGGGGTTCATCTCATACTTCTGAAGGTTTGAGGGTGCTGCCTGTTCCATACTCCCCCTACTCCTAGCCTTTTAGGGGTACAAACAATAGTAATTGGGGCCTAGTGTGGTTGTGTACGTGTGATATACATACACTTTTTTGGGATCATATTTTCTATTCCGCTATTTAATCAAAAACCTTTGGGGATCAGTTAAATTGGGGGATAGTCTGTGTTGGTACGTGTGAGAGAGATCCACCTTTCCAAGTTGTTGAGGTTCATCTCATACTTCTGAAGGTTTGAGGGTGCTGCCTGTTCCATACTCCCCCTACTCCTAGCCTTTTAGGGGTACAAACAATAGTAATTGGGGCCTAGTGTGGTTGTGTACGTGCGAGATACATACACTTTTTTTGATCATATTTCCTATTCCGCTATTCAATAAAAACCTTTGAGGATCAATTGAATTGCGGGATAGTCTGTGTCGGTACGTGTGAGAGAGATCCACCTTTCCAAGTTGTTGGGGTTCATCTCATACTTCTGAAGGTTTGAGGGTGCTGCCTGTTCCATACCCCCCCTACTCCTCATCTAGCCTTTTAGGGGTACAAACAATAGTAATTGGGGCCTAGTGTGGTTGTGTACGTGCGAGATACATACACTTTTTTTGATCATATTTCCTATTCCGCTATTCAATAAAAACCTTTGAGGATCAATTGAATTGCGGGATAGTCTGTGTCGGTACGTGTGAGAGAGATCCACCTTTCCAAGTTGTTGGGGTTCATCTCATACTTCTGAAGGTTTGAGGGTGCTGCCTGTTCCATACCCCCCCTACTCCTCATCTAGCCTTTTAGGGGTACAAACAATAGTAATTGGGGCCTAGTGTGGTTGTGTACGTGCGAGATACATACACTTTTTTTGATCATATTTCCTATTCCGCTATTCAATAAAAACCTTTGAGGATCAATTGAATTGCGGGATAGTCTGTGTCGGTACGTGTGAGAGAGATCCACCTTTCCAAGTTGTTGGGGTTCATCTCATACTTCTGAAGGTTTGAGGGTGCTGCCTGTTCCATACTCCCCCTACTCCTCATCTAGCCTTTTAGGGGTACAAACAATAGTAATTGGGGCCTAGTGTGGTTGTGTACGTGTGATATACATACACTTTTTTTGGATCATATTTTCTATTCCGCTATTCAATAAAAACCTTTCTAGGGCAAGATCTTAAATTACAGAAATATGAGGAGACCGTCAAATAAGGGCCGTGGCCTGGGTCGTGGTGCTGCTGGTAGAGCTCCTGTTGCAAGGAGAGGACATGGTCGATCTGTGCCAGCTACACGCACAAGTGAAACACCTTCCTCAAGTGTGAGTAGGCGACAGAACCTGCATCAGTATTTGGTAGGGCATCAAACGCCCCTAGAAGTGATGAGGCCAGAACAAGTTGAGGCGATAGTAGATTGGTTTGCTGCTGACAGTGCCTCCAGTTCCTTCACATTGTCTCCCACCCAGTCTACTGCAGAAAGGTCAGAGTTGGCACCTGCAGCCAATGTCCAACCGTCTTTCACCTCACCCCCTTGCAAATCAGGCCAGCAGTCTGAGCCCCAAGCCATACAGCAGTCTCTTATTCTTTTTGAGGACTCTGTCAGCAGGGTTTCCCAGGGCCATCCACCTAGCCCTGCCCCAGAAGTGGAAGAGATTGAGTGCAGCGATGCCCAACCACTTATTTCTCAAGATGAGTACATGCAAGGATCATCGCAGCACGTCTCCGATGATGACGAAACGCAGGTGCCAACTGCTGCGGCGTTCAGCATTGTGGAGACCGACAAGGAGGGCAGGGGTGAAGACTGGGTGGAAGATGATGTGGAGGACGATGAGGTCCTCGACCCCACATGGAATGAACGTCATGCAGGTGAACTGAGTAGTTTGGAGGAAGAGGCGGTGGTCGCACAGAGCCACCAGCACAGCAGAAGAGGGAGCAGGGTGCAGAAGCGGAGCGGCCGTGCCCTAGACACTACGCCCGCTACTGCCCAACGCAGCAAGGGAACGAGCGCACCAAAGTCAGCTCAAAGGAGTTCTCTAGCGTGGAAGTTCTTTAGAAAATGTGCTGATGACAGGACACGAGTGGTTTGCACCCTGTGCAATCAGAGCTTGAAGCGAGGCATGAACCTTCTCAACCTGAGCACAACCTGCATGATCAGGCATCTAAGTGCAAAGCACGAGCTGCAGTGGAGTACACACCTTCAAAACCAAGAAACGTCTCTGGCTCATCCTGCTTCCTCTTCTGCTGCAGTCTCGGCCGCTCCAGCCACATCTGTAGTGATACCGGCACCTGCCACCCCGCAAACAGACGATCTGTCAGCAACACCACCACCTGGGTCACCAACAACCATCTCCACAATGTCCCGTGGAAGCGTTCAGCTTTCCATCTCCCAAACACTTGAGAGGAAGAGGAAGTACCCCCCTACCCACCCGCGATCCCTGGCCCTGAATGCCAGCATTTCAAAATTATTGGCCTTTGAAATGCTGTCATTCCGTCTGGTGGAGACGCACAGTTTTAAAAACCTTATGTCGGTGGCTGTCCCACAGTACGTCGTGCCCAGCCGCCACTACTTTTCCAGGCAAGCCATCCCTTCCCTGCACAACCAAGTGGGGGAAAAAATCAGGTGTGCACTGCGCAACGCCATCTGTGCCAAGGTCCACCTAACTACGGATACGTGGACCAGTAAGCACGGTCAGGGGCGTTATATCTCCCTAACGGCACACTGGGTAAATGCAGTGGCGGATGGGCCTGAGGCGGATAGCTATTTGGCGCATGTCCTTCCACCACCGAGGATTGCAGGGCGCTTCAGTTTGCCTCCTGTTCCTAACTCCTCCTACTCCGCTTCCTCATCCTCTACCGCCTCCTCATCCGGACAGCGTAACACCTTCACCACCAACTTCAGCACGGCCAGGGGTAAACGACAGCAGGCAGTTTTACAACTTGCCTGTTTGGGGGACAAACCACACACCGCGCAGGAGTTGTGGAGGAGCATGGAACAGCAGACAAATGAGTGGTTGCTGCCAGCGAGCCTCAAGCCCGGCCTGGTGGTGTGCGATAACGGGCGAAATCTCATAGCAGCTCTGGGCCTAGCCGGTTTGACGCACATCCCTTGCCTGGCGCATGTGCTGAATTTGGTGGTGCAGAGGTTCCTTAAAAACTACCCCGATATGTCAGAGCTGCTGCAGAAAGTGCGGGCCGTTTGTGCGCACTTTCGGCGTTCTCACCCTGCTGCTGCTCGCCTGGCAGCGCTGCAGCGTAACTTCGGCCTTCCCGCTCACCGCCTCATATGTGACGTGCCCACAAGGTGGAACTCCACCTTGCACATGCTGGAAAGACTGTGCGAGCAGCAGCAGGCCATAGTGGAGTTTCAGCTGCAGCACGCACGCGTGAGTCGCTCTGCGGAACAGCACCACTTCACCACCAATAACTGGGCCTCCATGCGAGACCTGTGTGCCTTGTTGCGCTGTTTTGAGTACTCCACCAACATGGCCAGTGGCAATGACGCCGTTCTCAGCTTAACTATCCCACTTCTATGCCTCCTTGAAAAAACAATTCGGGCGATGATGGAAGAGGATGTGGCACAGGATGAGGAGGAGGAGGAGGATGAAGAGGTAACATTTCCAAGGCTTTCAGGGCAGTCATTCGCAAGGGGCTCCGAGGGTGGGTTCCTGCACACGCAAACGCCAGGGACGCAATTGTCCAGCAGGGGCACAGTTCTGGAGGATGAGGAGGATGAGGAGGAGGAGGAGCTGGAGGAGGAGATGGAACCATGTTCACAGCAGGGTGGCACCCAGGCCAGCTCATGGCCATCACTGGTGCGTGGCTGGGGGGATACAGAGGACACGGACCATACACCTCCCACAGAGGACAGCCTTTCGTTGCCTCTGGGCAGCCTGGCACACATGAGCGATTACATGCTGCAGTGTCTCCACAACGACCGCCGAGTTGCCCACATTCTAACTTGTGCTGATTACTGGGTGGCCACGCTGCTGGATCCCCGTTACAAGGACAACGTACCGTCCTTAATTCACTCACTGGAGCGCGATCGCAAGATGCGCGAGTACAAGCGCACGCTGGTAGACGCCATGCTGCTGGCATTCCCATCTGACAGCGGGGCCACAGTGGAAGCACAAGGCAGAGGAGGAGGAGGAGGAGGTCGCCAACGCAACCAGGGCACCGCCAGCACCTCAGAAGGCAGGGTTAGCATGGCCGAAATGTGGAAAAGCTTTGTCAGCACGCCACAACAAACAGCAGCACCAGCAGCTCAGATGGAACGTCTTAGCAGGAGGCAGCATTTTACCAACATGGTGGAGCAGTATGTGTGCACACGCCTACATGTAGTGAATGACGGGTCTGCCCCCTTCAACTTCTGGGTCTCCAAATTGGGCACATGGCCTGAGCTTGCCCTTTACGCCTTGGAGGTGCTGGCGTGCCCTGCAGCCAGTGTATTATCTGAACGGGTATTTAGCACGGCTGGGGGCGTTATAACAGACAAGCGCAGCCGCCTGTCCAGAGACAATGTGGACAAGCTCACGTTCATTAAAATGAACCAGGCATGGATCCCACTGGACTTTTCCGTACCTTATGCAGAATAGCAATGGATACCGACCTTACCCACCCATTGTTCCATTTTTGCTCTTTCTCACTCTTTTGGGGTGTACCCTCATTTAAAATTTGTGAAAAGAAGCAGTGTTGGCTACCTCGTCCTCCTCCTCAGGGCCAGATTAATGTAGGGGCTATTGGAGCTGCAGCTCCAGGCCCCTACCTTTTATATAGGCCCCGGGTTGGCCATATTCACTGTTACCGCTCTTCTGTCACTTGTAAACACAGAAGTCTGGCTTCTATGCTCGCTTCCCCAGGCAGCACCCTCAGAACCTCCCCACACAGCGTGAAGGCCGGACAAGGAGGGACAGTTGGCGATGCATGGATGTGTTTATGGGCTTCAGAGACAGCATCCCATGTTGAATTAGGCATGCATGGCTGCACCCTTCCTCCTCTGGGTGCATGGCAAGGCACGGCCCTAAGGCCCTTCAAAATCCTCAGCACCAAGCCCATGATGCTGTTAATCCGGCCCTGGTCCTCCTCCACCGCCGCTTCCACCTACACCGCCCATAGGTGTGCGCAGCCTATTGCATTAAGGTGTGCACCCCAAAGTTGAAATACACATGCATGTGTTTGCCAGCAGGGAGAGTAATGTATCGGGGCCATGTACCTGTAGGCAAGGAGAAATAGAGCAGAGCAGGTCCCAGGGAGATCTTTCCCATCTCCTCACTGGCAATGCTATGTGCCCTAGGTGATTAGGGTGTGCCCAGGCACACCCAGCACACCCTGTGCGCACGCCTATGTCACCGCCACATCCACCACCACCTCAACCTCCCTCCTACTCCATATGGGCCTCGTCCTTCAGAGATGAAGAAGAACATTGTTTTATTTTTCTGTTTTTTTTTGTTGTTTTAAGTTATTTCCCTATCCACATTTGTTTGCAGAGCACTTGCCATGCTCTTAATTACGTTTTGCTGCCATTTGCAGCACTCTAGCCCTTTCCTTTGGTGTTTTAGAGCCATTTTAGTGCCTTAAAGTTCGGGTCCCCATTGACTTCAATGGGGTTCGGTGTCCGGGAAAAGTTCGGTAAAAGTCCGGGACACGGACCCGGACTTTTTTTTAAAGTTCGGCCGAACCCGTCGAACACGGACATCTAGGTGTCCGCTCAACCCTATTTACAAGAGAAGTGTGGGTTTTAAAAAAAAAAAAAATAAATCAATCATACCCACCTAGGTGGATGCAGCAACGGTCCCATGCTGCAGCTATCCCCCACCACCTCTAAGATTCTAGAGCCTAGTGATCAAAAACCACTGATCACTCGGTTCTCAGTCTTCCGTGAGCAGAGAGCGGTGGCTGCATTTGTTTTCTTGCAATAGGCTTCTGTTGTTACCTGGTGATCTGTCCAGTAACATGCCTTCTGTATTAGAGTGCCCCAACTTTAGATCAGCCATCCTCAACCTTTTCAACAAAGAGGAACTCTTGAAATAACTTTATGGTCTCAGGGAACCCCTTTTAAAAATTGCTGTATCTACTGTAGTGGTGTGCCCCTTTATCCAGATGTAGGTGCAAGTCCCTTTAACTCGATTCCCCTCAATCCTCTGGGCTCCCAGCATCCCCTGAGTTCCAGGACACGCCCAGGGAGTATAAATGCCAGCTCCGCCCAGCTTCCTGTGCTCAGAGAGATCCTGCCTGATGGGACAGAATTGACTGGGCAAGTGAGCTGTCCCCAGGTGCTGGGTCCTCATTCAATCGGTCTGGTGTGTGGGCCACCAGCAGTGAGCACAAGAACACGCAGCATCTATCCAAGCCCCAGTCACTGGAGAGGACTCTGTTACAGTCCATGTGGAGAAGCTGTCCAAGCAGTGGGTTGGTCCTATCTATGGCACCCAGAGCCTCCTGACCAAAGTCAGCATCAGCAGTGCCAGTGTAAAGTATGTGCCAGCAGGAAATCCCTCAGCTCACAGTCTGCTGAATGAACGATCAATCTCTGGGAACACGTGAGAATCTTCAGATCTTTATCCTATCTGTAAACTGAACTCAGAACATTCTGCTGCCATCTAGTGGCCATTACTAGAACTGCAATAGAATTGTTTTCACATGTTTTATGAATGTTTCTCCCTTCCTCATATTGCTGTTTTGTACTGCAAACCCCTGTTCACATGATCTCCTGTGTAATCTACGTTCCACATTGTTAAGTAAAGTAGAAATTGCACATCACCACTGGTCTGATCATTTGGCTGATACCGTTACATAACACTACTACTTATGATATATTGGTGTAATAGTGGGAAGAATGCTCCTTACACTTTTGGACATTGGGAAGAATTACCACATTACATATAGCTATAAAGATCAATGGTGCCAGTGGGAACTTATCTGAGAGGAAGAAATTGCTCATTGCTCAATGAAGCCCTAGCAGTCTGGGGGGAGAGTAGTGTTAGATGGATCAGCACATTTCAATACACTAACAAATTGAGGCCAAACTCCATCTAACACGTTTTAAGCTGTTACATAAACTGTATTTTCCTTTTATGATATCTTGTGTCTGAATGGATACATGGAGCTGTGGCTCGGCTCAGGTGCCCCCATAGCAAGCTCCTACAGAAGGTAGGGGCCAGGAGCACTGAAGAGGGACCCAAGAAGAGGAGAATCCTGGCTGCTCTAGAGGAGGTAAGTATAAGATGTTTGTTATTTTATTTAAAAAGAGAGACTTTACAAATACTTTAACTAATCTTTTTTTCCCGTATAATTCTCCTTTAAGGGGGCGTGACAGGAGGTGTGTCCTATGCCTACATACTTTTGCTAATAGGTGTCCCTCCTTCCCATCTCAAAAAGGTGGGAGGTATGCATATCCAAGGTGGTGGCGCCAGGGACCTGCAGCAGTGAGGGCTGGACTTAAGGCACTGATAGGTACCTGATTTTTAAAAGTCATCAGCTACAGTCCTTTTACTTGCTGACTTAAAAAAAACAAAAAACAAACAACTAAAGTTTCTTTTTAAGGTCAACTTGATTAGGTCTTGAAAAAAGGAGCCTGCAGGGGTGCATATGTGTCAAGAACACAAAGATTATTACATGACTGAAGTATGGGTGATGTTGCGGCTGCCAAAGCCAACCTCTACCACCCCTTATACCCAACCATCACCTTAAATAATGACGCCACACATTTCTTAGGTTTAAATGGACATAGCAGCCCTTTATTAAAAAACAACAAAAAAAAAACATAAAAACAACATTATTAACTTTTTCCCTTTTTCGTAACAAAAAACTTTCCAACCCTAAGACCCCATTCAGACTGGGGCGACACGACTTGGTGGGTTGACCTGTGAAGACCTCGGCACGACTTGCACGGACTTCATATAATTGAAGTCAATGCAAGTCTCCTTCAGGTCGCCCCAAAGTAGTACAGGACCCTTTTTCTAAGTTGGAGCGACTTCTGTGGCTCCTATTAGAACGGCTCCTCTACTATTCAATGGCGAGCGACCGACCGCGACTTGTCAGGCGACCAAGTCGCCTGACAAGTCGCGCTAGTGTGAATGGACCCTTAATGTACTGACTGAATATATATCTCAGGTTAATGAAGGACTCAACTACCACTTTATTATCCAGGCCCCTAGCTGCAATTACACTGGCTCACTTAGGAGGGAAGGTTCCCAGATGGGCCCTACCCGTTACCCTCCATATACTGCATGTTTTTATCATTCCACCCTTCACAAACCTGCCTACTGCTATGACAGCTCATCCCCTCTGAGGTTAGAAGTACAACCCACAAACCCAAAACCATTATACAAACCACTCCTAAAGACCAATAAATAAGGGGAGGGTGGGTGGGCAAATGCCACCTTCACACTGTCCGGATCTCCTCTGAATCTAAATCAACCCCTCCCTTCTACTAGACCACTGCTGCCACCCCTACTTGATCAATAATACCAACCTTCTACCTTATTTTAAAACCAATAACCTACCTCCTAATTATAGCCTGCCCAGCAACTCAGTCATGCAGGCTCTCACCCTATGATGTGCATGCATTTCCAGGCCTTTCTGTATAGAGTTTTCTATGATTTTAGTAGTGCCACTGATGGCCACGCACCCATTACAAAAAGTAAGTGTACGGGATGGTCACTTGCTATATTTATCTCCCTTCATATGACATAGCCTTATCCTGTACATCACACAACCTCATTGCACATCCAACACAATTTCATCATGTGTCCAACTCAACACTATTCTGTATCCAAAGCAGGACATTTTTTCAGAGGCAACGTACAGGAACACAGGGGAACCTACAGCAATGAATGTATGTAATGAAAGGAGTACAGGGGTGTGATCAGTGATGTATTTAGGTTTTGTGCTGCCCTAGGCCTGACTAAACTTCTGCACCCCCTAATTTAAATATGACCCACCCCTTCCTGTAAAGGTCACACCCTTTCCTGTTTATGACCCACCCTGTTACCTGTAAACCACAGATCATAACCACAGTCTGTCAGTGCCTATCAGCATAGCTTCATCAGTTCCCATAAGTTCAGCCTCATCGGTGCAGCCTTATCAGTGCTGCCTCTTTACTGCCTATCAGTGCAGCATATCAGTGTGGCCTAATCAGTGGTCACCAGTGCAGCCCCATCAGTAGCCATCAGTGCAGCCTTATCAGTGCCCATTAGTACAGCCTTATGTCATGGGATTAGTAAGATTACTCTTTTAGGATATTTGGACTTGTGTTTGCTGCCACCGATTGTAGTTATAGGATTATTTCACTTATTTGTATAATAAATAGGAAGTCCATAGTCATTATACAAATAATGAAATATTTTTTTTTTGCTGCCCCCCTGCTAAGTGCCACCCTAGGCCTGGGCCTTGTTGGCCTAGGCCAGGATACAGCCTAGGCGTGTGATGGAGGGTGTAACGGAACCTTAGACCCACACTGTACTTGTGGTCTTCCGTCAGTATACGGCTTCCTCACAGTCATAAATATAGATATCAAATCCCAGCCGCCGTCATACAAAACTAGCCTGACACTTACTTTGTATACTGGAAACAACTAACTCCTTTATTGAAAAAGAAACAGACTTTTATACACTTGAGAAGTATGTCAGTCACTACATGAATATTTACCCAAAACATCACACAATGAATAGATAACGAGGTACAGCTGACTCATGGCTAATCCCAATTAACATGCTAATTAACTCATTACACTTAAGCCAGCCTGGAAGCCAAGACTGCCGACACCAAAGCTAAAACAATATACGAATACACATATTATAGTGTAAATACTGAGAACCCACCGTAAACAATAGGTGAGCAAATCAGCATAATTCACAATGCGTGGAAGACAGGTGTTTGAGCTGATGACATGCATCTGTTACAAGTCTAACCAACTGAAGCAGTCCAAACCATCAATCACATAGTTTTTTCACTCAGTGACGGTGCGTACCATCACAGAGGGTATATTGATACTGGCTGCTGGGGGGAATCTATTGTCGCTGGTGGGGATCTATGTTTGCATAGGGGTCTATTGTTGCTGGGGGAGGGTCAATTGTTGTTTGGAGGGACCTACTGTAGAGGTAAAGGTCTATTGTTGATGGCTGCTGGAGGGTCTATTGATGCTGGGAGATTTGTTGTTGCTGCTGGGAGTCTATTGTTGCTAGGGTGGCATTTTGTTGTGGTGGGACATTATTGCTGGGGTGTCTATTGTTTTGTGGAGGATCTATTGTTGCTGATTGGGTGTATTGTTTCTGGTGGGTCTACTGTTGCTGGGGCAGGGTCTATTGTTGCTCACAGATGGGGATCTATTTTACTGTCTTTCTTCTTATCATGAACAAATTCTGTGCAAATCATTTAGTAGCACAAAATGATACTTGGTTCTGTATTCTCTAAAAAGGGTACTGGGAGGTAGATAAGAGGTAGACCCAGGGGACATTGCTCAGAAGTGGGTAGAGGTTAGAAACGAAGGCTGACTCAGAAGGCGGGAGTTCCTGCACCTATCCTCTGGTCCAAAGAAACCTCATAACACATTAGACACAAGTTCATCGCACATCCAACACTACATTGTGCGTCCAATGTAACATAACCCTACTTTTGATACAATCCTATCCTCATTGTGCATTATCCTCCTGTGTGCAAAACACCAACACAAACTTATTGTGTGTCCACAGCCTTATCATAAGCCTACCCTTGTCTTGTGTCCTGAATCCTGTGCACCTTCTTTGTGGTTTGGATGCAACCTCATTTTGTTGTTCAACGCAACATCCATGCACATCCAGGGCAACCTCAAGTTGTTTTCGCACAACCTTATCCTGTAGTCTCCACAACCACATCTCGAGCCCCATACACTCACATTATGCAATTAATAAACTCTCATTGCATGTATAGTGGCGAGTCGATTTACTCTCTATACCCACATGGAAGCGCAGGCCACTTTTACTCAATTTTTCATAATTCCATGGATTCCCAGAAATGCGCAGGGAAGATACATTTCTCTGCTTCCCTTTAGAGAAATCACATCTGATGAGGCAGATGTAGCTGGGCAAGTGATCTACAGCCTGAAGAGTGGACCTCCACTCTCAGAACTGGCATGCAGGCAGCCGGACCAGAGTCTAATAGCCAGAAGCATCTCCAGGAGATCCAGCTGCTGTGGGGAGTCCTACCTGATTGCTATGAGAGTGATCCAGTTCCAGTGGGGTGGCCTTTTGGGTCTTGGATCCCTCCAGCTGTTTACCTGTGTTATCAGAGCTACCCCGGACTTCACTGAGGGGGATATGGTCTATGAGGATAATTGCAATTATATGTTTCTGTTTTTAACTGTATAACTAAAGTAGTGATTTTCAGCTCGACTCTCTGTTGCAACAGAGTCTTATAGAGACTATGCCATGTAGCAATATTGACATTCTTGTTAATAGTCCATGTTTATGCAGCTTTGCATTGACTTAACTTTGCACCTGTTTAATAAATAATAAAAAGTTGTATAAAAGTTTAGTAAATAATAAAAAGTTATAGTTACCCTCTGTATTAACTTTTGAAATTTTACCCATCCTGTATACATGTCCAGAGCAAACCCATCCTAAATCCAATGGAGTTTTATCCTACACCTAACTTTACCTCATTATATATTCAACATAATATAATCCTTCATTTGAGACAAACTGACAATAACCATACTAATACTATTATCATGTCCTACATGACTCATCAGTCTTATCAATGATTGATTTGATGTGTTTTATCCAGAGGAAGGCACTGGTACTTTCTATAAAACTAACGCCAAAAATTGATAATTTTTGGCTCTATTTTTTTTTGTCCAACCTTCCTCAAGCTCGCATTTTCGAGGCCATCTGAAAGATTTTTTTTTAGTGTTTTTTCATGAAAATTACAAAATATACTGCTAGCAATTTGATGAAATTTGCTGAATTTAATTCCCCACAGTACATAGAACATGGAAATGCAATTATTTTAGTAAATATAAACTGCTAAATACCTTTCTCATCAGCAGTATATAGCAGTCCGGTGACCTCTATCAGTGTCTGGTTAAAGCTTGTAGGAGGAATTTTCATTCTCCCATGATTGTCCTTTGAGGCTGCATGATCTCGGACCTTCTGTCTGGACAGTGCTGATTGGCCCTGTGCTGTTTACATGCACCCTCCCAAGAACAAAAGTAACTCTCTAGCAATGCACACCAAATGGAGCATGTGCAGCTTGTCCCCTAGGCTCTGTTCTACCAGGAGATGGATTAAGGACAGTGGAAGAAGGGGAGGATCACAGAAGACAGGATCAAACAGCCTTTTTACACAGTGTGCAGGATTAACCCCTTATGTTCCATAGTGAGTATAACAAGCATGCTTTACTTCATATACAGACTGATTTTACTGTTGTGGGTTTAGTTGAAAAAAGCCATTTTGGCTATCATAATGTACACTAGGAAATTGATAGATCTCCAGCTGATATGAAACCAGAGCAAGTATCCCAGGCAAGCCTAGCCAATCACATTTAATACAAGTTCAGCCACGTAGCTGTTAGGAAATGCTGGGACATGTAGTTACACAATAGCCAGAGTTTTAGTGGTTGCTTATCAATTTAACAATGTGACAAGTTTTTTTTGTAAAGCATCTCACTTTTTACATATCTTAAATTATTTTACATATTCAAAGCTGAACCCAGGCAAACAGTTACATGCCCAGATTAGATACATACTGTATGTGGCAGCTGTAGTACCTGCAAAATAATTTATATTTCTGTCTATCAAGTTCTGAAATTTACACAGCTCTGCCACACAGCAGAGACAGGCTGGTGAGGTTTCTATGTTGTAGTTAACCACAAACCACTAGGTTTGTCCTCCACCAGCCTGTTAATGAACAGCAAAGAGAAGCAGCAGGCTGATTAGTTCTCCTTTCTGCCACCCTGCACTTTTCTTTCAGCGTTTTCCTTGTTAGCACATGAGCACTGTAGCACATCTGATTGCCTGCTTTACCCTCTTCCAGTCTGACCTCTGCTGTATACGAGATTGCAAGATACTGATACCAAGTCAAAGTCAAGTACACTATTTGGTTTTAAAAACCACACTTAGAGTGGTATCAAAGTCATTTTTTTCCCTAAATCAGATTTTTTGGTGATTTTTTAAAATACATTTCCTCCTCAGAGCTTAATTTTAAAACTGTCCTCCAGCCTGCTGCTACTTTCCTGTTATATTGGTGCTCATCCTGCCCCTGGGATCAAAAGGAAGTTCCAAGGAGGAATTTATTAAAATAACATAAAATTCATGTGAGTTTTGTTATTAGTATTGGATTTAGGAAAAAATAATGAACACGTGCCTTCATTAGTAGGTGTTTTTATCTCTTAAAATGTTTTATAAGAAGAAATCTCAAATCATATCTAACTTATTTTTACACTTATTCATTGTGACATTGCCCTCTTCTTCATATGCTAACGCCTCATTTTTTTGGCTCTCTATCAGATGCCCTTCACGCCCACTAACAAAAGGAGACATACCTGTGGTTTTCTATTAAATATTTCATTGCATGAATTCTGAATGTCTGTTCCAGAATGAGGACCTCTGTAACCATTTTGAAGTTTATTCATAAAAGTTTAATAAAAAAAATCTTTAGAAAGTGAAAAAAATATTCTCTACATGTGTTGGACGCTGCAAGGATGTAAAACAAAAACCTTGCTTGCAGACACCCACAGTTATTAATGTTTATCATGTAATTCTTTTTCTAAATTTGATTCTAGTTGGGGGGATCGACCTTCACTATAATCACCTGATCGCGCTCAGTGTTACACCTGCAAAGCCGTATCAGAAAAGTTGGATGAAAATTTGTCACTATAGTTAAGTGAAGGACTTCATTTTTTTTTTTTTGAAAAATGTTAGAAAGTAACTAGAAAGAGAAGAATGTGTTCCTTTATATGGCAAGACTCCAATGTTCAATTACTGCTTACAATATAGAATATACATTATATGAGGGTATAATTAAGAAATCTTACTGGGTCACAACAATATTAAGAAAAAAATAATATAATATCAAAATTATATTTCCACCACCATTTTGCCTTCAACATAGAGCCATGGTTTCCTATACATGCACAGCTGCTGCCATATTTTTATTTATTTTTTGTCCCTATGCAAGCCATATATATCCAGTACCGGTTCTTATAGCCATCTACAAAAGTGAGTGTAAATATTTTACAATATTTCTGTATGTTTTAACAAAATCAAACGGTTTTACACTATGAGATCCTCCCTTAAATTTTATTTGCACGCATGATGGTACAGTATCAGAGAAGGACCCATAGGAACAAGCCATTGGAAAATAAGGCTGGCCATACATGTTCAGTTTTCTTGTACAATTTTCTGTTAGATTTATCGAAAACCATATAATATGAGGTCAAAACTAAAAAAACTTTCAATTTTATCCTATTAGGCAGGACTTTGTACTATATAGTTGAAGGTAAATTTAAGGAAAATTGTACAGAAAATTGTAAGAAAATTGTAAGAAAATTGTAAGAAAATTGTAAAATGTATGGCCAGTCTTAGGGGTACATGCCTAACACAAGCGCTACTGACTTGACTAGCAATAGTAGGTCAACAACTTATGGTGAGGGTCTGGGAAACACTAAAGGCACTGATTAGTGGAGCACCTGTTTTGTTTATACCTGCATGAGGAATTTTTTACTTGGATTTATTCACGGTTTATATGATTCCGTAGCCCTAATGTTGTTTTGTATTGCTTTAGCATGTCTGTTATGGTCTTGTTTTATATTTTGTCTATGAAGGTTTAGAGCAGTATGGTTTATTTATGAAATTAGACTTAGGGGAGGGGAGGGGGGTTTGGGGGACTAATATAGCTGGGGAGTTATTATTGCTGGGGGGGATTATTGTTGCTTGGGGTCTATTGTTGCTGGTTGAGGGGATGTATTGTACTGCTTTTCTCAATAAAAAGTTGGATACAAAGTAGTTAGCACCACAAAATGATACTTCTGTATTTTCTAAAGAGTAGTGTAGGTGGGTAAAAGTCCAAATAAAGAAAGTCTCGCTGCTCCAGGTGAGGAGAGGGAAGCCCGCCTCGGCTCGCCTCCGTATACAATAGTAAAGAAAAGAATTGGCCGCACTCCACGATAAATCTAAATTCTGGTTTAATGGGCGAACATCCCAAGTATTACAAACAGTGTACAGGTAGATGCATTTCACACACTAATAGGTGCGCTTATTCATTACGTAATGAGTAGGTAATGAATAAGCGCACCTGTTAGTGTGTGTGAAACGCGTCTACCTGTACACTGTTTGTAATACTTGGGATGCTTGCCCATTAAACCAGAATTTTGATGTATCGTGGAGTGCGGCCAATTCTTTTCTTTACTAGTGTGGGTGGGTAGTGCTCGGAGGTGGATAGGGTGGAGAAGACAAGGGAAGGAGGGAGTATCTGCACCTATTCTCTGATAAAAAAAAAGCTATGGTTGCTAGGATGCCACTCCTTTATATGGCAAATGGTGGCAAGTTTGACCAATAGAGGTCGCATTAAATCAAATACACATCACCATGAAAACACCTTGAAAAGTTTGCTGTATATCCTCATCCATTCAAATTTTAAGTAAACATAAAATTGGGTTTGTGGAACCAAATAAATATAATGGAGATTTCAATCCTTTTTAACAATACTAAGCAGAATTTCTCAACCATTTTAACTAGGAGTAACCCTTAAAATGATTTTCAGCTCTGAGAGGACTTTTGGTAAAACCAATTCAGTGGTGGTCAGTTGGAAAAACTTCTTACATCTGTGACTAGTGAGAAAAATGCCCCCTTTATAATGGCTGTTCTATTGTTGCCCCACAGACAGCCTAAAAAGTTAATTGGTGTTGTGCAGCTGGCTCTGCCAAATAGTGTTGAACTTGAAACTATCTAGGTACCGTCAAATGGGAGGTCAACCAGCCACAGCTTAAGGAACCCCTAGCAACCTCTGAAGGAACCCAAGGATTCCACGAAACCCTGATTGAGAATAATTGATATAAGGCTTGCAGTCAGCGTTCACGTCTTGATGAAATAAGCTTAAAATCTGGGTTGCAATGGAATATTCACATTTCAATATTTCACAGAGATCTAATTAAAACAAAAGTTTTTTTCAGGAGGACATAATAAATAAAGCAAGTATGAACAGAAAATGTATACAAATAATTTTAAAATACAAAGCAATTTACAAACTATAAAAAATATTTTTTTAAATAAATAAAGATAAGAGTTGGGGGAACAGTTTGAACTGAGCAAACGTTTGGCCCGAACATCGCCTGTTTGCATGTTCAGCAAACAACCGAATTTGCGGGGAGCTGGGCGAGATGTTTGCCTACCCGACACTCCACAATGCACTGCGTGCTGCACAGTGCATTCTTAGTCATCCGGTCGATGATGTCACATGGGGACAGTGTCACCAGGGGACATTTCCAGGTGGTCCCTCCTCTTACCTATATAAGAACTGTCAAACGGCAGAGCCTGCAGTCAGCAGTTTAGCCTTCATCGCGGGCGGAGCTTTTTTTCTGGATCCGACAGTGGCGGCGAGCGTCGCAATTAATGATGGCTCTACACTGGGGGACAAACTGTGTGTGTGTTTTTATTTCTTTTTGACACTTTTTTGGTGAATGGATAGGGGTACTATGGGTACGACCCCATACTCATTTAAACAGGGGGGGGGGGCCGGGATCTAGGGACTTCCAGATTCTGATAAGCCCCCTTCCCACAGAGCCCCACAACCACAGCCCAAGATTGTCAGGAAGAGGTCCTTGTCCCCCAAAGCACCCCCCCCATGTTGAGGGCATGTGGCTTGGAATGGTTCAGGAGGGGGGCACTCGCTTGACCCCCCCTTTCCTGGCCTGCCAGGCTGCATGCTCAGATAGGGGTCTAGTATGAAATTTGGAGGGGACCCCACGTCCACATTTTTTTAATTTTGGCATGGGGTTCCCCTTAAAATCTATACCAGACCCCAAGGGCCTGGTATGGATTGGTGGGGATCCCCACACCATTTTTTAAAACATTTTTCTATTGCCGGCAAT
This sequence comes from Pelophylax lessonae, assembly GCF_965119305.1. NCBI lineage: Eukaryota > Metazoa > Chordata > Amphibia > Anura > Ranidae > Pelophylax > Pelophylax lessonae. Next base: position 611,387,023 of record NC_138770.1, on the reverse strand, counting down.
GGTATTGGATTGCCGTCAATTTAAATGTAATTTTTTATTTTTTTTCATTTATAAATGTCAGTTTTGCTGCAGCAGGTTCTATACACAGTACAGATGCGCCACTTTACAGGCAGACTAAGGGGACCCCCCCAGCACTATATTTAAAGGACCTTTTCATTTTTTTGTTTCACTATAAGCATCATTAAATCACTGCTCCCTGTAAAAACAATCGTTTTAATAAAACATTTTTGCATTGATACATGTCCCCCAAGTCAGTACCCGGGCCCCCGTACCCTTTTAATGGCCAATAACTTGCATATAAGCCTTCAAAATGGGCACTTTGTATTTTTAAAGTTCAGGTCCCATAGACTTTAATTGGGTTTGGATTTTGGTTCCCAACTTTTGTGATGTTCGAGAGTTCTGGCGTGAACCGAACTGGGGGGTGTTCAGCCCAACTCTAATTAACCACTTGCCGACCAGTCACTGGGACTGTACTGCGGCAAAGTGGCTTGTTCCCGTCCAGCGACGTAGACCTACGTTGCTGGACTCCTCCCCTTGTGGGCGGTGCTCACGTGCCGCCGGAGGCTCACTCCCGCTGTTTTCAGTCACAGCGGGAGTCGGGCCAGGGGAGGAGCGGCGGTGATCACCGCCGCTCTTCCCCGATCGTCGGGGAATCGAGTCTGGAGATCCGCCCGCTTGTGTAAACAAAGCGGGCGGATCTCCTAAGTGACAAACAGTGACAGATTGCAGGATTCAGCATAGCTGAATCTGCGATCTGTCCCTGTGCCACTCAGTCACCTCCCCCCACACATGTCAGTAAGCACCAGGCATACATTAACCCCTCCCTCTCCCACCCTAATGTCACTGGTACCCCCAAAAGTGTCAAAAATGTCAGTCAAGGGTCCGATCTGTCCACCGCAATGTCGCAGTCCCGCAAAAAAAATCGCAGATCGCCGCCATTACTTGTTAAAAAAAAAACACCAAAAATGACAGAAATCTTTCCCTTAGTTAGTAAATGCAATAACTTTTGCGCAAACCAATCAAAATATGCCTATTGTGATTTTTTTACCAAACATAGGTAGCAGAAAACAAATTGGCCAAAAATTTAAAAAAAATTAGATTTTTTACATTTTTTGGGGGGGGAATTTCATATAAAAAAATGTGAAAAATATTGTTATTTTTTCAAAATTTACGCTCTTTTTTTGTTTATAGCGCAAAAAGTAAAAATCGCAAAGGTGATCAAATACCACCAAAAGAAAGCTCTGTTTGTGGGAAAAAAAGGACGTAAATTTTGTTTAGGTACGGCGTTGCACGACTGCACAATTGTCAGTTAAAGTTGCACAGTGCCTAATCGCAAAAAGTGGCCTGGATGTAAGATAGCAAAATCTTCCGGTGGTAAAGTGGTACAAAAGATAAGGTGGTACAAAAAAAAATTGTAACTTGTCTATAAAATCTATACTTAGTTACATAAATTGCACAGTCTGTCTGAAGGTGATTTGCTAACGCAGGTGATTAAGGTGAAGCTTTGTTCACTTTACATTTTCTTTACACATCATTGGGTGTTCACAGTGAATATGATTTTACCTTATTTACCAAGTGCAATGATTATTCTTGCTACCACTACTTTTTTGGAAAATTAACCTCTATTTACATTAAAATAACTGTGCAAAACTTACTGTGACTGCACATTATTTTGTTTCAATATAGCACTTAAGAAAGTAGTATAGTTTGTCAGTCTGTGCCACAATTATCGTAAATTATGAAACTTAGACATGGCCTTGACAATGTTTAGCCCGGTGTTCTAAATAACAAAATTTATAATAGTTTTCATTTTTCAATTTGGAAATCTTGGGCTACTGAGCTGCTAAGTTGAAAACTTGTTCCTCAGTTATTAACAGGAACCTTATCAGGGATGTTAAATAACTGTGACCATTAGTAGCATTTCCTAATGCACAAGCATTTTTGTAGGAAAGACAAAGGACTATTATTGTAGGTGAAAGTGGACAGATGAGATGCTATTGCAATAGGACTGTTCATGGAATTTTTTACTTTTATATTTTAAAGTAGTATCAGATCTGAAACACAAGGTATTCCTTGTAAGAAAGACACAAAACCACTGACAAGTACATTTATCTACATTTTGAGTGCTAAAGAAAAATTATCATTGTATTTCTTTTTTTAAAAGAAATTTCATGTGAAAGAGTAGTTTTTGATATCTAAACAAGATGGGGAAAGGACCCGCGAGGAGTTCCACACAAAGGAAGGGGGCAACCTGCAGTTTCTTCTTAATACAACTTTATTTGAAAAAATCAAAATAATATGAAAATTAAAGCATACACAATAGGTGGTTGTACAACAATGCTGGGTAAAAAGTGACAATGATAATGAAAAGTGCAGCGCTAAAACAATAAGACAATAAAAACATCAATGGATAAATGAAGAGTCTATGAATGGCACACAGTAGTCTTGTAAAAAAGAGGAGAAAACAGTCCAATAAGAAATCCCAATGAAAGTACTCAGTGCTGATCAGTAAACAGGACACAAGTGCTTGTTCAGTGCAATCCTTCACCAGAGGTGCTAGCCTCTCACCTGTAGGCTGTGAAAAGACAGCCTTAAAAGTACACTCCCAGCAATGTGAAAATCCTGACCAGGACAGCAATCACAGAGGGCATCTCTCCTTTTTGTTAAGGTGTTCACAACGATCCCCATGTAATAGAAAGGGGGCAGACCATAGTGCAATATGTTTCAAACACCACAATTTATTGATAAAACAAATGGACAGCCTCTTACAGGTAATGCAAAAACGAGCAGTACAGCAATCCAGCTGGTCTCCAGACAGAGCGGAACGCTCTGCTGACAGGGGCTACGAGTGACGTCACGATCTCCTCTCCCTTGCGCACGCGTATCGTCCGTGGGCGGGACTTCCTCAGCGTATGGGCGGAGGGGCGGACGTCACTCTTTTTATATGCATCACTCCGCTCAATTCAGCGTCGCTGCTGGCATAGCAACGTCGGAGGAAAACCGGAAGTGCCCCCAAAAGACTACAAGACTACTGTGTGCCATTCATAGACTCTTCATTTATCCATTGATGTTTTTATTGTCTTATTGTTTTAGCGCTGCACTTTTCATTATCAGTTTTACATTGGGTTTTACATATTTTTTACCTTGGTATCAGCTGCTTTTATCTATTTCCATCCATTTATTTATTCATGCTTGCGCTGATATTCTTGTTTTTTCATTAAAAAGTGACAATGTCATTAAAAACACAGACGCGGGACCCCAACCATGTTCACACGTCCATCCACTCGCATAGCAAAGGTAAAGCAGCAAAGCAGGAAAGTATTAGGGTCAGAGTGAGTCTTAGGAAACCCCTGGGTTATCAGCTACGCATCAGCTATTCACTTCACAGGTGACCTCTAGGCTCTATTCACCCTTAGCAAAGGTAGCTTCTAAATAGATTTAGGCTCCATTCACACTAAGGCGACTTGTCAGGCAAATTGTCAGCCTGACAAGTCCCGGTCCTTCACCATCCATTGACTGCTACAGGACCCGTTCTAATAGGAGCGACACAAGTCGCTCCGACTTAGAAAAAGGGTCCTGTACTACTTCGGGGCGACCTCGGAGCGACTTGCATAGACATTCATTATATGAAGTTCATGCAAGTCGCGGTGCACGCGACGTGTGAAGTCGCCCCCGAAGTCGTGCCGCTTCAGTGTGCATGCGGTCTTAACCTGAAAACTCCATGCTGTACATGATCAATGCGGATGATTGCTTCAATATATGCTTAAAGCCATTTATTTCTGCTAACACTTTAGAAGCAAGTTATCCTTTAATGCAGGTTGAGAGTTGCTGTTTATTTGCCTAAAGCCTCAGCTACTGCCCTATTGCTTATTCTGCTTATGAGGCTCAGCTGGAGTATCCCTTTGATATCCTGATCGCATGCAGTTGAGGGATTATTAGCATTGGAGGCCTAATCAGAGACATTTACATATCCATCAATGCAGAATCATCTGCCATAACTTAAGTGGAAGATTACTGAGATAAATCTATGACTAGTGTATCTATTGTGGAGCTACCTTTGCTAAGGGTGAATAGAGAGCCTAGAGGTCACCTGTGAGGTGAATGGCTGATGCGTAGCTGACACAAAAGGGGTTTTCTAGAACTCACTGTAACCTTATTACTTTATTGTTTTGCTGCTTTACCTTTTGTTATGCGAGTGGATGGACGTGTGAGCATTGTTGGGTCCTGGGCCTGTGTTTTTATTGACAACATTGTCACTTTTTACCCAGCACTGTTGTGCAATCACCTATTGTGTACGCCTTAATTTTCATATTGTTTTGATTTTTGCAAATAAAGTTGTGTTAAGGAGAAACCGCAGGTTGTCCTCTTTCTTTGTGTGGAACTATACTGGCAGGTCCGTTCCCCATCTTGTTTTGTACATTGATTTGTTCAATAGCGGAGGCCCCCCTTTCTTTTCTTTTCTTTTAGGTGAGTCAGTGCTCCTTGTCTGACTGGTCCAGGGAGACTTTAGGGCCATCAGGATCTTGCCTCATCTGTTTTTAAAACCACATTCTGATTTTAGTTTTTGATATCTGGGTTGACATTTTCCTTCACAATGGAAAGTTAGAAGAAATCTCTATAAAGTGTAGAGAGATTCCTTGTCATCAGAATAGGCTCCTTTGGAAGTTTTCCCTTCACCTAATGTTCTTGTGGCATCTCTAAAATTTTGGATTTCCCATCTCTCTTTGCCTCAGTGAGAATTTTCACCAGCACAAATAGAGAGAGGAAATTTTAAATTTAAAATGAGGACACGAACATCTGTGATAAGTTTGAACTCATAAAGTAAGGCGCTGTTATAAAAACTGTGTACAAAATACCTATAGTGACATCCAGTGCAAGTTAAGAATAAATGTGTAAAAAAACAGTACATAGATTAAAATACCATAAACTACAAAACCTTTATCCAATTAGTGGTAAACAAGTGAACAAATCTCAACCCACTACAGAGTTGCATAAAGTGCAAATAAAAAATGAATGTATCTGATAAATGCACAATATCATCCATGTTGCATTAGGTACAGTGGATGTTACAGTAATACTGGAAATTCCAACGTGTTTCAACATCCAATATATTGTCTTATTCAGGTAATTGATTTACCACTCTGTGGCTATAAATGGCCATCATGAAGTACATGTCTATTGTATATTCAATGATACATGTTGAACACATATATATATACCAACTTTCTTCTACTAAGTTTGAATTTCCAGTATTACTGTAACATCCACTGTACCTAATGCAACATGGATGAATTTCACCACATTCTGCCATGTAACATTCCCAAAAAAAAAAAAAAAATTAAAAATCAATTTTTTTTTTACATTTTAGGCCAATTTGTTTTCTGCTACATATTTTTGGTAAAAAAAAATCACAATAAATGTATTTTGATTGGTTTGCGCAAAAGTTATTGCGTCTACAAACTAGGGGAAAGATTTATGTCATTTTTATTGTTTTTTTTTTTTTACTAGTAATGGCGGCGATCTGCAATTTTTTGGGGGACTGCAACATTGCAGCTAACAGATTGGACCCCGGACTGACATTTTTGACACTTTTGGGGGGACCAGTGACATTACTACAGTAATCAGTGCTAAAAATATGCACTGTTACTGTAATAATGACACTGGCAGGGAAGGGGTTAAATGTTTACCTAGGGGCGTGTTTCTCACTTTGGGGGGAGTGGCTTGTGAAATGACCATAGAGACCTGTGATCCTATATAGAAGGATCACAGGGGCTCTATGATCATTCCAGGGAGAAGAACGGTCAGCTGTGTTTACAACAGCTGCCCATCCTTCTCTTTCAGCGGGGAACGATCGCGGGTGTCAGGACGGCAATCAGAGCCACCTGACCCATGCATTGGCTTCCCAGTTGATGAGCGGCGTGCGCTCGCCCCCTAGCTGCAGGCGCGCGACCGCCGTAGCCCTACGTCGGTTTGCCTGGGAGAGCCACGCTGGTCGGCAACCGGTTAAAGTAAATCTAAACTCTAACTGGAATACATTTAGTTTTCCAAAGAACTATATATCATCCATATTTGCATCATGTTTTCCCCATATAATATAATACTGTTTTTTTCATTCTTTTTAGCCATTTCCTGTCTACATGCACTTGCTCCAGCATCACCTGCTCATTATTGCTCTCGCAAAATTAAAAGCCACAGGAAAAGTGTTAGAACATGAAAGATTTAATACAGAATGTTTAATACAGAATTGTTTAATACAGAATTATTTTTTTAAAGTTTTTTTTATTATTTGTTAAGAATAATTTTTTACTGTTTGTTTATATAATAGTTTTGCATATACTGCCCTTTTAATTTTATTTAAGTTCTTCAGTTAGGCTCTGTTCACGTACCCTGAATGCCTAATTGCCCAAATGTAGACTGGGACTTAATCTGGGCTTTATAGTCCATTGGTGCTCCCATTTTAGATTGCTGTGCAAATAAAAAAAACATTTTACAATTGCTATTCAAAGCTTATATTAGATTTTAGTGACTGAGTTTGCATATATAGACAACCGAAAGAAGGATTCCAGGTATAAATATTTTATACATAGTTACATCCAATGTTACTATGTATATACCATACCTGGTCTAGGTATTGCCCCTGGAAGCTGGAAATCACTGAAGTAGACACTGCTTCTCCAGTTATCTCCACTAGCTTCTAGGTACAGCGCTGAGCGGCTGGCCTGCTGCATTGTGAACACAGGAGGTTGGCCGCTCAGCGCTAAGTAAACACCTGACAAAGGGTATAACCGCCCACCAATTTATCCAAAACTAAAAGTTTTGCCTTTACTTCAAAAGTATTATTTGATTTTTATATTTTGATTTTTTTTATCTTATTTTATTTCTAAGCAAAAAAAATATAAAACTTGCCATACGCTGCTTTAATTTTGGCTGATTTAAATTCGAGCTGTGGGTGGCCCTATTGGCAAACCTGCCCATCCCTGCTCAACAAAAGTCAATTTTTTAAATAACTTTTGTCAAAGGAATCAGTCTGCAAGTTCTTGTCCGAACAGTGCCTGCATTCAATCAGATGCAAGTGGGGCTCAGGTATTCAGTGGTCGCTGCTCTAGAAGGCAGCTGACATTCCTCTATCCACTCTATCCACACCGCTTAGTGTGGATGGGGGAATTGATAGATTCTTCTTCTTCAGCCCATGGTGCAGAGTGAGATGAATTACATACCCAATTCAGTGGTTACAACACGTGATCATTCAGACTAGATTGTAGTTTTGGTTTTCTTCCAGGTAAGTCTTTGCTCTAAATATAGCAATAAAAAATTATTCTAGATTAACTGGTTCCCGCCTTGCCTACGGCCGAATGACCCCAGAGCCAGCCTCTCGTCAAGCCGAGTGGATATCATATGACGCCCTCCTGGGGGGCGCCTCGCGCGTGGCCGTGGGGCTGCACAGCCGCGCAATCTGTTACCGGCTGCATCCACCAGACACTGCTGATGACTGCTCACTGTACAGGCCCACTGCTGGTACCATGTGACTGTTGTAACCAATCACAGCAGGTCACATGACAGTTATAAACAATGGATGGCTTCCTTTCAAGATCACAATGATCACATGGTACAGACTTGGCCAATCACAGCCCATCTGTGCCATGTGATCAGCTGTGGCCAATCACAGCTAATCACAACAAAATAAACTAAATGAATCAATTTCATTCAGTAAAATGCTTGCCTATAGCAATAAAATGTATTGCTATAGGCAAGCATAATGTTTACAAAAAAATAAAAATACTGATCACTTCCCTATGTACTACCATATATACTATGGTAACATTATTTTGCTCTGGTAAAAGTGTGTTAAAACATTTTGTAAAAAAAGAAGAGAAAAAATATAATTTTTTTTTTTTTTTTTGTACAGTCGCCAGTTAGTATCCCTGATCATTGCCGCACCAGTTATATGACGACGCTGTACTGCACTGGTGACAGTATGTACAAAAAGAAATTCTTACTAAATACCTTGGGCTGTCTACATTCCAAAAAGGGGTAATTTGAGGGATATCTGTACTGTCCTTACATTTGAAGGCCTCAAGAAATGAAAAAGGCTGTCAGTACATCAGGGCTAATCAATTTTCAGATATATACCATAGTTTGTGGACTGTATTGCTTTCCTAAAGAAAAAAACAATATACACTGATTTGGGTAATTTTCACCAAAGAAATGTAGCAGAATAGATTTTGGACTAAAATTATGAAGAAAGATTATTTATTTACAAAATTTTATAAAAGAAGCAAAGAAAACGTGTTTTTTTTTTTAAATTTTTGTTTATTTAGCAAAAGATAAAAAAACCCAGTGGTGATTAAATACCACCAAAAGAAAGCTCAATTTGTATCAACAAAATGCTAAAAAATTTTGTTTGGGTACAGTGTTGTATGACTGTGCAATTGTCATTCAAAGTCCAGCAGTGCTGCAAGCTGAAAAATGGCCTGAACGGGAAGGGGGTAAAAGTGCCCGGTAATGAAGTGGTTAAAAGCTGTTAGATAGAGCAAGCAAATGGCAGCTTCCATATTTCTCCATATTTCATTTTATACCAGTGGTTCCCCCTTAAATATTCTACGAGCCATAAAAATAAAACTTGATGTGTAAAAAGGAAAGCATAACATCCATCGAAGGTCCAGACGATACATAATAATTATAAAACAGACCAGACAAAATGATTCCCTTTTCATAACGCCCACTTACTTTTCACAAGCCAAAACCTCTTGCAGAAATTAGGCAACACAGCAGTGAATGCTTTCAAATTACCAGAAATAATTATCTCCTCTCCATGACGATTGAGCCACATAAAAGTCTCCCTGCCCAACTTCTCATTTTAACTTGTTTTAAAGTGTGGGAAAGTATAATATTTATAGGGTCCTGCGTGGATTCTGTATCGCCCACATAACGGCGTCACCCTGTATAGTGCAGAAGCCAGCAGGCTAGACTCTATGATAGCCTCATGAATTTATTTCAGAGTTCTGCTACATTTTTAATGTGTTAGTCTTCAGATAATCATCTCGAGTGGCTTTTATATTTTCCTGTTTCTGTTCAACATTTTTGGAATAAAATAGTATAGAGATAACGTGAAATGTTGCTGCCCCAGCTGTAATATATAAGACAGTTGTAATTTATAGATGTATACATTTGTCTGCAAGGCTGACTGTAAATTTACATTTTGTTAGGTACTGTTGTTAGATACTATACAAAAGCATTGACCCTTTGGGGTTGGTTTAATAGAAGAATAGAGAATATTCACTTAAAGTGCATCTAAACCCAAAGTAGAAGCCCTGTCTAAACCTATCTAAGCCTAAACCTGCTCCTACTCCCATTCTAAGCCCTATGCTGACTAGGGATGATCGAACTTTTGAAAAGTTCGGTTCGACCAGAACACCCGAATTTCCCAAAAGTTCAGTTCGGATTTCAGAACCCCATTGAAATCAATGGGACCCGAACTTCGGTAATCAAAAAACACCATTTTTAAGCCCTAAAACCCAATAAATGCCCCTAAAAAGTGCCTAGGGTTCTGGGTCATGCCCCATTAACTATTAATCACACAAAAAAGTTCTTAAAAATTGTCATTTTTGATAAAAAAAGCCAATTATTGAAAAAAAAAAAGAGAGATTTTTTTATTTTGACTTTGGATTTAGTATCTGGGGGGTCTAAAAGGTGTACATGTGAAGTTTTAGCTCTGTAGCATGTCCAGAACCATGAAAGAAAAAAGATAATTTTTCAGTAGAACAGGGATGTGGGACCCTCCTTTAACACCTATATGATCTTTTTTTCTGGTTCTGGACATGCTACAGAGCTGAAACTTCACAGGTACACCTTTTAGACCCCCCAGACACAAAATCACACAAAAAAAGTTCTTAAAATTTGTCATTTTTGATAAAAAAGCCAATTATTGAAAAATTAAAAAAAAAAAAAAAAAAAGAAAGAGATTTTTTGATTTTTAGTATCTGGGGGTCTAAAAAGTGTACATGTGAAGTTTCAGCTCTGTAGCATGTCCAGAACCATAAAAAAAAAGATTGTTTGTATTAGAAAACTATCAGCACAGGAGGTTGGCTTCGCTGCTGTAACACCTTGCCGGTTTAATAGAAGGCATTTTTTTGGGTTCTTTGCAGTCAGGAAAAACATCTGAACTTGTGTATAGTTGTACTGTGCACAAGTTCTGATGTTTTGCCTGCCTCCAAAAACCCCCCAAAAAAATGCCAGCAAAAACACACCTGGGCATTTTTTTTTGACGCTAGCGTTTTTTTTGGCATTTTTTGGGGTTCTTTTGAGGCAGGCAAAACATCTGAACTTGTGTATAGTGGTGTATATACACACATACATATATTTATATACACACCTAGACATATATAGGTGTGATAGTAGCAGAAATATATGCTTGCGCTAATGAAATCATTTACAGTAATATATTTCTGCTACTATCACACCTATATATGGCTAGGTGTCTATATACATATAATTATGTGTGTATATATACCACTATACACAAGTTCAGATGTTTTGCCTGCCTCAAAAAAACCCCCAAAAATGCCCAAAAAAACGCTAGCGTCAAAAATAAAATGCCCAGGTGTGTTTTTGCTGGCATTTTTTGGGGGTTTTTGGAGGCAGGCAAAACATCAGAACTTGTGCACAGTACCACTATACACAAGTTCAGATGTTTTTCCTGACTGCAAAGAACCCAAAAAAATGCCTGCTTTGAAACCGGCAAGGTGTGAAAACCGAGGAGAGAAGCTAACCCCCTAAACTGAAAGTTTTCTAATACATACAATCCTTTTTTTTCTGGTTCTGGACATGCTACAGAGCTGAAACTTCACAGATACACCTTTTAGACCCCCCAGACACAAAATCACACAAAAAAGTTCTTAAAAATTTTCATTTTTGATAAAAAAGCCAATTATTGAAAAAATTAAAAAAAAAAAGAGATTTTTTTGATTTTTACTTTGGATTTCAGATCTGGGGGGTCTAAAAAGTGTACATGTGAAGTTTCAGCTCTGTAGCATGTCCAGAACCATAAAAAAAAGATCGTTTGTATTAGAAAACTTTCAGCTCAGGGGGTTGGCTTCGCTGCTGTAACACCTTGCCGGTTTAATAGAAGGCATTTTTTTGGGTTCTTTGCAGTCAGGAAAAACATCTGAACTTGTGTATAGTGGTACTGTGCACAAGTTCTGATGTTTTGCCTGCCTCCAAAAACCCCCAAAAAATGCCAGCAAAAACACACCTGGGCATTTTTTTTTTTTTTTTGACGCTAGCGTTTTTTTTGGCATTTTTTGGGGTTCTTTTGAGGCAGGCAAAACATCTGAACTTGTGTATAGTGGTATATATACACACATAATTATATGTATATAGACACCTAGCAATATATAGGTGTGATGGTAGAAGATATTTATAGAAAATTACAACAGCTGCAGATTGAAAAGGAAAGGACGTTTTTAATATTATTCAATTACAATATGATTTGTGTCACAATTGTATATGCTATATTGTTTTTTCTTTATTTGATGATTTTTTCCCCATGAAAGTGAATTTACCCTTTAAATCTAATAAGTTCAAACAAAACATACCAGCAAGGTAGATCCACAGAAACTTCGTGTCGTAGGATGATAATGCTTTTCCCTTCAAATCATTTTTACTGAATTTTTTTTTTATATTACATACACACACTGTATACATTTTTAACCCCTCATTATCCACATTAGAGAGCCCTAAAAATATATACCTTGCAATTAAAACCATTATTCCGCATAGCACAATTACAATCCTATATCTTTCAATCACTTTACCAAAAATAAAATTTATGTAAACCATCTTCATATCTTCTACCATCAACATATACGGTATTATCCCCATTAAGGCACTATATTTCAATATTAAAACACCCCAAACATTTAATATTAGGTACGAAATCTATCAACATTCACAGTTCCAGGTGCCAGACCTGGAGCATCTAACCAGGGTTTTCACAATTTATCAACTTTCATTACACATCTCCTTGCATAGGTATGTTTCTCTCTCACTAGTTTGCTGTTAAGAGCTTTCTACCTTTCTGAATAAGAAGGTGGTAGAGAAGATAGCCACCTCTGGACTTCAGGTTTATGAGACTAATAGAGGCATTGATGGACCACTATCTGTATAGCAGGGGTACAAATTCATACTCCATATAACTGTAGCACCCCACAGGTAGGTGCTAGGTAAAGATACAGTGGGCCTTGTATACCTAACAGCAGGGCTGTGATTTAATAGTTAGTGTCATGGTTTCCAGGTGTGCCTGCTGAAGGGGAAGTCTCCCCACTGGCTCCTATGAGAGGCTTCTCATATGGCGGTGGATGAAACCCAATCAGGGGACACATCCAGGCTTGTAACTACCCCAGGAGGCAGATTGTGCTGCAAAGGATTCTAGGAGTGGGTATAAGTTTGGGGGTGGCACATGACACAACGTCTTTGGTGGTAGCAGAGTCCCAGGAAGGAGAGTGCGGCTGTCTCTCCTCCTGTCTTAGGAAGGTGGATGTCTCGGGGTGTCGCCTGAGTGTCCAGTGCGTGCTGAGTGAGCTGAGGGGATCCGGTGTGCCGAGAGCCTACGTAGAGAGAGAGGGGTCCAGTCCCAGGAAAGCCTACACAGGTCATGAGTACTGAGGATTGCCGCTGGGGGTCTGCCTGAAGTTAGAGGGGACCACTCAGGAAGAGGTTCTAGGATCCAGTGCCAGCTAGTTGGAAAGGGGGTACCTAGGTTGAGGACCCTGAAGCTACAGAGGGGGTACATAGTCAGTGGACCCCGAAGAGTTCAAGTTAAAGGGGGCACCTGTGGTTGGGCCCTGAATTGTACAGAGTGTGTCAGTTGCAAGTACAGCTATACAGAGTTCTACTTCATTCTACCTCAAGCTAGTCAAAGCGGGGGACAGTATTCAGTGACTTCCACAGCACACCCGTGTCAGGAGTTCTACAGTTCTCAGTCCTGGTTCTTCTGGACTAATAGTCGAGGATTCAGAACTTCTGTGTACAGGATATTTACAGTGTTAGAGAGCGTTGGCTGGCGCTGGCTGGCGTGAAGGAAGTGCCAACGGGCATTTTCCAGGAGTAAAGTCCCACATGTAATTAGTTCAAGCCTCAAGGAGTATCCCACTCATTCCCTTCTCCCATCCCCTTTAAACCAAATAAAAACCACAAACAAAGATGCCGGAGTTGTCGCTACTTCAGTTGTCACACCCAGGGTCACAGCTCACATGGGCTGGAGAGAGTACCGGTACTGATGACAGACCCAGTAACTTTATAACTTAGGGCATCTCCACAGCATATGAATGAGAGTCCCAGGTGAACTCCCACACCTTGGGCAGGAAGCATCCAGTCGTTGCCCATATAAAAAAAAAAAAATTGTGGTGTACAATACACCATATGAAGTATAAAAAGTTGCATCAATTTTAGTGACGAGATAATGAAATTACCTAAACTGATTTGAAAATGTAATTCATGTTCATCTGACAAAGCTTACTAAGTTCAGCTGCGGCATTGCCACACTTTTCTGTTCACTTCCAATATGAACTACAAACAGCCATACCAATGCACATTCCAGTGGCACATTCTACCAAAGTCACTGCAGTAAAACAATAATGTTCATCTGCTTCTGGAAAATACACAATTTCACACCAAGTTCATAGAAAAAGTCTACATGATGTGCACAGGACAAAGGAGCGAAAACATGTGGAAAGTGAGGAAAAAAAACTATATTTGTGTGTAGCTACTCGGCCCTGAGCACGAGTGACTCTTTCAATTTAGTGTTGTTTGGCTGTACTTAGCCAAAGCTGAGATTGATAAGTCTGTATTCACTTGGTCTTTCCTAAGTCAAGTGTTGTTGTTTGCTTTTGCTGGCTGCTGGTGTATGTCCCTGGCATTACAGCAAAAGGAACCAATTATTCTGGGTTATGAATAATTATAAAGTATGAAGTTTGTTGTCAGTGGTGCAGGCAGAGAGAGAGGATATAAATATATGGGTGTGACCTGGTGAAGCTCTCTTAGAATGAGGGTGTGTTCTTGATGTCTTGTCTTCCAAGGCCTACTGCCTAATGGGGGGCGCACCCATGTGTTTGTAAGAGCAGTCTGCGGCCTAGTCTCACACTACCCTGCTAGATGTGGCATTTCCTAGCAGGAGTGAGCCATCCTGGGAATAAGTACCAGTGAGGAACATCAACTGGAGGTACTTGAAAAGTTGGAGTTTGCCTTGGACCTTACAGGGAGTGGGGTGTCTAACCCAGGGAGCTCCAATCACAGAATGCCACTCCAGCCTAAAGGGTATTTACCTGTGAAGACTGTGAGTATGATTTTTCTTGGAGTCTGCCTTGCCCTTTGAGTTTTTGGTGCCCTAACCCTCTCTCCCATGAGTTTATGGTGGTTAATATAATGTTTATGAATCTTAAAGTGGCTGGCAGCCATTTATGCACAACCCTACTATATGTGACACCACTCTGAGGTGAAATATTATATTATTGTCATGCAATAGTGTCTGGCAGCTTACCTTCTCCTCATGTCTCCATTAGAGGCCAGACTCCCCTTCTGGCTGCTTTTTATCATCTCTCCTCCCTGTTTGGCTCCACCCCAGGCCATTCCAGGAAGTCTATATTAACCAGTGCACTGCAGGTCTGCTTTGCTGTTCAACAGTGTTTGTTAGTTTGTGTTCTTGTATGCCGTGTGCTTCATTTACCTTTCTGTGTACCGACCTTGGCTCGTCTCTGACTATTCCTGTTTGCCTGTGACCCTGACCTTTGGCCTGTCCCTTGGTTACCCTCGTCTGCCTATTGCCTAATGCATGGATTCCAGTGTTTTTTTTTAAGCCAGAGGCTCTAATAGGCTTCTAAAAAGGGTGGGCTCAGTGCGCGCAGTTGTGTGAATATTCACTATTGCCACACTGATTCCTGGCCAGTCAGGAAGCGGGTCCTAAGACCCATTTCCCGATTGGTCGAAAGGAAATGCCATGCTATTGGCCAAGGAGCGGAGGAGGAGGAGTGAGGAGACGGAGGGGGAAGCAACCAGGGTGAGTGAGCGGGTGACCGGGGGGGGGGGACAGTCTGGGCTGGAGCTGGTGTGGGACAGTGCGGGCTGGTGCTGGTGAGGGACTGGAGACAGTGCGGGCTGGAGCTGGCGTGGTCAGGGGGTTATGGTGTGGTCTGTCTGCCGCCCCCCGGCCCATGGAGCACCAGCCGCCACTGAACCCTACAGACTAAGCCTGGGATGCCATTAAAGGTCATGTGCGTGTAAGGCAGGCGTCCCAATACATTTAACAATAATGTACAGTGCAGTGAGTAAGTGTTGTCACCCAAGGGAAGGAAGTCTATTACTGGCAGTATCACCAGATGGCAGTCACCACATCTAATGACTGATAAACTATACTATATTAAAATTTGTTCCTGAGTTTAAACCTTTTTAAACGAAGAATATGTGTGTCTCTAGTGCAGTTTTGAAGTGCAGTATAGAAAAAATGCAAAGCTTAAACGTTTCAGCATTAAATATTTTTATACAAAAGGAAGATTACGGATATATTGTAACTTGTCACAAATTTTTTTTAAGATTAACTACAAGGCTGTATGGAGATTGACTTCCCAGTCATGGGCAACTATCCATGGCAGAGGAGTTTGATATAACCTGGGGGGATACAAGCTGAGCAAAAAATCAACATTAATTTTGACCTATTAAAATGTTATGAAGCTACACGAGTACATTTGTTAAAGCGCTTAAAGATGAGAAATGAAAAAGCTCAAAGGTGACAATAAATCTGAAAAAATAATGAACAAATGTTTTCCGCAATACTAAAATGGTGTAATTTAATATAAAGAAAAAAGGGTTCCTCTTCTTGTCTGGCGGACGTTGTTAAAAAAAGCTTTCGATTCTGAGTCCAAATATGAGTCTCCTCGCGTGTCTGGTTACAAACGTAGTGAAAGTTATTTTAGAAAATTAGGTGCATGAGTGATACCCATTTGTTGCATTATAAGATTATACGTATTTTCTGTAAACTTTTTCCCAGTTGATTTTGCCTTATTTAAGTAGTAAGTCAGTTTATCACTCTGTTTCTCTTTTGTTGGTCTGATTCTGAAGCAACAAACATATTAGGTTTCTCATAGGCTTAAGGACAGTGGTTTAAATAAAAAACTGGTGACGGCAGATTCAATTTTCGCTCCTCTCAGAAGAGTCATGAAAAGATGGTTCTTTCAAAAACATCCCCAAAAAGTGTATTTGTACGGTAGGAGTTGTTCATTCTTTTTACACTTTACAAATTATGTGTACAATATTCCAAATGATTGAGTTCAGGTGTTACTATTAATGCTACGACATATAAAGATATTTTAGATAAACCATGCCCTTCGGACCTTGGGTCATTGGTTTGGGGAAGACCCTTTTCTGTTCCAACTTCACTATGCCCCCCTGGCAGCAAACCAGTTTCATGTGGTTTATTGAGTTTAGTATCAAGGAAATTGAGTGGCCTGGAAAAGCCCTGACTTCAAGCCTGCCTACGGAACACCTTTAGGGTGAAATTGTAACTTTAACTGTGAGTCAGGTCTTCTCATCCAACATCAGAATCTGACCTTAAAACGTTTGTTGGGCTTAATAGACACAAATTCCCACAGACAAACTGCAAAATCCTGCAAAGCCTTTCCAGAAGCGTGAAGGCTGCTAAAGTTACAAATGGGGAAGGGGACAACCTCCACATTAAAACCCATGGTTTTGGAATGGGATGTCCAACAAGCTCATATAGATGGATAGACTGGTGTCCACAAACCTCTGCACATAGAGGGGTTGATTTACTAAAGGCAAATAGATTTTGAACTTTGCAAAGTGTAGTTGAACTCTGCAAGAACAGTTGCTCCAGAGCTTAGTGAATGAGCAAAAGCTCTGCTGACTTCCATCATCCAATCATGTGCAAACAAAAATACAGTTTTTTTTTTCCTTAGGGTTATGTGATTGGGTATTCTTTGTAAAGTGAAACTTTACCTCATTTACTAATGTAGCACTGTCCCCATAGGGCTTGCTGTGTGATGACTTCTTGGGCCTCCTCTGATTACCTGCAGACAGTCACTTAGGAACAGTTCACACATCCATCCTTACTCCCAGTGGCTCGTTACTCAATAAACAGTCCAGGGGTTTTGGTTTTATATTTATTGTGGAACTTGGATGGGAGAAGGGAATAGTAGGATACTCCAACTGGAACTATCTGCAGTTGATAAGGACATCTCTCACTTGGCCTCACCAGGTTATTTGTGGAAGTAGTCACACTGCTTTAACCATACTGCCACTTGTATGGAAGGGTTAAGTCTTCTTGCTCTCTCCAGCAGCAGACTTGATGCAACTACTTTATCTTCAGGACACTCTCTAGCATCCCCTTGACTGACACCCGTCTACTGATTCTTCTAGCTGAAGGGATGGCCCTCTCAGGACAGGCCCCATGACACAGATCTGTATTCACTATATGCAGAATCAGATCCTATCCAATGTCTCCCTTCCAGACAGCTCTGCAGGAAATCTGGGTTCAGTTCCTCTTTAACTCTTAGGTCCTCAGGTCGATTACCTGAGGATGCATGGCAACTTCTACAGAGGAGGGGCAGAAAGAGCCCGAACACATGTGCCCTCAGCATTTATACAGTATTCCAGCATGCACCATGACACTTTCCTCTGCCAATCACCAGGGCTGTACTAAATGCCTGTGCACTCATTTGTCAGGGTTTTCTCCCACTGTTCAATATGCCTTCCTATTGGACCAGTGTGAAACACTTCAGACAAACTGATTTGCACCTGAGCAGCATGAGCAGACCTCACTAGCAGATCCTGCTCTCTGGTAGGCAGAGAACAATATAGATTTACCTGGCAATCTCTCTGGTAAGCAGAAAAGATCCAAAACTATACTTTCTCTCTAGCACCTATCTAGGAGGGTGCTACACTAAGATCTGGAGCAACTGCACTTGCAGAGTGCATAGTCGATTTTATTTATTATCTATTATTACATCAATCCCAGAGTTATAAAATAATGTTGAACTTCAGAAAATTACCTAAAAACAGCTGAAATCCATACATGGGAACTGTTTTACCTGACACAATAACCAGGTTCCCACCCTGAAGGAGCAATAAAGGAGCACCAGAATAAGATTTTTTGTTATCTTCTCTTCTGTTGTTAACATTTTCCTTGCCAGTACAGGTGCATGCAGCAGATTCTGATTGGCTCAAAGAGCTGCCCTCCCCTCTCTAGCTGAGTCTTATTTCGCAGGGGATAACAGGAAACTGAAAACAAGACTGACACAGGTACTCACACTAGCTGCATTAAAAAGTAGTTAATCATTTTAGGGCCAAATGGGCTCAAATCGCACTCCACCACACCACACTGCAACCAGATCGAATTTTATTTTTGTATTAGAAATTCATTAAATAGAATTTTTGGTTTGTGGCGCTCAGATGCAGTGTAGTTACACTTTAATGGGCAGTTCAGGCAAATGAGCCACCTACCCCACAGATTACATCACCAGCTGCTCATGAGAAATGTAGTCCTGTGTGGTTTGCCCTCAGTCCATGGGAAAGGATGCAGGGCATGCTTAGATTCCTGCTCTTGGCCATAAAAAATGGTGGGAGTTTGCAACAAAAAGGTGTGATGTCATGAAGAATAAACCTTCTTGTTGCTCGAAAAAGAAAATAGTTTAACCTTTATTGTGCATCACACCTATTTCGAGGGATGGCTGTAGAAAGCTAAATCACTTCTTGAGTTCAGCTTTAACTCCCTTAGCGGTATCCCCGAGCGTGACTCGGGGTGGATTTTTTATGCTAAGATCGGTATCCCCGAGTCACACTCGGGGTGGATGTGCAGAGCGTGCAGCGGTGTTCCTTACCTTCTCCTGGCAATCCAGCTATGATCTCCCATTGCTGTGATCACCAGCCGAGATCCCCGGCGCTCGTCCGTCGGTCTGATGACTTATACACACACACACACACACACACACGATTATAATTCATGCGTTTGTGTTTCAAATTTATCACATCTGGGATGTCTACTAGAGTCTTGTTTTGGTCAGGTTTAAGTCAGTAATTACTAAGAATTGTAGGCCTATAATACATAACGCCAATTTTCCATGCAAAAAATTGTACCGCTTTTGGTACAAAATTCCTGACATAATCATACCACCAGGGAGGTTAAAAAAATATGAACTTCTACTGGACATATTTGGATGTTTAGGGTAAAGCCCCGTACACACGTACTGATCGTCGGCCGAACGATCGGCCGTCTTTTGTCCAGGGCTGTCGTGTCTGATGAAAACTGCAAAAGACTGCACACTAATTTTGTCGGCCAACAACAGCCGACTGCAGAAGTGATGTCATGTGATGGTTAACTTTCCGTGTCTTTTTTCTTTTCTGAGCATGCCCAGTCTTGCTAATCTGCTGTCTGTCGGCCGAAATCTGTACTGACTGACGAACAATCGGCCGTTCTGGTGACGGCCAACAAAAATTTTAAAGTATGCACGACAGATTCTGCTCGGCCGAAAATGCGCTGTCGGCTGTCGGAAGCATCATACTAACAAGCCTACAATTGGCCGATCGTTCGGCGGCCAAATATTTACGGCCGACGATCGGTACGTGTGTACGGGGCTTAAGTCAGCTAAGTAAAAAAACAAATCTCTAAAGTGGAGCTTCACACACTTATTCCCCCCCCCCCCCATTTGGCACTTTTTTGGGGGGGGAGTGGGTACCTGGCCTTGACAGGTAAACACTCCCACTTTGGATCGGATTGCTGCGCAGATTTGAGTAGATGTTCGGCCCCCTCCTTCCCTGCAGCCTTCTGGGACACAACAAAGGTCCCAGAAGACTGCGGGACCATTCACAAAGCATAGCGCGGCTCATAAATGCATAGTGGGAAACCAGCTGTGAAGCCGGAAGGCTTTACTGCCGGTTTCCCTTAATCAAGATGTCCGCACCTGGACCTGAAACCAAATGCTGGGTTGAGGGCAACACTGGATCCCTGAACAGAAGAGTGTCCTTATAATAAAAGTTAGCAGCTACAGTATTTGTAGCTGCTGACTTTAAATTTCTTGGGGGGAGACTGGAGCTCTTCCTTAAAGTATAACTTAAGGCAACATAATTTTTTAGTTTTGGATAGAGTGGAGATGGATTAGAACACGTACTAGGTTTTTATTGCTGTCTGTGTCCCGTTAGGGAGATTCACCCTCTCTATTTGTCCCGTTTACTGTTATCATCAAAAGTGAAAGTAAAAGAAATCCCAAATTTTGGGTTGTCCCCAGAAAAGTAATAGAGGGGAAATTTTCCAATAGGGACACTAGTTCTGGTGATCTGGAGGTCCCCAAGAAATCCCTTTAAGTTGCAGAGATTTTCTCACTTCCTGTTTTGGCATCGGGACAGGAAATGAAGGTAAATCTCTGCAATGGGACATGGATGGCAAAAAAAAATCTGACAGCGGTTATAATCCTCCCTTACTCTATCCAAAATGAAAAAAAAGTTTTGCCTAAAGTTCTATTTTAAGCAAAATAAAGGGATTTTTCTTAATAAAAATAGCAAACATGCCTATGCTTACCTGATCTGTGCAATAGTTTTGCACAGAGCAGCCCCGATCCCCTTCTTCTGGGGTGCCCTACTGGCACTCCAGGCCCCTCCTCTTCATTGGGTGCCACTGCTGTGTCCATTGACACAGACAGCGGGACTCTGCCCCCCCACCACTTCAGTGTCTCTGGATTTGTATATCAAATGCAGGGCCAACAAATATATAAGTGACAATAAAATCTCAATGGTAATACATTTAAAAAACAAATGGATTCCCTCAAAGTCCAAAGTAAATCCGTGTGTGAACAGAAATAAATGAAGAAATAGAAAAGTCTGGCATAGTAACTCTGGTGAGTGTTGATACAGCATGTAAAACGTGTTCAGATAGTTTTCCACCTGCTTCAGGTAAAATGCAAACTCACCAGAGATAATGGCTGCCATGACAGCAGCATGTGCTCCTTTTAACATTCATGGAAATCCCTCTGGAAGCGTGGCAGCGTTGCATCTCCAGTGGTAACCTAAAGCAAACTACCACTAAGGATAAATAAAGCTCATCAGGAGCCCAGATGGATTTTCCATAGTGTAGTACTGTATGTTTATTTCAGATACAAAACAGTATAAAACACTGGTAAAAAACTCACATGGATAGCCGCTGGTGACCAGTAATCACTCAGCGGTGAGACATCAGTCCCAAATATCCCGCTCCTGGATTTGATTGACAGCAGCGGAAGCCAATGGCTTGTGCTGCTATCAATCTATCCAATGAGGACAGAGACAGCGGCCTGGAGCTGCTGCGCTCGTGCACATCACTGGATCGGATCGGGCTCATGTAAGAAAAAGGGGGGGGGGGTCTGGGGGGAGCTGCAGCACAGAAGGTTTTTCACCTTAATGCATAGAATACATTAAGGTGGAAAACCTTGAGGCTTTACAACTACTTTAAAATCTATGAGATCTGCTGAGCAAGACCAAAGATTGTTTATGTCTACAAAACTCAAACAGTGTAGGGGATGCATAAGAAATCCCCTCTTACTTTTCTAATGGGTTCACCCAAGAGGCGTTGGGTACTTGCTTAGCCAATAAAAAATACAAGGAAAAACCAAGTGTGCATCTTGATTCCCTTAGAGCCAGCCCACGAGCGACTAATAACTAGCACAGCCCTGGTCATGGCACAGAAAACTCTAAGCAGAATCGGAATACTCAGCAACTCAGCATGTGGTTATATCAGTATGTAATTTAGATATTTAGACAGTAACAGCTGATATTAATAGATGTATTCCATTGGGAATATTTTACAAGCTGGCCCAAAACCCTTCCATGTAAGTGTTGAGGCTTCCAGGGTAATATAATTCTAAAACAAGATGATGTGTCATTGGAATGCAATAAAATCACGTTGTAACACTCCCCCTACTCACTAGTCATTTGGAGCATGCCTAATGGAACCAGTGACAGATTGGTGTTCACCAGCTGAGGAATTCCGTGACTCAAAGCTTTGATCTTTTGTCAGCTTCAGCTATTATTTCATAAAAATGCTTTCATTTTATTGCATGTTGGCAGGCATCCCTAGAAACATGCCTTTTACACACATAAATATGCGTAAAACACTACTCATGAGTACATATGTGCCATGGTTACACGTCTCGTTGGTGTGACCTCATGCTGTTCTGTGCCTACCAGGTAAAGTTCATTCCAGTCTATGAGATCACAAAATTCAGCCCATGCAGAAGCTTTTGAAACTTTTCAAGCCTTCCTAGGTAATTAAAGAATATTGCATTTACAAGGCCTGGAACATAGTATTTAAAGCCATATTGAACCCCAAACCAAAAATGTTAAATACTGCAGTTTATTAATCATTAAATGTGGTGGCTGCATTCGTGTTTTTTTTTTTTTTTTTAATGTTCTTCCCTCTGTTGTCACCTGGTGCTCTGGCCAGTGACACACCTCCTGTATTAGGGTGCCTAGATTCTGGATGAAGGAGTAACAGGGACACCTTTGGACAGTAGCATAGTCAGTCTGGGCTTGTATAGTGTTAGATCAACTAGCAGATTTAGATACACTAACAAATTGAAGCCAAACTCCACATAATACTTGTGAGCAGTTACAACAACAGTTTTATTTCTTTTGTGATAAGGTTTTACACAAATAAATAAAATCTGTAAATACAACTGTCAGTGTTAAATGGTTTGTCTCAACCTTCTAACTGCTAAATCTGCAGGAGAGCTTCTTCTTTTGAAAAACAACAGACCTACTGGCCAGATCACCAGGTGAAAACAAAAGAGAGAAAGCTTAAAAAAGAAGACTAATGCAGCCATCACATTAACAATCGGTAAGCTGCAATATTTTTAATATCTGTTTTTGGTTTAATATCACTTAAAGGCTGAAGTTCAGGCAAATATAAAAGACGCAAATTATTGCAGCTTGGTATTCACTAATACTATAACATTAAATGTGATTTTTTTTAAATGTAAGCAATGTAAGTGCCTCAGTTTGAAAAAGTAGTTTAAAAAACCTTTGAATACATGACTGTCAGATAGAGGAGTAATCACTCGTTTATATTTCAGCAGGGTCTTTCCACATTTTGGGTTGTAGAGCCCTCTTCTGGTTAGGTTGCTAGGTAAATTTAGTTTTTGGCTCCAATAATGAATGGAGCAGTGATTGATTGGGTAGGTCTGCTAGGAGTATCCCGAGCTAAAAATTGAAATACTTCCTCCTGTCTCTGGGTGAAGTTTCCAGAACATAGGGCTGATAGATTCAAATGGTCAGTTGAATATTTATCACGCCCCTGTCAATCCCTGGAAGGAGGCATTAGGAAGGTGGCTGGGGACGTGATAAATGTGCAGGAGGCTTGAGCAGATTGTTCTTTTAGCTCCTGGGAGGGTTTCAGGTCTCTTGGGGCTGCTGCACCTCTATGTAGCCCTACTGAAAAAACAAATTTCAGCCTGGACCTCAGCAGCTGCTGGGCTGAGGGCCTGGAGAAGATTGTCAATGGATTTTTGCTGGTGGGCACTATACTGAAGGCCTGGTCTGAAAAAAAATCTTGATATCTCCCTCACTGAGGATCAACCTCTGGACTCTGGGTGACAAAAAGCCCCTGGAACAACACGAGTAAAGACCTTGCTGGGAACTATTAGAGGTTGCTTTATGGACTGCTGCTGTAGAGTTCTAGGTACTAGACATCCCCTGTTACCTCCAGGAAAGCCTGCTGTCAGAAGATTAGTGAACAATTTTTCCTCTAGTTATTGCTATTGATTATTTTGAATATTTTAGAGCATCCTGTGGCTCTAAACCCCTCTCCTGTTGATGTTCTTCAGCAATAAATACTAAAAAGACATTCCCTGGATTGTCAGTAGGCATGGGCCTGAGCCTGTGTGATTGGCAGCCTCTGTACTATTGTGGGAGACCTGGGTACATTTTCGGTGGCCCCTTTGGGGATAAGTGCTACACCAGTTATAGAGGGAAAATCTTCAAATAGGGACACTAGTTCTGGTGACCCTGATGACAGCCAGGGATTTCCTCCCCTTGGAGGGATTTCCTCGCACTTAAAGGAAATCTCCCCTATGGGACACAGATGGCAATAAATAAATAAATAATTAATAGACAAAGGTTATAACACCCCCCTTTTTTTACTCTAACAAAGAATTTTAAAAAATGATTGGGGTTCAACTTCAACATATTCTATGTCTAATGCTGCCTGAAGCGCAGCTATACATGCGCAATCTAAAGTTGCTCAAGCCCTTCTTACTTCTAGATGTGCCAACCTACCCTGCCTTCTGCTATAAGCGTTCATTGAGGTTCATTTACCAAAGACAAATAGTCTGTTCACTTTGCAAGGTAAGTAGCACTTTGCAAGTGATTTTTCCCCAAAACTTGGTGAATATGGTGAAAATCCACTTAGCAAAGGATATTCAATCGCATGCAAGGAAAATGGAATTTACAACGTTTTTGCTTGCACATGATTGGTTGATGGACCTTAGCTTCACCTCATTCACTATGCTCTGGGGAAAAGTCCCCCGCAAAGTGTAGCTTCCCTTGCAAGTGAAAAGGCTATTTATCTTTAGTAAATCAGCACTTTTAAAACCTACAGTTAGCACTCCCAATGCATACATTTGCACTTGGCTGTTAAGTTGAGCACAATGGGAAACACTTGCACATGACACGTTCCTACTGAGATGCAAAATGCAAGTGTACACCAAAGGAGTGGTACTAGTAGAGTTATGAAAACAAAACTCTAAAAGCAGCAGGTAAGTAGGAGAGGGGATATCTGGGTTGCACTTGTATATCCCATGCATACATTTTTGAGGTAGCTCAAAATGAATGAAGTACACCTATCATCTACAATGCTGATCCATAGGTGGAAAGAACTAAACTTCAATAAAGGAGCTAAAAAGTATTCATCTTGCAGATAACAAAATGTTTTTCTTCATCCCCTGCAAATGGCATATTATTTCCTGGAAACAATCAATCACTCCTATAATGAAGTTTTAAAGTGGAACTAAGCCTTTCTATCATTTTAAGGAAGCTGCTATCTTGGCCTCTGTTTGATTATTTAACTACTCATATAACCAGTTATGACACCAGCCATTAGATGGTTTTACAGTTTGGTTGAGAGCACAAACAATGTAACGGATACATTCCCGGCATATGTCGGAAATGTAACTGTTTTTTGAAACGTATAAATCGATGGGTTTACTTCCGCTTTAATTATAGATGAGATGCCACCCACTCCACATCCTTGAATGCATCATAATAACACAAGATACACATAAAAAATGCTCCTATTGGTTATTTTGGAGTTTATTTTTTTTGTTCCTGGGTTAAATTATGTATTTACCAAAAACACATAGGGATTAATTTACTAAAGGCAAATCCACTGTGCACAATAAGTGCAAATAAAAGTGCACTTGGAAGTGCAGTCGCTGTAGATCTAAGGGGAAGATCTGAAATTAGGGGAAGCTCTGCTGATTTCTATCATCCAATCATGTGCAGGCAAAAATTCTGTTTTTTATTTTCCTTACATGTCCTCCTTAGATCTACAGCGACTGCACTTCCAAGTGCACTTCCAAGTAAACTTGCAGTGCACTTGTAGTGCACAGGGGATTTGCCTTTAGTAAATAAACCCCATAGTTACCCTTTTGCCACATGCTCCATGCTGAGGCCACATGTTCCATTGTCCAGAATAAAGGTATGGACATTTATTGGATATCTTTCTGAAAAATAACATTCACCCACTTCAGCAAACACCCATTAGATTTCATTCTTAGTAGATTGCAGGAACCGGCATGTGGCTTTGGCAAATAAGGTGTATCCAATTGAAAACCTGGGCTACAATCCTCATTTTGCAGTACTTAGAATGTAGACAAATTTGGTGCAGGAATCAGTTGCAGTGGGTCTCTATGACGCCTAATATTCAATTGTAACCTTAGCCACATATTAAGTAAGCAGAAATTTTGACCTTATTATCACTTTACCACCGGAGGATTTTGCTGTCTTACATCCAGGCCACTTTTTGCGATTCGGCACTATGCGACATTAACTGACAATTGCGCGTTTTTGGCATATATTTAGGCCAAAATGTATTTAGCCACATGTCTTTGACAAACAAATTATCAATGAGCGTATTTTTAACCGCTTTATGACCGGAAGGTTTTACCCCATTCCTGACCAGGCCATATTTTGCTATTCGGCACTGTGTTATTGTAATGGACAATTGTGCGGTGGTGCAACACTGTACCCAAATTAAATTTATGTCCTTTTTTTCCCCACAAATAGAGCTTTCTTTTGGTGGTATTTGATCACCTGTGCGATTTTTACTTTTTGCGCTATAAACAGTTATTGCGTTTACTAACTAAGGGAAAGATTTCTGTCATTTTTGGTGTTTTTTTTTTTTAACGAGTAATGGCGGCGATCTGCGATTTTTTTGCGGGACTGCGACATTGCGGCAGACAGATTGGACCCTTGACTGACATTTTTTACACTTTTGGGGGTACCAGTGACATTACTACAGTAATCAGTGCTATACATATGCACTGTTACTGTAAAAATGACACTGGCAGGGAAGGGGTTAATTTTTATTGGAGAGGTAGGGGTTAATATATGCCTGGTGCTTACTAACGTGTGTGGGGGGAGGTGACTGAGTGACACAGGGACAGATCGCAGGTTCAGCTATGCTGAACCCTGCAATCTGACCCTGCCTGTCATTTAGGAGATCCGCCCCCTTTGTTTACACAAGCGGGCGGATTTCCACACTAGATCCCAGACGATCGGGGAAGATCACCACCGCTCCTCCCCTGGTCCGACTCCTGCTGTAACTGAATACAGCGGGAGCGAGCCTCCGGCATGTCTGGTGACGTAGGTCTACGTCGCCAGACGATAACGAGCCACTTTGCCGCAGTACAGTCAACGTGACTGGTTGGCAAGTGGTTAACCAAATGCTCTAATGAATATGGAAAGTGCAAATGTTTTAATAATTATTTTAAAAGCATATACAAATGAAAAATGTATAGAACATGGAATATTTTTTTTTTTTCAAAGTCTGATTTTGTAATATCAAAAAATGTACAGGTTGAATATAAAACATTTTTTATACTGTGTATAGTGCCATCATTTTGTATTTCTAAGGGCCTGTTTACACAGGTTCTGTTTTCCAAGGATGACTTTGGCTCTTGAAAGCAGTACCACTTATGCATATGTGTTTTAACTAAAATCACGGCAAGAGCCTTGGTCTGCCCACACTTTCAATGCAAAGACAAATCAAAAGGACCTACTGCATCCAGGGAAATACAATACAATGTAAAGCTGGTCACTATTGTCTTCTGCACTGCACCACTGAACTAAATCCGAATCTGCTGACCTGCATTTGACTTGTGTTTCAAACACTGTGTGCGCAATCGTTAAAAAGGATAGGATTTTTTTTCTTTCTGTTTTAGCCACAGAAGTATCTGGATTTTACATATTCTGGAGATTAATATTAGGTATTAATTCATTTTGACCTTATTGAAATGAGATTGTTAACAGAGTAGGAAGAAAAACAAATGCGCACCTAAAAACAAAAATCTGCAATTGGCCATCGAATTCACCCAAGAAGGATTTAACGTCTTCCTTCCAGGAGAGTAGTTTGTTAGTTCAGCTGCAAAATCTTAACTTCATAATATTTTTTATATATTTTGGCCATGGCTAAAGCAGCCACAAATATATGTTATTGAGTGTAACATGACGTGTGCTCTGATTATTTGGACTGAAATGATCCTACCTATTCTTTCATTTAAAAAATAGAGTACACAAGGCATAGAACACAGTAGTAGAACAACCCACAAACGTTCACATCAGCCTAATGGTGCTATGTAATTCATGCTGCTTAGCAAAACATTGTTGTAGCCCTGATTTCCAGGTCAAAATGAAATGAAAGTGTATCTAATGCCAACATTTTTTTTTTTCTTTTGGATAGAGTAAGGAAGAGTTAAAATCCCTCACAAATGTTTTTTTTTTCTTTCCGGGTCACACTTATAGTACAGTGAGTAAGTGTTGTCACCATAAGATAGAAAATGCCTTATTAGCAATATCATCAGTTGAAAATAAAGAACGCTAAAAAAATGAGACAAATGGAGCTGCCACATTCAAAGATTGGTAAAGTGTATCCTATTACATTTGTTTTTTCATACTTGAAATGACTCCTAGAGGGTTATGATAGCTCCTTTAATTATTTTTCATTATATTTATATTTTAAACTTTTTTAGGAATATATTAGTTTTTTTTTATATTATTATAAAGTATTTTGTTTTAGAACTATATTAAGTTGCCCTGCGCTGGCAGTATGCTGGAGATCTAGACTGGTGCTCTCACACAGAGTGCAGAGGTTCGGATCTTCAGCGATTCAACATGCACCATCCAATCAACAGTGTTCATGCTCCTGGGAAAATACTGTTGATTGGAGTATTGCGCAGGGGGCGTGTTGGACCACTGAAGACCTGGACCTCTATGCTCTTTGTGAAAACCCCAACCTAAAGCCAGCACAGGACAGCTTGAGATAGTGGAAAATCAACAATACAAAATCAATAAATAAGTCAATCAATCAATTATTATTATACAGGATCTATATAGCACCAACAGTTTGCACAACACTTTACAACAGACAGTACAGCTACAATACAATTCAATACTGGAGGAATCAGAGGGCCCTACTCTTTAGAGGGAGGGTCGAGTGATACAAACGGGGATAGCTGTGGAGGATGAGCTGATGGAGAAAATAAAAGTACAGTTGACAGGTGTGGCCAGGATAAGCTTCTCTGAAAAGGAGGGTTTTTAGAGATCATCTAAAAGCAAACAGAGTAGGAGATAATCAGACAGATTGGGGTAGGGCATTCCATAGGATAGGAGAGGCTTCGGAAAGCTCCTGTAGGCAGGCATGGGAGGAGGTGACTAGGGAGCTAGAGAGCAGGAGGTGACGAGGGAGCTAGAGAGCAGTGGGTCTTGGCAGGAACAAAGAGAATAATTAAGGTTGATATTTTGAGACTAGGCTAGTAATGTGGCTGGGGGCTGAGCTGTGGATGGCTTTGTAAATTATTGTTAGTATTTTTAATTTAATTTGTTTGGTGAGCGGATGCCAATGGAGGAATTGGCAGAGAGGGGTGGCAGGCATTATACGGTTGGTAAGGTGGATGAGCTTGGCAGCAGCATTCATGATGCATTGAAGGGGTGATAGCCTATGTAAAGGTAAGCCAATGAGAAGGGAGTTGCAGTAGTTGAGGCAGGGGATGACCAGGGAATGAGCTAGGAGCTTTGTGGTGTCATTGGTTAGAAAGGGGCGTACTTTGGGGATGTTGCAGAGGTTGAGGCAGCAAGATTTGGACAGTGATTGGACATGGAGCCAAAAGGATAGTTCAAAGTCCAGGATTTTTACACCTAGAATGATTACACCTAGAACCTTGGCATGCGGGGATGGAATGATAGTTGGGCCATCGATCATGACAGAGAGATCAGGGGAAGGGGCAATCAATCAATGGCGTCAATCAATCAATGGCATACTGTATCTTTTGCTTGTCATGCAGGCTGACATCATAAAAATAATAAAAAAAATGATTCCTTTAATTTGCTTTTAATATTGTAGTAACAGTTGCAACAGTTTATCTCAAAGGAGTCATAAAACATTTCCTGAAGAATATGCTGCACATTTATGTAAAGTTTGTGTCCTTTATGAACTGAAGAAAAGCAGGGGTTTAATTAGATTTAATCTCTAAATGATATCTAAAAGCCTTTTAAACATTTTCAACATGTCACTGCAGCATCAAGGCACCTCTGTAAAACATGGACCCTAACTAAACTATCTGAGATTCCAACTTGGGAGATAGGTTGTATATACATCAATGCATAATTAACAGCAGGTACATCTTAGAATTCAGGTCCTGGACTTACTAGGTAGTCCAGCCATGATCAGGTTACTATCTTCAAGTTTGCAGTCAAAGTAAGCTTCAATATTTCTCACCTCCCAGTTTCACTTGAGTCCAAATGCTTTATTTTGTTATTATTCCCCCATAGACCCCATCAGATTCAAACTTCCATATAAGATTTAATGTTGATTATTGACAAAGGAGAAGAAACTCCTGTTCCTAGTAAAAAGGTATTGATACATAAGGCCCTAAGTGATCAGAATAGGCAAAGTGTTTACACTTTGATAAGTCCACAAGACAACTATCATAGTTTTTGATAGTTGTCTTGTCTTTTTTTATTTACAAGTTCATAAAGTGATGCTTTATACATCTTGGAATTATTTGTATACAATATCTACTTAACAAATAACTATTTAGTGCACAGCACTTTCATCGTTCCCAATAACAAAAAAATGCTGGGCTTTGCAATATGTAAGCCCAGCACTGCATGCCTGTTTGGTGGCAATCTCTGCAGAGTAATGAAGACACTCTCACCTCTGCTAGGAGATGGAAGTGTTCCTTATCTGAGTCTAAGTTTTCCTTCTTTGTGTCCATATTTAGCACTGCAGAACTGTAAATAAAATGGCTCAAAATGCTGACTTTGGGAAAAAAAGTTTTTTTGTACTAACTTAGTATTTAAATAAATATATTTTAAAAACACTTGACATTCCCATTAAATTATAAACACGGATATTTCCATCATTGGTGAGCATCAATGCTCATGTCCAAGAAACTCCAGTAGCCTCATATTGCATCTTTTGTACTGGTCGTATCAACAGTGTCCCCTGTTTTGAGGTTGAACTTCTTAATCATATATTCTCCATTATGTAGAGTTCACTGGGGCTTTGTAAATGATCTCAGCCATTGGACTGAACTAATAATTGAGGCAATATTTCGCCTATGGAGTCCACAATAGGTATAAATAACCAACATCTGGTTTAACTTGCAAGCAACCACACAAAACCAAAATATAAACATGGAACTGGTCTTTAACTTTTTATGAGATTTTATTAAATCTACAGCATGGTGAACAGATCTTGGCTCATGTGGAACATGAGGGGGGAGAGGCGAACACCCTTAACTGTCATATACGCAAACTCTACAGTATATTCTGTATTGCTAACAGAGCATTTTGAATTATCTTTATTTTTAGATGATACTGCAGTTCTGGTTCCTAAAAAAGTTATAATTTGCAGAGATGACAAGGTCTTCAATTTTTTTTCCATTGGAAGGGTTTCAAAAAATATATATTTCACTCAGCTTAAGGATGTAAAGCCACAATTAGGCACATTTGGAAAATATCTCATCTTAAGAGGATTAAATTGAAAAGATCACGTTAGGAAATTATTCTCATCGCCGGTCAAGTTTCTTTCCGAGGAGACTGCTGGGATCGGTCATTTCTTTGTTATTACTCAGAGTTCCTATAGATGTTTCATCTTGCGGTCTCAGATTAATAACTTCTATTGATCACAATAAGTTTTAGTTTTCCATATAACAACGACATTCCCTCTCGAGGGGACACTTGATAGTGAAACATAGATTGAAATGCTTCTCTGAATACATCATATCCACAGCATGCACATAGACTATTGCAATGGATCCAATTTTTTTCCCCCATAGGACAATTCTTTAGTTTTAAAGACTGTTATTAGTTTTTGAAAATGGAAAAAAGAACAAAACTTTATAAGATCCATTTCTTAAGGCTAATGAAAACAAACAAAATATAGCAATTCTTTTTACGGGGTGTGTAGTGTAGAGTGGAAAACTACTAACATGTCCTGCTCCTCGCCTCTGCTACTGATTGGCAGGAAAGTTCTAATTAAATGGTTATTTTACTAGCTCTGGTGAGTAGCATTTTTTTCCTTTCTGAGATAACTTTTGGTAAATTTGAATTGTAGTCAACCTTTAAAATTATCCTCCAGAATAGCAAAGGGCTAAATACTCAAGCAGGGAAATACGTATCATATTCCTTGCCCTTGCCATCTTCCCTCCCGACATACAATGCAGTCTGTTGGAGAAGCAAGAAATATGGCAAGTATTTCTCTATTTTACACATCCTAAAGAAAAAAGGCAGCTAACCCTGGATACCCTGGGGGGGCACCCAAAATTATTTTTAAAGTATAAGTGAATGGACGCACTTCTCTTTTCCCCTGACCTTCTTCTTTTCTTTACTTCAAGCAAAAAATGTAAAAATCGGGGTGAACAGCTTTATAGCTGGAGATATAATATAGGTTGAATTTGACATAGTTGTGAATACAATTGCATATTTTAGGTGTATTTAAAGCCAAAACTTTTTTTTTTGTTTTTAGAAAGAGTAAAGATTGGGTAAAACCAGTGAGGAGATTAACCCTCACTCTGTCTGTCAGGAAGGGTATGCCAGGAGACATCACGGTTCCTCTAAACTGACTTCTGTGCCCCTTCACAGACTAATTCCTGCTTCCTCTTGTACATGTAGGCATTTGGATAATACTTATGCACATGCATATGGGCATGTGCAGAGGTGCGTGCACACACAGGTGACAGTTGTTGGCATCCACTGGGCTATTTAAACTGTCAGTGCTCAGGATCAATACTGCTTTGTTTTTCAGCCTTCCCTGTATCCTGTGACCATGTTGTTCTGTATCCTGATTCAAGTTTCTGACTCGGCTTGTTTGACCACTCTGAACTCTGCCTGCACCAACCCCAGCTTGTCCTTGACCTCTGCTGCTGTCTGCTCCATTTCCATCAATTGGCTCTTGACCCGGCTTGTACCCAAACCATGCTCTTGCCTGCTCCTCTGTACCTGATCAATCCTGCCAGTACATGACCCGGTTTGCATGACTCTGCTTCCTGACACATCCTGCTGTGCCTGCTGTTCTACAGTCAGTGCATGCCTCATATGCCCACTGTCGCCAGTACCAGCCTGATTCAGTCTGCCATCCATCAGCTGTCTACCAGCCTGCCGGCTTCACTGAAAATTACTGATGACCTCTCCTGCCTGGCGTGGATGCCCGCTCTGCTGCTGGCAAGACCTACAGGTACTCGTGACACTCTGCACTCCTGCACCTCCTGCTCACACTACTAGGGGCCCCGACAGGGGCAGAGATGTAAGAGAGGCCTTCCTCATCTTTTCAGGCTCTGCTACCTGGTATGTGATAATGTCCCATAGAAACAAGAGGAAGTAAGAGAAAATCTCACCAAAGTGATATACACCAATCTGCCATTACATTATGACCACCGACAGGTAAAGTGAATAACATTGATTATCTTGTTACAATGGCATCTGTAAATGAGTGGGATATATTGGGCAGCAGGTGAACATGTTGTCCTTGAAGTTGATGTGTTGAAAGCAGAAAAAATAGGCTAAAAGTTGTAATAGCTAGACGAATGGGTTAGACCAACTCCAAAACTGCAGCTATCTTACGGGAGTGCAGCCAATTCCTCGTCCATTCATACAAAACTGCAGCTCTTGTGGAATGTTCCCAATCTGGGGTGGTTAGGCCCTTCCAGAAGTGGTCCAAGGAAGGAGAACAGGGGGCAGGGTCATGGGCGGTCAAGGCTTAATGATGCACGTGGGGAGCGAAGACTGGCGTGTGTAATCCAATCCAATAAAAGAGCTCAAATTGCAGAAAAAGCTAATGCTTTTTTCAATAGTGAGGTGCTGCGTAGCCATAGACTGGACAGGGTGTCCATGCTGACCCATGTCCAGAGCCAAAATCACCTACAATAAGCATGTGAGCTTCAGAATTGGACCATGAAGCAATGAAAGCAGGTGGCCTGGTCTGATAAATCATGTTTTCTTTTACATCATGTGGATGGCCAGGTGCATGTGCATTGTTTATCTGGGGAGGATATGGCACCAGGATACACTATGGGAATTCCAATTTTTGGAGACCTCACCTCACAACTTACAGGACCTAAAGGATATGCAAATGATGCTTGTTAAAAAAAGAGGACATTTCTGCGCTACAAATATTAGCCCAATAAGAGTTAAATCAATTAACGTAATGAACATGAAAGCAGCGCACACAGACCTATAGAAAAAATCCAAATATAAGTGTAAAAAATGTGCAGCGCTATCAATACATAAAGACATAAATCATAAAATCCTAAACATTGTGCATGGTTGTCAAAAGTCCATACAATAGTGAAAATGTTTGAAGAAAATGTGTCCATATGCAATCTTCAAAGAAGGGATTCATTAAATAAGTGGTGTTAAATGAGAGGAACCACAAGTCCCAGAATGCAGATGTAATCCAGACTCCTCGTATAATAAAAGGCAGGAAGAGATCACCCATGGGATAAAGACACACCAATTAGCAGCTTACCAGATCTCAATGGCCACCCAAACTAATGGAGAGGCCAGAAGCGCCTATCATGGGGTTAACCAAAAAAAGCCAGGTGTTAATCTTCAAAGGGTCATGATAGAGATGCATTCATGAGAAGGTGCATGGGAACCGTATGGGTAAAAGGGATAACAAAGGCACATAGAGTGATACTGTATTAAAATAACAATCTAGTTTATTAAAAAGGTGCACTCACATGACATTAAAACAGTCAGGCATATCCATATAGTAATGCTGATAATGGTAGAAGCAGCAGCGAACCTACACTTATAGAAGCAAAAACAGCCGGGTAAGGGGGCATGGCAACGTCATGTCTGGTACCGCCCAACCAGTTTCGTCATAGGTTGACGTCTTTAGGGGCGCTATTTTGTTGAGAAATCACTTTAAAAAACACCCCCCTAGCATTTCTAGCCATGTCCATCTCAAGTAAGGGCAGATGACTCATGTAGCATTTACTTCCTGGATTCCACCTGCCTTTAGCTCAGGCATGCAGACAGCAAGGTGTGCTTAGCTGAGAAAGCCATTGTTGTGTGACAATCAGAGAAATGAGATCCGCATTGTACCTTACGCACATTGTGAACAAGGGGGGGGGGGGTGAGCACAGTAGATTTATTCAAAAAGGATGTGACAAGCATTGTGTCCCACACCATTTTCACCAGATGCACAAGTGTCTTGAGGTATTGGCAATTGAAGCCATTCCCAGGGGCAAGGGAAGAGGATTTCCCTTCTAAGTAGGAGTGAAGAAGTGTCATCAGCACATCAAGGATTCCTCTAAATATAATATACAGCAACATTTCAGAGCCACGCAGGGCCCCCTATATAGGAAGGAAACCTTTTGGAACTATATGTTCGGATCATTTTTGCCCTACAGCCTTAATGAGGAGCTTGAAATACATAGTATTATCTAACTCATATATCTTATGTTCGTAAGGCTGATCTGTATTATACATCAGTGTGATACTTGCATACGTTTCTTATCTCCCTATTCAGCAATGGCTTATAATTTCCACTCCCCTTTTTTCCAAATTTTTATTTATGTTTTACTTTTATTTTTTATTTGTATTATTTTTATATTTATTGTTATTCAAATATATATAATGTTATTTGTTTTTCTTTTGCAGAATTATTCGTATTACCGTTAATATTGATTTTTTTGTCTTACACATATCCCAATTCTCTCTGTTGCAATTTTCAGTAACTGTTATCATTGTCACGGCAATGGATTAACCTGCGTTCCAAGCTGGCTCTCCCTCACCATCAGCAAGGCTCCCTCTGACAGACACCTTGGACCCTCAGCTTGGCCCAGGTTGGCCCTACGTCCTCCTGCATCCCCCGGCAGTACTATCTTCTGGACACGGCCGTGGCTTTGCCTCCAACCACCAGCCATCGGGTGCATCTCCCTCAGACCAGGTCTCCACTCTTCTCAGCATGGTTACTGCTGCCTTTCCATGCCTCTCCAGCAGGCTCCTTGGATGGTGTTAACCCCTCTATGCCTGTAGGACTCCCAGTAGAATCAATGGCTTTTAATTTTTAATTTTATTCTCTAACTGTTCATTTATGACTTTGCCATTGATGATTTAATAAATCATTGCTTTTTTATGGTCCCTATTGACTACTTAAATTTTTTTGGATCCAGTTCATAGAAAGCCCCTCCTCCAGACTCACGGGAACTATGATATCATTTTGGCCTAGGCCAGAAACCAGATGAATTAATATTAAAAAAAAGTTTAAAACAAGTAAATACAACATACCTTCCTATCTACTAAGGATAGCAGCGTAATGATTTAAAATAGCTATTATTGATTGAGAGAGTAAAGTTAAGCTTTGAGGTGTCTTTATATCACTTTCCTGTAATATACTGCAACATTTTATTTTTATTTTTTATGAATTAGTCCCCTAGCAGTATAAAAAAAATGAAAAAAAGGTCTGGCTCCAAAACTCACCTTTAGTCCAGTTCTTTTCCTGCCATACCCTTTTGTGACACAAGATGTCCTCAGTCTTCCGAGTTGAATGGCACCTAGTATCACTCTACCTTGATTGAGGGCATACTGTGAGTGCAGGGTGTCACAGGCCTGCCCCTTAGAGGGGATGTCACTACCACACCTTGTACTTTCACTGTACTGATGTGGCGTCATGTAAATGTCAGTATGTGCTGTACCTGCAAATGACGAGGTGCTGGAGATGCTTGGGAGAGGAAAAGAAAATATCTGCATCACGTGACTGGCCAAAAGACATTTAAAAAAGTAAGTACGTATATGAAAAAAATGCACAACACACAGGGAAGGCCTTTTTATAGATGGAACCTGGAGCCTGGAGTTGGGCATTAGGACAAAGAGATGGAAGGCCAGCATTAGTAGCTAATCAGGCTTTTCTGCAATGCATGTGTAATGTCAATCTAACATTAAACATTAAAAACGCAAGCAGGAGGCGCTTCTAAGTGCAGTAACATCAGGTATTTTATTGCCTCAAAAAATTAAAAACACTTACTAGAAATAGAAGATATAAAATCTCATCAGATCACACCTGTGCCCAGCAGGCTCTGTCCCAGAAAGGTGTCTCAGCGTAGACGGCAGCACTGTGTAGGGGATCCCTGGCCAGCCAGCGGTGGAGAACCATGTGGTGTAGTAACAGAAAGAGCAGCAGGTCTGTCGCAACCAGTGTGGCATGCAAGACCCGGAAGTGACGTCAGCGTGGGAGGGACACGTTTTGGAGCATGCTCATTAGCTCTTTCTTCATGCCGGCAGATGTGATCTGATGAGCTTTTATATCTTCTCTTTCCATTAAGTGTTTTTAACCTGTTTGAGGCAATAAATGACCTGATGTTACTGGACTTAGAGGAGCCTTCTGCTTGTGTTTTTCTCCCTACCAGAGCGTTGCTTCCTTCTCCTTTGAGTGCTCCTGAAGTGCTTTTTCCAGGACTACTTGCCTGTTCTCCTCCCTACATTGTGTTTCGGTGCCTTTTGGTCATTTCTCTCAGAAGGCCCCATAAGTATCTTCTTGTCTTTAACATTAAAGCATTTGTTACCCCAACGCTTCATATTCCTGATATGTGCCTGCTGTACCATGTACTTGTATGATAAAGTATCCTGTTCTCTTTGTATTGATTCCTTTATGTGATATCTCTGGTGTTCCTGCTAATTCTCTCTGCTTTCCTATTTAAACTGAACACACTAAGCAGGAGAGCACATCGCTGTGAACTCGGTGTACTCTCCTCCAATGATCAGACTTGTCTTGACACGCCTCCACTGCACATCTATTCACTGGGAAGCTCAGTGAGCTGTTGCTTTTCCTCTCCCCAGCTCTTATGCAGCTGAGAACAAAGAGAATGTGATCACTTATAAAAAAGGAAAACAGGTATTTATAATGTTTTTCTTTCTATATCTTTACACAAATGGTTTGCCTTTCATTTATATTTTAAACTAAATGGGTTGTTTTACAAGGTGATCATTTGCAATCACTTTAAGAGCCCTCCAATAGTAGGAGAGAGCAGATTCAGCAGAGTGAGCAGAGTAACAATATTGTGTTGCTGCATCATCAAGATGCTGGTGTCCTGCTGCAGTGCTTACAGGCAGGGATACTTGGATCACAAGACTAGCTGAACAGAACATAAGCCTTCTGGCAGATAAAACAGTTCCCATGTGTGTATTCCAACTGTGTATTTTTTCTTTTGCCTGGAGTTCAGCTTTAAATTAATTCAATAATGTATATTTCTAGAAAAACCACACAAACATCAAACACAGGTGCCTTTGGCTACAAGCTAGATAAATAACATATTAAACATGATATATTTCCATACAAGACACACAGGAAATCAAAGCTCTCCTAAAATTCTCTTCGGCTTGTCCCCTTGTTTTCATGTTCACGTTAGAAACCATACTGCAATCATTTTGTCATTTGGCAGCAAGTCATTACTTCCTATGAGGGAGCTCAGTTGCCAATTTTGACGCTATTAAGAGAACATAAAAATATACAGAAAAAAAGTGGATTCCTCTGGAGAGAAACACTATATAAAATAAAGGAAATGCTGATTATTGAGCTCCGATTCTAAATGAAATTGTTTTTTTTAACGGTTATTAAACTTTTGAATGCAGAACTTTTATTTTATGTAAAACGCGTATCCCAGATCCATCTGTAGCAGAAGCTAGCTTAGTGGGGCAGGGTGCTTTCATTTGATGATGCAGAGACCATCACCTTCAGCTATAGTGCCTTTAGAGCAGCCTTTCTCTACCAATTTACCTTCTTAAAGCCCAATTCCAGCTTGGTAAAAAGTATAGATTCTCTAAGGCTCCATTTCCACCATCGCGGCTACGAAGTCGTGCTACTTCTAGCGCGACTTCGTAGTGTAAGTTGTTTGCGGCTTTCAGTGCAACTTGTCCCTCATTATAGAAGGAAGTCGCACTGAAGTCGGCCCAAAAGTAGTGCACAAACTACTTTTCAATTCGCGGCGACTGAAGTCGCAGCAGTTAGAACGGGCCAAATTGAAATGAATGGCTTTTGACTTGCTGTGCGACTTGACATGTGTCAAGTCGCACAACAAGTCGCAATAGTGGAAACGGAGCCTAACAGTAGTTAAAAAAAATAAAGTGACTGCTATACTCACCTCATATCCAGTTCTGTCCCCTACAGACTCACTTG
The DNA here is from genome assembly GCF_965119305.1 of Pelophylax lessonae. Taxonomy (NCBI): domain Eukaryota; kingdom Metazoa; phylum Chordata; class Amphibia; order Anura; family Ranidae; genus Pelophylax; species Pelophylax lessonae. The sequence goes on along the minus strand of NC_138770.1, from coordinate 611,348,100 downwards.
CTCAGGGATTGCTGCTATTCTTCTGGCTTGAAAAACATACATCATCATTTAGCCATCTTCCTTTCAGCCCAGAGTGTCAAGGCTCTGCCCTCTGCCCTGGACACACAGAAGAATGCTGCAGTGAGTGGTGCCACATCATAACATGGCATTGCTTTCTGCAGCATTTGGGATCCATCATCCTCTGGAGAAGAAGGAGGTCAAAGAGGACCTTTAGTGTCACTAGACTGGACCACATGTAGGAAAAGATATGTACAAAGAATATTGTATGTAACGGGTTGGGGTGTGCACCAATGGGGTAGGGGGGATTAACCTACTAAGCAGCATCCAGGACTAAGTGTGGCTAGATGCTAAATAACAAGCTAGAGGCTTGTGATTAAAAAAATCAGATCTTAAACCCCCCTGTTTTTTAAACCACCACTTACCCAATGCTGTGTTCTGCACATTTCGGATACTGACCCACCCAGTGGATCCAGCGTTATCCTGCTGAGATCCTCTTCTCTTCTGGGACAGTTCAGGTTCCACGCTGCCATCTTCTTATGTGACATCATCAGGAGGCTGCTGGCTCTTCTGGGTTCAGCTGGTGGGCCTCCTGATAACGCACCAACTGGCCAGACCCCTCATCTTTTTCTGAATGAAAGATTATGCCTCCTAAAATATGTCACATGCACATCCCAGGAGACACAAGGAGCACAGTGCATGTCATTTGCCTAGGAGAGTAACATAGGTGGGGGGGGGATAGAGTCATTTTATACTTTGTTAAAAGAAAAAAGTAAGCCATAAAAATTGATATTTGCGTAGCAGAGGGGAGCGGTTGAGGGGTGTAGAGGGAGTAACTTTTATTTCAGGGTGAAGATCCGCTTTAAGCAGTTACGATGCTGATAGCCATGCTCCTCCTTTCACGCACCATAATTTCTTTCAGTCTACCAGGTACAACCCACATGAGAGTGCCAACTCTACTCTGAATAAGGAGCAGTGCAGTATTGTTGCCACACCATTACAGAAATCAGAATTAAGTTGACTTCACTGGCAGGATCAACAGGTATATGTGGGAATGTAAAGGGGCTAAGAGAAAATTGTGAGGGCAAATGCACTTATATTTAGGAGCTGCAGCATATTTTTAGTGGATGGCCATATTTATAGTTCAATATGGACTTCCTTCAAAATGTTACTAATGACAAAATGCTATCAAGAATGAAAAATATATATGACCTATCTTGATATGTATCTTAATTACAGCCTCAAAAATTAAGCTAAACATCTTTGTTCATATATTATTATTGTTAATTTGCACCATCTCCTAAGTTAGTAGAAAAAAAATATTAAAACAGAACTCCAGGCAGATATAAAAAACAGAAATGAAAGCAGCTCTGCATTTATTCATATGTCAGACCATGTATTTTTTAAATGCAGTCAAATACCTGAATCTGACCTGGTGTCAGACTTTTTGCAGTACCTATTCAGTAGAGCTCAGACTAGTAAGAGGGAGAAGTACCAAAAGGAGACGGTTAGTTGTGCTGTAGTGCTCATGTGCTAATAAGAAGCCTGCCGATTGGAGGAGAGAGCAGAGTGAAGGAGGTATGATCTCATCAGTCTGCTGCTTCTCCTTTCACTGTGCAATCACAAACTGAAGGAGAGACAGGGCCTGTAAGTGTTATTAAACTGCAATAGGAAAAAATTACATCTCCTGGTCTGCCAGACAGGCAGTATGGAAAAATGATGGAAGACCAAATGGGACTTATGAACACATACACAAATCTTGTACTCTGTTAAAAGTCGCTATTATGTAGGTCAATTTTAAAATTTCTAAAAAATATATAAATGGCTGATATTATTATAGCTGATCCACAGTGTCTATACATCAAGAGAACATTCCTGTCTTTCCATCACAGTATACAAAACAAATGTATCTGAAACAACACAAAGAAAGAGGGAGCGCACAATACAGTTTTATTAGGAGAAATAATTAACATTTCACCAAATGCACTCATATTTAACCAGAAGTAACATGAGTATGTCAGTACAAACCACTCTCCTGGATGACCGCTGCACGATCTAGATGGAAAGCAAACTTTCGAGAGGCTGGCTAGCAGTAAATAAAAAATAAAGGTATAACATTAGTCCGAAATCTCACCGCAAAATTTAAGAATGGGAAGACAACAACTTTTCAATTTGTTTCATTCACTAAGGCCATACATTATACAATTTTCTTACAATTTTCTTTAGATTTACCTTCAACTATGTAGTACAAAGGCCTGCCTTATAGGATACATTGATTGAAAGTGTTGTTTAGTTTTGTCGCCATGGCATATGTTTTTTGGTAAATCTAACAGAAAATTGTACAAGAAAATTGAACATGTATGGCCAGCCTAAGGGCTCTTTCACACGGGCGGTCCGATCAGATCCGCCTGTCAGTTTTTTAGGCGGATCTGATCGGATGCCCCATTCAGCCCTATGGAGCAGCGGATGTCAGCGGTGACATGTCCGCTGACATCCGCTGCCATCCGCATCCGATCCTGTACGTGAAATCCGGACGGATGGAAACCCTATTTTCCATCCGCCCTGGGGATCGGATCTGATGGGATCGGATGAGAGCGGACAGGCAGTCCGCTCTCATCCGATTCCCCATAGAGAGCAGCAGGGGCTGTGACACCTCCCTCTCCGCTCTGCAAGCGGAGACGGGGCTGTCATCCGCCGGCTCAGCGGGGATCGCGGATCGATCCCCACTAAGCAGCACGGATCCGCCTACAGAGGCGGACCGTGTGAAAGAGCCCTAAGGGTCCACTTCTTCAGGAGGGTATTGGAGGTGTATTGATGTCTCACATGTTCACTGAAATCCGCTTAGGTAAATATAAATCATGAATGTACCTGGGCATATATATTTTCTATTGTCTGACCAGAGGTCAGAGGTCAAGAGAAAAGCCAGTCTATTGTTGGTGGTATTCTTTAGACACACAAAAGATCTCTCCTATTTGTGACCATAGGGAGGACTGGTTGGTGGACAAGCTATTAGAGCAGTATAGTAACTGCCAGGTTCAATATGTTTGGCCAGACTAATAAAGGACCTATTGCTGCTGGGTACTCAGAAAGTACAATCATTTCTGATTCACCCACTGAGGTGTGGATACAATTTGGATAGTTCTACTGAAGACCATGTCTGGCATCACTATCTGTCCTTTATGTAGTTCCACAAGAAAAAGGGGAAGCCAAACACCATTAAACATTGTACTAAATTTTCCAACATACAAGCTGTTCCACCTAGTTCACATGAATCTAATGCATTTCTAGGGCTTAGGGTGGATAGGCTAGGATAGGATCCTATTTGCAAGTTGTGGAAAGGAGAGAAAGACCCCAACATTCCTGTGAACCAAGTGAAAGAGCTTGCATATTGGAGAATTTAATAAAATCAAGTAAGGTATTAAACGGTAAGTGGTTTACCCTTTTTCTTGTGGGTCTACAAATGTAGTTCATGGAGCAGTGAGCGACTGCTAAAGGGCAGCTCCCTTTAGTCAGAGGATTACCGGGAGGAGAGCCTGCAGTGTCCTATATTGTATGTAGCTGTCAGAATCTTTGCTAACAATATATGCTATGGACTGATTGTGAAATACAATGTTGAATTGTGATTTAAAAGGAGATCTTGTTTGATTTTAGAGAATAACACAGATGATAAAATTACTTCTACTTTGATCCCCTATATATATCTCTCTGGTCAGACAGCAGAAATTATTTATGCACTGGCAGGGTTTTTTATATCAGTAAATAGGTGCAGGAACTCATCCACAACATCCCCCCCCCCCCCACACCCTGTGTTCAAATTTCACTAACAGTAGGAGGGGCCTAAAGGGCCAATAAATGGCAGGAGCGCATACAGAATTGGGGGGTTTACAGAGTACAGAGCCTTCTTTCACAGCTGCTTAACTCCCCATCCAAATCTCACTTTTCACCCATCTTCAGCTGTGACCCCTGTATTCAACCCACCCTGCAAGTATCCCCCCCCCTCCTTAAAAGCTTCACCATCTTCCACATGTCTCTCTTTTCTTGCTGATGCACCCACTTGGCTGTAGTACCTCCCCGTACATTGTTGGTGGCTCTGCCTCTCTCACTTGCAGGGAAATTACCCAGTGGGGGGATCGGCATCCGTACTGCCTCCCGGGCACCTGCATCATCCTTGTCCCCATCCTGCACTCAGTGGGAGCACTCGGTAGATCAGATCTGTGGGAGCTGGTGGGAGACAAGCTGCCACTTGTAAACACAGAAGCTGGACTTCTGTGTTTACAAATAATAGTGGTGAGCAGGGAGCAGAGGCAAGTTCGAGCTGTAAAAAATGTCCTGTGCACTGGTACATTCATGATTTTAATTTACCTTGGCTAATTTCAGCAAACATGTAAAACATCTATACCTCTCCTCTAACTTTCTAAAGAAGTGTACCCTTAGTGCATGAAATGTGTAGAAAAGTCATTGTCTTTTCATCCAAACACTTTTCTCGGTTTTAAGTATTTTTCAGAAGTTCTAATATTTAACTTGTAGCATATAGATATTTTAACTGTTATTAATAGGTTTTTATGTTTAAATCTAGCTCAGGTCTAAAACGCTGTTAAAAAACAAAAAAAAAAAAAAAAAAACGGTGGCGCCTTTATTAGTTATACTTCTAAAACATCATGATATCATATATTAAAAGTCTTATCATGTCTACATTTTTCTTAAAATCTTAACAGTAAAACTTTTAACATGATCATTATGGAACCTTCAGAAGATTTAAACTTTAGACCCCCTCAACAGGAAAGTTAAATTCTTCCACAGAAAACTATGAATCCATCGTAAAGTATGAGATAAATAGATGACCCTAAAATGTTGAGCAATGAATGGCTCCAAGCTCTGAGCTTGAAACTCTTGTTCCACCATGAACAGCATTAATGCATGGTAGTAATTTTTACAAATGTATGAGCCTGGACAAATAGATCTTTTTGCTAGTTACAACGTGTCATCATTTCATTCTTCTAGACCTTAAAAATAATCCTCTGGATGATGTCATCGATGTAACTTGAGAAGAACCAGGCTCCAGCCCTTGGCCCTAGATCCACCGTGTAACATTTTGATGGCTAATTACTGTCATGTTATGAGAACGTTCAAAAAAGGGACGCCAGAGATCCAAATAAAACATAAAATAGCTTTGATATAATAAATAATACTATCACAGTTTAAAAATGTTATGGCTTTCCTCTTATAGTTTCTGAGGAAGATGTTTTCCAGCTCCCTTCAACTTGTTTTGGTATTCCAATATTGCAGATAAGAAGGAATTTAAATTCTTGAGCCTTAACTTAGTTTAAATCATCCTAACACAATGATTGTGTTGTATCTATATAAAGAATTGTCCAGGGATTAAAGCCCCTGTGATCTGTATCTGAATAGGTTATCCTAGTATGGAAAATAAGAGTGTATTTTTAGAAGGCATGCATGATTTATGTCTTAAAGTAAATATAAAGCTAAAACTATTCTTTATAGTGTTGGATAAGGGTGGGGAAGAGTTAGAAAGTATGTTAACTTTTTATTGCTGTCTGTGTCCCCACTGTGGAGATTTCCTCCCTCTGTTTATCTTGGTAACCACTATCATTGGGGCAGAAAGTGTTTGGAATACCAAAATGCTACTGTTGTCATCAGAGAGGATTTTCATCCAGTTTCTAAAGATTTCCTCTCCCTTCCAGTTGTGTGTCCTAGACAGGAACTGAAGGGAAATTTCCCCAATAGAACACAGACAGGAGTAAAAACCCAATAGATATTTTATTTTTCTCTACACTACCCAAAACTCAAAACATTGGTTTGAGTTCTATATACACTTTAAAGAAATTGTAAAGGCAGAAGTTTTTTTTTATATGCATTCTGTGCATTAAGATACAAAAACCTTCTGTGTGTAACAGCCCCCTTCAGGCCCCCTAATACACACCTGAGCCCGTCTTTATTGAGCGATGTTGCAGAAGTGTCTAAGTTGCCTGGGACTCCCCTCCTCATTGGCTGAGACAGAGTTGCGACGCAATTGGCTCCCACTGCTGTCAATCAAAATTATTCAGCCAGTCGGGAGAGAGAGAGGGCAGGTCGCGGGTCCATGTCTAATGGATACAGGGAGCTGTGACTCGGCTTGGGTGCTCCCATAGCAAGCCGCTTGCTGTGGGGGCACATAACAGGAGGGAGGGACATGGAGAGCTGAAGAGGGACCCAAGAAGAGGAGGATCCAGTGAAGGAGTTTAAGCATGCATGGGATAGGCATAAGGCTATCCTTCATATAAGATAGGGCCAGGGACTATTCATAGGATTCAGATATATTGGGCAGACTAGATGGGCCAAATGGTTCTTATCTGCCGACACATTCAATGTTTCTATGTTTCTATGATCCAGGCTGCTCTGTGCAAAACCAACTTCACAGAGCAGGTAAGTATAACATGTTTGGTATATATATATATTTTTTTTAAACGAAACTTTACAATCACTTTACCAAGTTGACCTCTGGAAGGTTTTACACTCTTCGTGACCAGGCAATTGTATGCCTGGTCATGCAACACTGTATGCAAATGAAATTGATACACTAATAGAGCTATATTTTGGTGGAATTTGATTACCTGAGTTTTTTATTTTTAATTCTATACACACAAAAAAGACAAAACATTTAGAAAAAACCCAACATTTTCTACTCTTTGTTATAAAGCATAGCCCATAAAAAAATAATCAAAAAATCGTATTATTTCATTAATTTAGGCCAAAATTTATTTTGCTAAATCTTTGGTTAAAAAAAAAATATATACCCCAATAAGTCTATGTAGCAGGTTTTCCAGGCATTGGCTGGCCCATGTGAGCTGTGACTCTGGGTGTGAGAACTGAGACATTGACAACTCCGGCATCTTTGTTTTGTGGTTTTATTGTAGATAAAGGGGATGGGAGAAGGGAATGAGTGGGATACTTTATTAGGCCTAACTAGATACAATTTGGGACTTTATCCGGAAAAATGACTGTTAGCACTGCCTTGACGCCAGCCGACGCTAGCCAGCACTCACTGACGCTTGGAACACACTGTAACTTGACAGAAGTGCTGAATCCTCGACTCGAGGTTCAAAAGACTCAGGTCTGTGAAGCATAGAACTACTGATGCTGCTGCAATTCAAAGTCTCTGACCACTCTCTCCAACCTGGCACTGACTGGAGGTAGCTTGCTGTTAATTTCTGTATAGCTGCAACTCTCAACTGGTGCTCTGTACAATTCAGGGCCCAAACCGCAGGCGCCCCCTTTACAATTTAAGCTCTTCAGGGTCCACTGACTATGTACCCCCTCTACTACTTCAGGGTCCTCAACCTAGGTACCCCTTTACAGCTAGCTGACACTGGATCCAATAACCTCCTCCGGAGTGGTCTCCTCTAACTCTTTAGGCAGACCCCCCAGGGGCAATCCTCAGTACTCACGACCTGTATAGATTTTCTGGGACTGGACCCCTCTCGCTCTCTGCTGGTTCTCGGCACACCGGGTCCCCTCAGCTTAACTTAGCTCTCTCTGGATTCTCAGACGACACCCCGAGACATCCACTTCCTCAGACAGGAGGATAGACAGCCGTTCTCTCCCTCCTGGGACTCTGCTCCCGCCAAAGACACTGTGTCATGCACTTCCCCCAAACTTATACCCACTCCCAGAATCCTTTGCAGCATATTCTGCCTTCTGGGGTAGTTACAAGCTTTGATGTGTCCCCTGATTGGGTTTCCTCCATTGCCCTATCAGAAACCACTAATAAAGCCGGTGGGGAGACTCCCCTCTCAGGAGACACACTTGGAAACCATGACAACCTACCTAGCAAAAAGAAACACAGCCCTGCTGTTAGGCAGACAAGACCCACTGTGCATTTACCTAGCAACTACCTGTAGGGTGCTACATGTATAATAATTGGTTTATGTGAAAGTTATAACACCTACATGCTATGTATATATACTGGATGCTATACTGTAACGGTGGTGATCAGCGACTTCAGGATCAGGACTGTGATAGTGCGGGCAATCTGGCGCTATAACAGACCCTCACTGGGGGGTACACTGACTGACTAAGTGACACTGGCGTCACTAGTATGACTAATTCAGTGATCAGATATAATAATATACACTGACAGGGGCTGGGAAAGAGTTAACATTTGGGGCAATCAAGGGGTTTACTCTGTGCCCAACAAGTGTAATGTGTGTAATATGTGCTGCTTTTACTTACAGATCTGCCTGTTTTTTTTCTCCATGTCAGATTCCTGTCCTGCGTACAGAGTCCTGTGTGTTTACCAACACATGACTCTGTTCCGTGATTGGCTACAGCTAATAAGCAGGCTCATAGCAAAAATAATTGGCCAGGACCTGCTGACAAAATTTGCATGCGTGGGTCCCTTGCTAAACTGCGCTGTCACTAGCTACACTGCGTGTTAGCAGGGGGTGCGCGTATGCACAAACATATAAGGTGGCCAAAGGCCTCTCACTAATGCAGTGCACTGCGAATGTCCTCAGATCAGGAGTCTTACTCACAATGATTATTTCTGTAGGCTGGATGGAGGCAGATTGTAGGTAGGCTGCACTGCCCCTGCAGGCCTCTGTGCTGCTGGCTGTCTCTGGGGTAAAGTCAGGCAAAAGGCAGCCAGCAATATACTGGGCTTTCCTATCAAGTCTACACCTTCCTTTAAATTTATGGGTCTCTGTTTCCTCTGCAGCCTGCTCTCCTGGCTCTCTGGCAGCTCGCTCTCTCTGTTCCGGACACCTTGCCCTCCCATAGTCTGACAGCCTGCAAGGCTCCAATAGCTCCCTGGCTCCATACATGTTTACCTTGGATTCTATCAGCTGTGTCCATTCCCCCTTGGCTCCTTGTAGTCCTCCAAGTCTGATGGCTGGAGTTAAAGTCCACCAGCCAATCAAGTTCCTCCTTTCCCATGTTTCAAGGGGCAGACTTAAACTTCGGTTTTGATTGCAGCCAATGAAATTCTCTTTTTCCTCTCCTCTCCTCTCCCTGTGCTCTGCCAGTCAGTAGTAGGAATGGGGAAACATACTTTGGAAGGGTACTATGCTTTAATGAGCAGTTTACAGGGGGGTCACAAGTCCAGAGCTACACTCTTGAAAGAAGTATCGAGGCAGAGTGTTATGATGATGTCAGGAAGCTACAGTATTTACAGCACCCTGCTGGTCCTTCCTACCAGCCATGATATCCATATATTGAAATGCATAGAAAAGTACAGAAACACAATGATGACATTACTGGGTCTAAAGTATCATAAGGTATGTATTGAAAATAAAAAAAACAAATCTAATATACCCTTAATTCTCAGCAAACAATCTTGAAACTATTCCAACAGTTTACATAGTTTTTGCAATAAAAAACTTCTACCAAATACACTATAGTGCCAAAAGTATTGGAACCCCTGCCTTTACACGCACATGAACTTTAATGGCATCCCAGTCTTAGTCCATAGGGTTCAATATAGAGTTGGCCCACCCTTTGCAGCTATAACAGCTTCAGCTCTTCTGGGAAGGCTGTCCACAAAGGTTAGGAGTGTGTCTATGGGAATATTTGACCATTCTTCCAGAAGTGCATTTGTGAGGTCAGGCACAGATGTTGGATAAGAAGGCCTGGCTGGCAGTCTTTGCCCCAATTCATCCCAAAGGTGTTCTATCAGGTTGAGGTCAGGACTATGTGCAGGCCATGTTCCTCCACCCCAAACTCGCTCACCCATGTCTTTATGGACCTTGCTTTGTTCACTGGTCCAAATCATTTGGTGAAGGGGGGATTGTGGTGTGGGGTTGCTTTTCAGGGGTTGGGCTTGGCCCTTAGTTCCAGTGAAAAGAACACTTAAGACGTCAGTATACCAAGACATATTGGACAATTTCATGCTCCCAACTTTGTGGGAACAGTTTAGGGATGGCCCCTTCCTGTTCCAACATGACTGCACACCAATGCACAAAGCAAGGTCTATAAAAACAAGGATAAGCAAGTTTGGGTCCTGACCTCAATCTGATAGAACACCTTTGGGATGAATTAGAGCACAGACTGAGAGCCAGGCCTTCTTGTCCAACACCAGTGCCTGACCTCACAAACGCACTTCTGGAAGAATGGTCAAACATTCCCATAGACACGCTCCTAAACCTTGTAGACAGCCTCCCCAGAAGAGATGAAGCTGTTATAGCTGCAAAGGGTGGGCCAACTCAATATTGAACCCTATGGACTAAGACTGGGATGCCATTAAGTTCACGTGCAAGTAAAGGCAGGTGTCCAAATACTTTTGGCAATATAGTGTATATGCAACCATTTCTGTCATCACTTCTTTATTATTCATCTAATTTATTTTATTTTTATTTTTTTTTTATTTTGCTTTACTTTATTTACCTATATTTTTATCTTTATTTAACTTTCTCTTCCTTTTTTACTCAGGTTAACTGTATGGACATCATTTCAAACTGTTCATCCATGCCTAATAAATATGTTGTAGTATGACTTAATACTATATAGGCCGTATATACTGTACTGTTTTTACCTTTATACCCAGTTTATGTTTTGTTTAATATACTCTATCTTGTAACCTTTTATTTGAAAAACGTATCCAGAAAATAATACAATTTATGAAAAAAAAAAAAACACTATTAGCATGCTGATAGGGAAAAGGAAAGGATCAGGGGAAGGCAAAATATTAACAGATTAAACCTAGTAATTTTTGTCCAAAGTGAAAATTTAAGTTAGTTTTTCCAAAACACAGATTAAGATGCTTGTAAATACAATGATCAGAATTGTTCACAACTTAGCATGTCTACTTAGACAGGGTCTTGACTGGCTCACAGGAGCATCAAGATATTCCAATTTTGAGCTTGAGGACGCACTGGTGTCTCTGTGCTCCCTGCCAGCCATCCTTCATTCCTCTATTAGGGTGTTACCGGCCCATCTTAAAAAATAATATTGTTATCAGAGATACAGTGGTGGCATGGCGGGAGGTATGGAGGATACTAGGACTGCCTTCCAACATCTCGAGTCACCTTACTATTCAAGGCAATCCCATGTTCACTCCCTCCATTTCACAAGCAGCCTTCAGACTATGGTCATCTCTGGGTCTAACTAAAGTCTCTTTGTTGTACGAGAACACTACCAACCAATTCAAGCCATTCAAACACTGAGCCAGGAATTCTCTCTTTCTTCTACTCAATATTTTTTTTATTTACAAATCACTTCTTTTCTGCGGACCTGCTGTGGACATCGGATAAATCCTTTTCAGTCCTCTTTTGTCGATGTAGTGCTCCATCGAAAAGACTATTCCATTTCCACCTTATATACATGTCTAGTTTTTCATTCCTTAAGCAAGATCCAATGGACATTATTCCAAAAATGGTCTCACATTCTGGGAGATGAAATGTTACCGGAAAAGCTTATCAAGAGTTATAAAAGCGTACATGCCAATATTACTTCAGAAAGCTGGCGCGAAACTCAATTTAGAATAATGCATCGGGCCTATCTTCCATTTCAACATCAGCCGGATGACCCCACCCAATCTCATTGCCCGTGGTGCAAATTTATCCACCCCACACTTCTACATCGACTCTGGGACTGCCCCCACATCAGCAATTTCTGGGATAGAGTCCTGGACTATATCCGTCTTATTTCCGGTACGTGATTACCCAAGGTCCCTGAAACTTGTCTTTTCAGTTGCATACCCTTCCCTATTTCTGGGGCGGGCCCCAGCATCACCTCTCTTTCACAATGGACTCACCTTTGTCTCTTGGCAGCAGGTAGGACCATCATGGCCAACTGGATTAACTCCATCTCTCCAAACCTTTCACAGGTTCAACGATCTTTGATATCCTTATGCCAATTGGAGAGACTTGATGTTATGCTGTCTAGTCTTCGCTCTACCCCCAGATTTTTTATTAGATGGGGATCTTTTCTGGAGCACACATTTTTAGGAGAGACCCTGGCGGACATGATACATCCTTTCAGATTTACTGAATGGTATCTTGCTAGAGATGCAGCCAACGCTCTTGGCAACTTGAAGGCTGCTCTACCAATCAGCTCAGACTGAATTCTGCTATGTCTACATTTTTTTTTCCTCTCTTCTTGTTTTTTTCCTTCCTTATCCTGTCCCTTCTTCCATTTTCCCAGATTTTTCTAATTTAATTTATGTCTTGCTTATTGTTGAACTACTATACATTACCTCGGGGCGCTCCCCCCTGGTATTTGTTTGCACTAATACTGTTGTTTTGTATTTCTTTATTTTTGGTCTTGATTTTGTATGTAAAATAAAGAAAAAAGATTAATAGAAAAAAAAAAAAAAAGAATTGTTCATGTTACTTAGGTTGTAATGTTGGGCTTCTTAAAAATGTAGTAACAAAAAGTTATCTGGAATTATATGGAAAATTACTGCGTTACTGTCATGGAAAACAGCTGCTGGCACTACAATATTGTCTAAAGCAAGAAAGGGGAAAAGCATATGCTTTCTAAGTAAATAAATTTGCATGAGGATGCATGAGATAATCAAACATATAAAGTGCTACATATAAACATATAGTGTTTAAGTAACTGTGAAAATTGCAAAACCATTAAGGGCAGGTTCACACTCTTGCGAGTGCGGCGATCGCATGTAATTCGGAGCGCACTGCTCCTTCATTACATGCGATCGGATGTGCGGATGCAAATTCAGCCATACACTTTGTATGGCTGAAATTCACACTGCACCCGCACAAAAGATGCACAGGACCCTTTTTTCCAGCCGCATCAGGATTGGATCACACAGTGGTTCACACTTGTGCGATCTGATCCTGTGCGAACTGTCAGATCGCACTGCAATATGCGATCAAACTGGGGGTGTCGGTAACATTTAATTGACACCCCCTGCGTATCGCATATGGCAGTGTGAACTGCCAGATGTGCGTTTGCGATGCGGGAACAGGCTGCAAATTCGCAGCCTTCACGCATCGCACAAGTGTGAACCGGGACTTAAAGTGCAAAGTGACAAATGTGCAAATAGGCAACCTCTGTATGACTCAATAGAAAACAAAAAATATAAATAATATATAATCCTCAGAAACTTGAATAATAATGTGCGTTCAAGTAGAAGATAGAGTCCATATCCAAAAAGGGAATCCCATGTTCGGAATAGAAGTTTGCCATATAGGTGCGACCATCACCGGGGGGGGGGGGGTGAGTCAAGAGCGCTTACCAGAGTTAATGGACTCTATTGCCATCAGATGATGTCCATGTGGACGAAACGCGTCTGGTTGTACTGCGTTTTCTCCATGTCATTGTGCCTGTCGGATACTACCTGTGATCACACCATTTGTGCTTGAATCGCTTGCAAACTGTAGAATGGATATAAAATTTAGATTTTTTAAATAAAGTCTCTCTATAATGGTTTTACACTATGAGGAGACTTTTTGTTTTCTATGGGTATCCGAGTTCCTATACACTTAGAGAAGATTTGAATAAAAAGGTGACACTGGAAGTGTCGGTCTCCTCTTGAAGAAAGGGGGGATTTTTAAGGCAATAATAAACTGAAAATCAATATGTATAAAATAGCATTTATTGAGATGAATAGAGAAGATTTGATGTGATAAAGGAGACGTCAGAAGGAGACAGCCATCCAGAGATCATTATCATTAAAAGGTTTCAATACCTTTTGCTTGAACGACTTTCTGTGGCTGGCAATAGAGTCCATTAACTCTTGTAAATGCATTTGATTCTTCCCTGTGGTGACACTCGCACCTTTCTGGCAATCTTCCATTCCAAACACGGGTTTCCCTTTTTGGATATGGACTCTATCTTCTATTTGAACACACATTATTATTCACGTTTCTGAGGATTATACATTTTTTTATATTTTTTTGTTTTCTATTGAGTCATGCAGATGTTGCCTAGTTGCACATTTGGCACTTTGCACTTTAACCACTTCTGGACCGGAAGATTTTCCCCCTTAATGACCAGGATGTTTGTAACTCTAACGGACAATTGCGTGGTCATGCAACTCTGTACCTAAATAACATTGATGTCCTTTTCTTACCACAAATAGAGCTTTCTTTTGGTGATATTTGATCACCTGTGTGATTTTTATTTTTTGCGCTTTCACTTTCTGCTATATAACATTCCCAAAAAATAAAAAATAAAATATGTAAAAATCAAACGTTTTTCATCATTTTAGGCCAATTTTGTATTCTGCTACATATTTTTGGTAAAAAATATCCCAATAAGTATATTTTGATTTTTCATGGGACTGCAACATTGGGGCTGACAGATTGGACCCCTAACTGACATTTTTGACACTTTTGGGGGGGGGGGGGAGACCAGTGACATTACTACAGTAATTAGTGCTAAAAATATGCACTGTTACTATAATAATGACACTGGCAGAGAAGGGGTTAACCCAGGGGCGATCAAAGGGTTATGTTTGAGCCTAGGGGGTGTTTTCTAACTGGGGGGGGGGATAGGATTGTAATATCAACACAGAGACCTGTGTTCCTAAATAGCAGTAACACAGGGGCTCTGTGTTGATAGCAGAGAGAACAACGGTCTGCTGTGTTTACAACAAGCAGACCGCTGTTCTCTCTTCACGGAGAGTGATCGTGGCTACCATCCCTGCGCCACGGCATCGAAACTGCATACCTGCGGCGGCTGGTCGGCAAAAAGTTAAATGGTTTTGCAATTTTCACAGCTACTTATATACCAAACACTGTATGTTTATATGTAGCACTTTATATGTTTGATTATCTCATGCATCCTCATGCAAATGTATTTACTTAAAAGGCATATGTTTTATATGGCGGCACTTTTCCCATTTCATACGATATTATCTATCACAGTACAGTAACTAGCAGCAGTGAGGACAACCGTTGAGACATGAAACAGAGGAGCCGAGATTTCTGACTACAATCCTGACTTCATGTATTTAATACTGAATTTTGTCCTTCAATTGAAGTTTTTTTTCTTCCAAGAGATAACTGCTACAACAAATACAGAGGGACTCCGAGGACATACCGAGATTTAAAGTGTATGTATACACTTAGTCAATCAGTTTATTTTATTCTATTTTTTTTTTAGCTGTCTGTGTCCTGTTGGGTAAATCCCTTCACGTCTTGTCCTGGAGATGCAAGAGGAAGTGAAAGGAAATATCTACAAGATGGGATTAATTACCCTCATAGACGGTTGTCATCAGAACAGGTGTCCCTATTTGAAGATCTCTCAATTCCTATTCTGTTGAGAAATGTCACATTTTGAATTTTCCATTGCTTTCTCTCTTGGTGACAGTGATATCTAGGTCAATTGGAGAAGGTGAATGCGAGACCTAGCGGTAACACAGGCAGCGATCAAAAATTGACAGCGGTTGTAATAATTCCCCATCCCCTATCCATTACAAGGAAAAGTTATGCATTTGCTAACACTTTAGAAAAAAAAAAAAAAAAAATATATATATATATATATATATATATATATATATATATATGTACCCACTACTACTGGTGGATTTGTAATTCATCTTCAATTGATGTCCTCTTGTCTTTGCTACATATCAAACCTCCATCTGAATAAATAGAGAAAATTGTCAGGTATACAAGACCAATATATGTGGAGTTACACTTTAATCAGTGGCGGCTGGTCATATGGGGCGCCCCCCCTATCCATGCGTCCGGCCCCCTAATCTACATGCGGGGCGCCGGACACATGGAGTTCAATGGGGCTTTTTTTTTAACCATGTGATTAGAGCCAGAGGCTCTCACAGGCTAAAACAAAGGGTGGGCTCGGGGCGCAGAGCAGTGCGCCCTGAGCCCACCCAGTTGTGTGACAATAGCGAATGAAAATTCACTATTGTCACACGGATCCTCCTCCTGGCCAATCAGGAAGCGGGTTTTGAGACCAATTGGCCGAAAGGAGAAGCCATGCCATTGGGCATGGAGGAGGAGGGAGGAGACACAGAAGATGGGGAAGAAGCCGAAGCTGCCGCCACTGCCTGCTGCTGCATCCAGGAAGGTTGAGTGAGCCTGTCCTTTCCTGTCCTCTCCTGTCTCGCTGTGGTCCAGGGGGAGGGGGATGGTGGGCGGCCTGGTGTAGTCCGGGGGGGGTATGGTGAGGTCAGTCTGCCGCCCCCCCCCCCCTGGCCCATAGAGCACCAGCCGTCACTGACTTTAATCCCTACACTACACTCTCTCCATCTGTTTCTGATCTGTCGGACTTTGACCATTGTCTGGCTCTCTACTATTCTTTCAGCAGCCCAAAGGGGTATTTAGGCTTCTCTCCCTTCTCACACATTTCTTGTGTATTTTGTGGCTCCTGACAGTAATCTACCTCCTTGTTTCTGCTCATTTGGTGTTATGTTCTGCCTTATTCCCAGTATTCGCAATCTGGTTTCTATACCTTATGCCTGACTTTGACCTTCTGACTTTTACCTTCTTGTTCTTTGTCCTTATCATATTCCTGCATTGTTTTCTGTACTCCTCACCAATTTGTCTCTATCTTACCCTCTTGTTTTCTTTTACTTATTCCATTGCCCTCTGTGGACTTTTATCCATGCTGAAAGAATGTGTCCTAGCTTTTTGACTTTCCCCTCCCCAGTTTGTGTATCTGTTCAATATTTTCTTGATCCTTCACTTTTTCATGGTGCCCTTGCCAGCAATGGTATTAGAGGCAGTGCTGGATTTAGACCTGGGAGGGCCTGGGGGACTTCAAGTTCAAGGGCCCCTCAACATAGAAATTAAATGATATGACAAATAAAAAAAGTGAACTAAAATGACTGATAAACCACATTTGTTCTAAAATAAAATATTGTTAGGTTCTGAAGAAAACACTTGTCTGATTTGCATTCTCAATTTTATTGACTGTAAGAATACATATTACACAGGTAACTGGAACTGGCAAGTCAAACATCACAGTTATGCATCACACTACACTATTTACAAAAAGTCTTTCTTCCTTCAATTAGCATCTGCAAAATCTTTACCTTATGCCATCCATAGATGGATCGAATCTTGGCCAGTTCAGCAGGGACCAGTTGAGATTCAATCCATCTATTGGCAGGCTGGTTGTATCAAAGTCGATCCATCATTTGGCTTGGGTATAACCAGCCTGTCAGGTTTTTTACGTACAATTACTTCCAGCAGTATTCCCTCATGTGTGTGTTGATGGCGGTCGGAATAAAGCTATTTTCTTTCCTTCCACCAGTAGTAGAAGAAAAGAAAATGGCTTAATGTATGGGCTGCCTAACTCATGAAATTGTATCATCATGAGGACACTACTGTCAAGGGCCAGTAGGCACAGAACATTTGCTAAACATCCTTTCCCCCAAAACAACTAGTGACCATTATGCTCAAATATTATCTAAGAGCTCGTTAGCACCTGAAAAGGTATCAGCAAGCCATTCATCATGTAATAAAACTGCCTGTTGAGATGGATGTAGACATGACCGGAGCTTGGCAAAAACACTACTGAATTCTGGAGGGAAAATACGTTTTATTTATTTATAAAGAAAGTCTGGGGCCCCCTCTGGCAAGGGGGCTCTGGCAATTGTCCATTTTTTCCCTTATACTGTAAATCTGGCACGTAGGAGCTATAGTTGTCTGGTTACACCCTGAAGGCATTTAGGTGCTGTTTGAAAGGTACCAAATCAAATTGAAAAACATGCTACAAACAAAAAAAAAAAATTTGGGTCAGTCCACATCTCTTTGTTGCAGTGTTAATTTTGGCAGCAAATTTCGATTTAGTTTTAGTTATAGTCTTTTGACTAAAATGCCATTTTAGTTTTAGTCGTATTTTAGTCTTTTGACTGAAATGCAATTTCAGTTTTATTCGTATTTTAATCATCTGCATTGTTTTATTTTTAGTCATATTTTAGTCGACTAAAATCTCCAGTACATTTTAGTCGTCTAAAATCTCATACATTTTAGTCAACTACAAATCGAATAGGTTTAGGTTAATTGTAATGCATTATTTAAACATTTCTCTAGCATTTCCAAATGAATTGTATACTCCTGGAGTAAAAATCGATTAATATGTTATTATAAGGTTTGAACACGCAGTACAGACACATATTTAGCCATTATGATATATAACGTCTTTATAAATAAAACCAAATTTCATAGACAAACAGAAATATTGCTTTTTGACAAACCGAAGTACAACTTTAAAATACAAAAAAACCCAAAAAACTATAAACTCCATTGGCTGTAATGTCATTGCACATATTACCTGAATATATTACCAACATTAAATATTAGGGAAAAATATAAGAAAAGCCTTTTTCTTAAATTTTTAGTTTTCAGCAGCTTAGTGGATGCCTCTTCCTTATGCTTATGCAGTGGTGCAATACATGTTTAAACTTTAACCACTTGCCGACCACTCACTGTGCCTCTACTGCGGCACAGTGGCTCGTTATCGTCCAGCGACGTAGACCTACATCGCTGGTCTCCTCCCCCTGTAGGCAGCGCTCGCGCGCCGCCGGAGGCGTGCTCCCGCTGTTTTCAGTCACAGCGGGAGTCGGGCCAGGGAAGGAGCGGCGGCGATCGCCGCCGCTCTTTCCCGATCATCGGGGAATCTAGTTTGGAGATCCGCCCGCCTGTGTAAACAGAGCGGGCGGATGTCCTAAGTGACAGGGAGTGACAGATCGGAGTGTTCAGCATAGCTGGACATCCGATCTGTCCCTGACTCACTCAGTCACCTCCCCCCCCCACACGTCAGTAAGCACCAGGCATACATTAACCCCTCCCTCTCCAATAAAATTAACCCCTTCCCTGCCAGTGTCATTTTTACAGTAACAGTGCATATATATAGCACTGATTACTGCAGTAATGTCACTGGTACCCCCAAAAGTGTCAAAAATGTCAGTCAAGGTTCCGATCTGTCCGCCGCAATGTCGCAATCCCGCAAAAAAAAAATCGCAGATCGCCGCCATTACTCGTTAAAAAAAAAAACACCAAAAATTACAGAAATATTTCCCTTAGTTAGTAAACGCAATAACGTTTGCGCAAACCAATCAAAATACGCTTATTGTGATTTTTTTACCAAACATAGGTAGCAGAAAACTAGTTGGCCAAAAATTTAAAAAAAATTTGATTTTTACATATTTTTTGGGAGGAATTTCATATAAAAAAATGTTAAAAATATTGTTAATTTTTCAAAATAAACGCACTTTTTTGTTTATAGCGCAAAAAGTAAAAATCGCACAGGTGATCAAATACCACCAAAAGAAAGCTCTGTTTGTGGGAAAAAAAGGACGTAAATTTCGTTTGGGTACGGCGTCGCACGACCGCGCAATTGTCAGTTAAAGTCGCACAGCGCCGAATCGCAAAAAGTGGCCTGGACGCAAGACAGCAAAATCCTCCGGTGGTAAAGTGGTTAATGTGCTATTTTTACAGGCTCTGGATGGAATTGCGTTGTCGATTTAGAAATGGCCAACAGAGGAGTGTTAATTTTGATTATGTCAATTTTCAATTTAGTTTTAGTTATAGTCTTATGACTAAAATGCCGTTTTAGTTTTAGTCGTATTTTAGTCTTATGACTAAAATGCCATTTTAGTTTTAGTCGTATTTAGTCGAACTGTTTTAGTTTTAGTCGTATTTTAGTCGACTAAAATTGAGTTGATTTAGTCGACGAAAACATTTTAGTCTACAAAATTAACACTGCTTTGTTGCTTTGTCCTATGTGCTCTGTATCCATAGGATAACCTGGCCTTGACCATGACACCTACACTTGCTCTTATTGTTTCTGTCTTTGGATTTCCCATCTTCTTCATAGCTAAATCCCTTTGCTCAACCCCAGGAGCTTCCAAAACTCCTGAATCTGACAAGCACCTGATGGCCTTCAAAATATAAAACATTATACCATCTTTATTGACATTCTACTTATTTTTTCATCTTCAAGCCATTTCATTTTTTTTTTTCAGGATTTTATCTGAATTATTTTAGAGGCCCGACTGGTTGTTGCAAATTATTCCAACTCATATTCAGCAGATGTCTTTGTCAAGCGCAACATTTAATGGTTCTCTCTTGCTAATTTGTCAGCTGACTGAAGGAAGACATGTCCTGCCCTGTATCTTATCAATTACCTCACTGACAGATATGCAAGGCTGCAGCCTTACAACCGACAATACCACCCAATAGCTGACTTCATGCCATCGTTTTTATGATATAGAAAACACATGTCCGGTGAATCCTTCCCCAGATCTCCTCATAAGCATGGACAATAAATAAGTCACAAAAGCATGTGTTAATTAAGTCCAGGATAATGTCTTATGGACTGTAGATCTGGTAATAACTGCTCCATGTCCCAGCTCTGCTGTAAATATTTGGTCAGTTGCCTCTGTTGGTGCTGAAGATTAGCAGCTGTCTGCTGGAATGTGAGGAAAAAATGAGTGCAATTTCCTAGGAGAGGTTTAATCTCCCATTTTATGAGCTGTGCAGAGCACAGTGCGGCCATGTTGTTTGGCATAAAACACCTCACATGTGCTCTCCAAAACTGTCAATGTGCATAAGGATAATATCTGATCTGCGATATAGGGAAGAGGTATTTGCTATCAAGCAAAAAAAAAAAAAAAAAAGAATTATTTTAGGATTATTAGCTTTATGTCCACAAGGTATTAAGTCAGAATGAACTTTCAACATTTCAAATTTCAAAAAATGGAACATGGTAATCCAACTTTATACTTGACCAAAGTTTGACTGTATTTGAACACGTTACACTCATATCCATAAGCCCTAGGATCCCTCAAATTCATATAGTCTTGTTAATGTATATGTAACCCCAATCTCTAAAATTTCATATAGGCTTTAATGTGTTAAAGTAGATGTAAAACCCCAACTAGATTACAGTTAGTTTGCAAAAGCACCATTTATCGTAAACAATTCCTACAATTTTTTTTTTTTAACATAATACTGATGTTAACTTTTTTTTTTTTATCCTTTTTTGCTTCTTCGTACTGCTTATGTTCTGCAGTCTCTTTGGAGCCACTTCCAGTCTACGTGTACACCAGTGATAGCTGCATATCATTTCTCAGGGTGGGTTCCCTGATGGTGACAAAAGTGGACTATGGCTGTGTAATGTGTGTTAAAACATTCACCTGCAGTCTCTATTAGAAACCAATGTGACAAGATGACAACGTATAAACACAATTTGGAGACAAGGACAGAATGTTGTCACCTTGTAACGGGACTTCCTAAATAAGGACCCTCAGTGCTGGATCACCGGGTGCTTTTTAATGAAAGCTGCAGATGTAAGCTCCAGTAAGAACATGGCTTATTAAGGGTGGCTGTATGATTAGGAAAGCCATAATGTTACATGGTTTCCTTCCATATTTTTGAAGCCCCATGTGCATAAAACCCAATAAACCTGTCATGGCACCTTCTTTCTGAAAGCCCTTTGCAGGTTTGTCAGCAGGGGCTGACTGGTAACTTTCGGCCCAGGGGGCAAGTACAAACCAGATGCCCGTGGTGCAGCAACTTGTCCTCCCTCCCACTCTTCCTCTTCCTGGCCTCCTACTGACCCCTATTCCAGGCTGAAGCTCCACTCCCGGTACTCTCTACTCACCGGCCAATTCCAGGTTCCCGACCTGGCCAGCAATGGGCGGTTGGGGGGAGCTCGGTTGGGGCTGGCTTGGGGAGGAGAGTCGTCAGTGGGGCATGGGACCGGCCTCTGCTCAGACACAGTTTACACCATCAATGCTCGGGGGGGGGGGGGGGGGGATGGGTTGCCTGCGCTTTGTCCTTGTCTTCAACCCGCACTCAGTAGGTCAGCTGCAGGGACTTTTACTTCTCTTCACCAGGAATCCTTAAGGCATGTCTTTGGCAGAAGCAGTGCAGCCTTTTTGTGGGGCATCAGAGCAGCCCGGGGGGCAATTGCCCCCCTGCCCCCTGGACCAGTCCTTCTCTGTTTGTCAGCCATCTAGCTAGATCCCAGATCACTGACATACAACAGGATAATCTCCAACACGTGGACATCATGGCATTGCACATAAAAAATGTCAGTGTAATGTTTAGAGCTGAAATAAAAATGTCATTATTTTAAAGATGAAATCCAGACACAAAAGCCACACATTATTGCAGTTCCATATTTCCTAATACATAATTCCATTTTTCTTTATTTAAAGCAAGCAGTATCTAAATTTCTCTTGATGTTAGCTTGTTACAATCTCCTGTGCAGCAGAGCTTAGACTGCAGTAGCAGCACAAGGAGAAAAGTCAGCTGTGTTGCAGTGCTCATGTGCTAATAAGGAGCATACTGATAGGAGGAGAAAGCAGGGTGACAGAAAGATAAGCTCATCTGCTTCTTATCTTACTGTGCAATCACATTCTGAGCAATGAACAAGATCTGTGTTACTCCACTTCAGCAGCAGGTCTCCTGCCCTTCTATACAGCGCTGTTCTGTGTGGCACAGCTGTGTAAATATCAGGACTGGATGGACAGAAATATAAATCCTTTTACATCCTATTACATTTGCATATTTAGCTGTTTGCCTGGAGTTCAGCTTCAACTTCAGACTTGTTTGAAAGACTATAAATACCCCTTAATTTCAAATCTGCTATGAATTATGAATTAGCTGGTTTTTCGGCTCTTGTGTAATATCATAGACAACAAAGTGATCTTCTCTACAGCCAAGACATTTCATATAAACATTGAATGTAGAATACTGAAATAATTTCCTTTAGATATGGTGAGGCGTGAGAGTAAGTGACACACAGTATCTGCGTTCTCTTGACTTGCGATATTCCGTCCTCCGACACATAATTGCTCATTGGACTGGGGGTGAATCTCCGGTTAATATGCACTTTGGGCGCTGGCATGTAACCCAGCCCGGTTATTTTAATATAGAGAAAATGCATAAATATATTTAAAGGAGATAAAGATGCTTATTTTCTGATATTAAAACTATGCTTTGGACCATTAAATGAGACTTCCACTCAGGACATAAAATACCCTTGTCATCAGCAATCTGACATGTCTTAAGAAATGTATGGCTTTTCTAAGACGCAACAGGAAAAGCCAAAAAAATCCAAAATTAATGGATTTTTCCTACCAAGAATGCAGGTTGATGGAAATTCAGATTTCCTTCCATGAGACAAATCTGTGGTCGGTCAGATATAGTGGAAATTAATTTTAAAAGACTTACATATGAGTAATCCTTGTAGAACAGCTGGATTGTTGTAATTAAAAAAGAGAACCAACTACAGAATTTCACAGCAAAAAGGAACGTTACTGTATGCATGGATTTTTAAAGCGGTACTTAAAGTGTTACTAAACCCAGGACCGTGCATTCACTTTATCAGGTCTCCCACAGTACACAGAATATGGAAATGCAATTATGTTTGGAAATATAAACTGTTAAATTCCTTTTCCCATCAGCAGTATATAGTAGTCATGTGACTTCTATCAGTGTCTGGTTAAAGCTTGTAGGAAGAGTTTTCACACTGTACTGGCTGTCCTATCAGGATCCAGGTCCCCTGACCCTCTGTCTGGAAAGTGCTGATTGGCCCTGTGCTGATCACATGCACACACCCAGGATAAAAAACTCTCTAGCAATACACACCAAACTGAGCATGTGCAGCCTGACTCCAGTAACTCAGTCTTATCTGGACCTGTTTTGGAGTCAGAGAAAGAAGAGGAGGATCTGTGCATACAGGATCAAACAGCCTTTTTACACAATGCAGAGGGTTTACTGTTGTGGGTTTAGTAACACTTTAACTGTATCTGAGCACCACAAGCTGAAAGCACTATATAATTCATTTTTAATATTCAAAGCAAACCCACCCATCCATCCATGTTTCCATGATTTATTTTGACGAGAAATTACTTTAAAAAACACCCCCTAGCATTTTAAAGCCACGGCCGTCGTGAGTAAGGGCAGATGATTCATGGCGCAATGTATAAATGTAAAACAAAGTTTAGAACAAATAAATATAATAAACCTTCCTAGCTCTTTACTAATGCTAGCAGCATAAGGATTAATAATAGGTAATGTTGACTAAGAGAGTTTAGTTCCACTTAGTGTATGTATAATCAAACCTTTTTTTACAAGAGTCAGGAGGGGTGTAAGCCTATCAGGTTATTTTCTTTAAAGTAGTTGTAATCTTTCCCACTTTATCAAAAACTAAAAAAAAAAAAAAAATGTGCCTTTATGTTTAAGTTCATCACACAAGAAAATTGGCACTGTATTCTCCTATTACAATTTATAGTAATTTATCATGGTAGAGTGTAACAGAACTTCAACCCACACTGTACTTGTGGACTTCCATCAGTATACAGCTTCCTCCCAGTAATGAACATAGATGCCAGATTTTCCCCAGTCGCCCTACATACAAAGCTAGCCGACAATTTAGCTTGTACTGGAATCTCTGTTTTATTTATACACCGAATTTATATACAGCATGGACCTCCCTCTTCTGATCAGATTACCCCACACAGGTCAGGGGTTGCCTGATTACATTATCATTTGCAGATGAAATTGTATACAGAAATAGAATTAACCTAAACTAATTATCTAGCCACCTGGACAGAAACAATGTGAGGTCTTTAACATTTAACAATGGAACAGACAGACTTAACACAATCCACATCACACCTCAATAGATAGACAACAGGGAGGGCCTGCCAGTGACAGTCTGTCCGACTCCTACATTGAAGTACATGAAATACACATCTAAAGTATTGCTTTGAGTATTTAGGAGTCATAGACATCATGGCAACAGGCTATAGGTCTCACAGTGTAAAGGGGATCAAATCTTCATATTTCTTGAGAGAGTAGACATTTTTTCATTATTCTTTATTTACAAGTATTCAAGTCATAGAATAAATAATTGGCGCCAGCAGGCTCCAAAACAACAAGCTGTATGGCAATGAGCATGTTACACATACATAACTGAAATCACCAATAGCACCATCACAGAGGAGCTAGCATAGTGGATAGGTAAATAATGTATATATACAAAGTCTCAAACACCGTAGCAGTGTAGTCCCCCTCATCCAGGGACCTCTGATGAACGTAGATTCTGTATAGAATTTCAATATAGACAGAAAAAGGCTAAGAGAGAAAAGAAATGGAAAGAAAGAGAGGAATGGTCCGGGGAGGAGGTAAGAAGAATAAAAGAAAAAAAAAAGGGGGGGAATGGTGGGAGTGAATAAAATAAATAAAATGATGTGTGTTGCCCAGGAAAAACCCAGCCCAAGGAATTCTGTTGGGGTAGCAGGCGTAATCACAAAGGTAAGGACCAATGATGTCACAGTTGGGAACACAAAATATCCCGATAGTCAGATGAACAAGTGAATTTAGTCCATAAAACCAAGAGAAAACCCTAGTGCAGATGTACTTATAATTAATGCTGAAGCATATGTTATTTTTTTTTAGGAGGCAATATCTACTTAGGGTGATTGTTAATGGTTTGTAATATTAAAATTGGATTTAAATATTCTAAAGATTACAGAAACTCATTTAAACAATCCTGGACCTATGCCAAGAAATAAAGCACAGTAAAAATATTTCAACTAAATACATAGAAAAGGAAAAAAAAACAAAAAAACACTGTCTATTTAGGCTCCATGCACACCATTTTTTGTTAAAGCTCAAAAAAAAACATTTAAAAAAAAATGCTGGATAAAAAAACGCTGATAAGGCTCCATGCACACTAACGTTTTTATAAGCTCAAGAAAAAGCTAGAAAAAAATGCTGAATGAAAAATGCTGATAATAACATTTTTGTGCCAGCTTCCAGAAGTATTTTAGTAGCTTTTAGACAGCATTTAGAAGCTTTTTATTAGTGGTTTTGCAGTACATGAAGAAATTAAAAAAAAAAAAAAAAAGCTGTTTGGAGCATTTTAGTAGCATTTTGAAGGAGTTAGGAGCATTTAGGAATATTCAGGGTTTTTTCCTCCTGGAAAAATGCTCCAAAAAACTCTACAAAAGCTACTTTTTTTCTGCTCCTAGACGCTGAAGCTAAAAAAATGCTAATAGCCTAAAGTAGTGTGCATGGACACATAGGAGAACACTATTTAGCTTCTAGGAGCAAGAAAAAAAATGCTAATAACAGATTCTAGGAGCCTAAAAAACACTAGTGTGCATGGAGCCATACTGTTTCACCCCATATCCAAACAAGTTCACCCAAGATTCTCACCTTTTTTAGTTGGAAATTATGTAAATCTTGGATGGAAGTTGTGGATAACCATTTATAGGAAGGTGGAATAAAATAATATACCTTAAATACCCCCTCCCCTCAAAGAAAAAAAAAAAAAAAAACACACCCCATATATAAATAAAAAAGTAGGATTTGTTTCAAGTAAATTGAATTCCCTTTATCCAAGCTTCACAGCAATTTTTCCCGACTTTTAGTTGCTTGCCATTAAATCACGGCCGTCAATGGCGTTTTGTTGACAAATTTTCTATTTTACTGAACTTCTGAATTACTTTATATACTACAGTCCTTTCTTCAGAGGCTGCATATCTGTGTAATACTACACCTTCTGACTATGCAATGTTTTGACAGTTTGCAAATTTATGTAACTCTTACAGAATCTCCAGTTTTTTCATAGGATTACGTTTGTTGAATAAACTTCATATTCGTGTTTGATCTTCCACGTTTTTTCATTGACTTGAAAACATAATATGAAGTTGTGTTTAAACAGAGCCAAAGCTGAAAGCTAGATAGGAATCAGGGAACGATTTGCCTTAAATAAGGTTCTGTGGGATTGAATACACAAATCTGAGTAGAGTTTCCATTTGCAGGTTTGGAGGACGGAAAGTAGATGCCTCTTGGAGCATGAAATACAGCGGTGGTTCTTTATGAACCAAAAATAATATGGGGACTTGAACATTTGTTTAATAAGAATAAATATGATATGTAATGTGGAGTAACCCATTGCAACCAAACACAAGTTTATTAACCACTTAATCCCCGGAAGATTTTACCCCATTCCTGACCAGGCCCTATTTTGCGATTCGGCACTGCGTGACTTTAACGGACAATTGCGCGGTCGTGCAACACTGTACCTAAACGAATTTGACGTCCTTTTTCCCCCACAAATAGAGCTTTCTTTTGGTGGTATTTGATCACCTGTGCGATTTTTTGTTCATGCGCTTTAAACAAAAAAAGAGCAACAATTTTGCAAATATAACAATATTTTTCACATTTTTTTATATGAAATTCCCCCAAAAAAACATTTTTGGCCAATTTGTTTTCTGCTACATATGTTTGGTAAAAAAAAATCGCAAAAAGCGTATTTTGATTGGTTTTGCGCAAAAGTTATTGCGTTTACTAACTAAGGGAAAGATTTTTGTCATTTTTGTTGTTTTTTTTTTAACGAGTAATGGCGGCGATCTGCGATTTTTTTTGCGGGACTGCGACATTGCGGTGGACAGATCGGACCCTTGACTGACATTTTTTACGCTTTTGGGGGTACCAGTGACATTACTGCAGTAATCAGTGCTATACATATGCACTGTTACTGTAAAAATGACACTGGCAGGGAAGGGGTTAACTTTATTGGGGAAGGAGGGGTTAAGTGTGTCCCTAGGGGCGTGCTTCTAACTGTGCAGGGATGTGGCTTTACATGTAACAACAGAGATCAACTGTCCTACATAGCAAGACCGTTAGATCACTGCTGTTACACAGGGGAGAATGACAGGCGACTTGTTTATATTAGCCGCCTGCCTTTCTCCCTTCACGGCGGACGATCGCGAGTAACTGTCGGACATCGTGTCCGCCGGTCACACGTGCAGACTTATTAGGGAACGAGCCTCCAGGGGCGCGCGTCCGCCCACTATTGGCTCACAGGCTAGTGACGTACCCATACTTTACTTTGCCTGGCCGGGGCTGACCGCCGCAGTATATGCAAGTGGGTAAAGAAAAAAAGCGAAAATGAATTTGATTGGTTGATATGTGTATGTGTTACTATTACCAAAAAGCCTGTTGGAATGAATCTTGAAGTGTATTGTCTTTTTGAAAAATGTTACATCACGTGGGAGAAAAGTGACCTTAAAGTAGAACTATGGGCAAAACTTTGTTTTTTTTATTTTGGACAGAGCAAGGGAGGGTTATAACCTCTGTCAGATTTTCTTTGGCCATCTGTGTATGATTGTGGAGATTTCCCTTCCCTTCCTGTCCCATAGCCAAATAGGAAGAGAGAGGAAATCCCTGCAAACTCAATTACTTACACCACTTACTTACCACACCAAGCGGCCCTTTCTATATATTTTTCCTTTTCCACCAGTGTAATATAAGAGGGCCAGACTTAATGGGTTTCGTTGAATGGTTGTATATACACTTATTCCACCTTTGGCTCATTGGCGCAAGGATTTATGCACATGCATGCTGCCGTTGGGGTAAGTTAAGGCATTTGCATATATATATACACACCATTTTAATTGCTGTGAACCCTTGTATATATATATATATATATATATATATATATATTTTAATTTTTTTAATTATTTGAATTCCTTGTATTGATGGAAAGATGGTCCTAGCATATATACATACTTCACTGTAAACTTACATTTGCTCTATATACTTTCTAGATGTTGATGTGGTGATTGTATGGTCTGTGTACATTTCCCTGAAGAAGGAATTTTCAAATTCCGAAACATGTTGGATATACACACCTGTTCCAAGAACCTATGATCTACACTCCTTACCGGGATATGTGTAATACCACCTGAACGTGTTTACATTATCATGTTCTCTAGCATTTTATCGTATATGTGGTTTGTTATTATATGTCTATTTTAATATGACCAATAAATGTTACTTTTTATCTACTTTTTCTACTTTTTCATTATACTACTTTCTCCAGCCTTGTCCAACTAATTTCCCCAGGGACACTGTTTTTGTTTCTTCTATGAATTAGTTTGGGGAAGGGACTTCAGGCTGGGCTTTGGCACATTTCTGTATCAACCCTATTTTTGGATATAGTGAATGTAGGCTCTTGGGTTTAGTAACACTCTAACAATTTTTTTTTGTTAAAGTCAAAGTGTCATCTTTATTGCTTTTCTTATATTTTTTAAGGGTACATTTTGACCCCAGATCTCTCAATAAATTAGATCTGTCATGCTTATTTCTATTACATGAGATGTTTACATTCCTTGCTATAGGAAAAAAATTGATTAAAAGAAAAAAAAGTTAAATAAATAATAATAAAAAAAAATGTAGTGGTGGTGTGGGGGAGAGTGCCCTCTGCTGGAAGAAGTGAGGGAAAATGCCCCCTGCTGGGTGGAATGGGGTAGAATGCCCTCTGCTGGGTGGAATGGGGATTAGCACCTTTAACTGAAACGAGTACCTGCTAAATGAAGTGAGGAACAACATCCTCTGCTACATATAGTCAGTGAGAAAGGCTTTTCCTGAGCAAAATAAAAGTAAAATGCAATACGTTGATTGGAGTAAGGGAGTGAGTCCTCTGCTGGGTGGGCAATTATTCTGAGTGCAGTGGGGGATAAATCCCTCTACAGGGTAGAATGAGGGAGAGCACCCCCTGCTGGATGAAGTGGAAAAGAGTGCCATCCACTGAGTTGTAACTTGTTTCTTGTCTCTCCTGGACTGCAAACACATCAACATTTTTCTTTGCTGAGTGAAACATTTTAGATATGAAAGGAGATCCTGTAAAGATATGATATCCAAACATAATATTTCAGGCTGACACAATGTATTTACCGTACCATGTTATATGGAAACTGTGCAGTTAATACAGTACATCACTGAGATAAGTTATGACTCAGGTTTGGCTCATGATCATTAATCTTGTTGTTTTATAGATTGGTTCAGCGTGGCATTAGATATAAAGTAGCACAAGTTTAAAAGCTGTCACTTTATAATATACAATATCTGAAATGAAAAGTGCACTGCGGGGCTGTATTAGTCACAATGTGGAGATGAACTAAATCATTCACTCTCTTATCTTTTGGCTTTATAATTCTGGATGAAAGTTTATATAATAAATATATATCTATCTATCAGGAAAAGGTCTAGAATACAAAGAGAATTGTATGTAAGCTAATAAAATAAAGTACTAAAGGGAAACATGTAGTGGTTTCAAAAATGTTTTCTTACTTCATTTATTATATTGTAAATGTAAAAATATTCTAATTTTCTTGTCAAGAAAATACGAACCACTGCACATCAATATTGTATATGTACATTGCAATCCCGCAGGGGGAGTTCCAGGCTGATCTTCACATGTTTGAACATTAGTTTCTCTGCTTGGTGTTTAACCACTTAAGGACCGCCCACCACAGTTATACTGCGGCAGTCAGCCCCTCCTGCGTGAACCGACATAGGTATACATCGGTCGCGCGCCTGCAGGCCGCGCTCTCCTGCCCCCACTGAGCAGCGGGGACTCGGATGCAGCGGGCAGGTGGCTCCGATTGCCGCCTGACACCCGCGATCGTTCCCTGCTGAGAGAGAAGAACGGCCAGCTGTTGTAAACACAGCTGACTGTTCTTCTCTCTGGAATGATCACAGAGGGCCTGTGATCCTTCTATGTAGGATCACATGTCGCTATGGTCATTTCACAAGCCACGCCCCCCACAGTTAGAATAACTCCCCTAAGCTCACATTTAACCCCTTGATTACCCACAGTGTTAACCCCTTCCCTGCCAGTGTCATTATTACAGTAACAGTGCATATTTTTAGCACTGATTACTGTAGTAATGTCACTGGTCCCCCCAAAAGTATCAAAAATGTCAGTTAGGGGGTCCGATCTGTCCGCCACAATGTTGAGCTAAAAACCGTAGATGCGATAACTGTTGCGCAAACCAATCAAAATACACTTATTGCAATTTTTTTTTACTTAAAATATGTAGCAGAAAACAAATTGGCCTAAAATGTTAAAAAATTTTGATTTTTAAATTTTTTTGGGGAATGTTATATAGCAGAATGTGAAACAAAAATTGATATTTGATATTTGGTTTAGTTATCTATTTATCTTTCTATTTGGATATACTGTATATGCACCGAAACATGCAGAAACGTTCCTTGTAGTTATATCCAAACTACAAATCTAAAAAAAAAAACATCAGACCATACTTCATATTGCAGTTAGATCATTTATAAAGGAACTATAGTCTAATTTTTTTGTTAGTATTAGCTATTTATTTATTTGTCCATTTATGTCTAGATGTTCAACCTAAAGGGGTCAATTTATAAATGTTTTAATTTAACATACACACAAGATTCACACTTTTTTTCTATTTGTATTCAGTTGAAAAAATGCATTAATGCTGGGTGAAAGCTGCATGAATCTTGTTTGAAAACATTTAAACAGACCTCATTTTGCATGTAAACCCTAAAATGAAATGCTTTGTTTTGGCATCAGTTTTGCTGACTGTTATCAGTTATATTCTCCCCAGCTCACTCTGTGGACTACTTCTGTGTTTTGGAGACAAAGAGAAGAGGAGGTGCTTTGTAGTCCTATCCCAGGGTGACAATGCTGTTCTCCCATAGATACAGTATAGTGAATGAGTCATTGTCATCCTAGGACAGGAAGTGCTTCTTTGTATAATTTGTAATTAAATATGTACACGGGGCAACCATATTTAGTCATTACATGTGCAGGTTCTGCTTTCTTTTTAGTAATTCCAATTGTATTTTATTGTTTCTATGTCTCAGTAAACTTCTTCCAGTCAAGTATAACAAATGCTGAAAACAATGCTGACATTGAACCTCGGCAGTTGTTGATCTGAGAGGCTTATAATAAATACAGAGTGATTATAATAAATACAATTAAGAGGTAGAGTCTACAAATCTGTATATGAAATTCAGAAAATAGGTTATCATAAGCATTTAAAATATTAAAGTGAAATGAAAAAAAAAAAGTAAAAAAACATTACAATAATAACAAAATAAAAAATATGCTTACTGAAAATGCATTTACTTTGATTTTGGTATTATATGGATGAAACTTATAATAAAAATATCCTTAGACTTCCCTGCATGTCCTGGTCTCTCTGCAGTACAGGGTACAGAAAAACCAGCCAAATCAGCAACAATTGCATAATTATATATATATATATATGCTGTTTGAGAAGAGAAATTTGGGTATATCAAATTCAGTATTAACAGAAAAATCCTGCATTTCTTAGCACCTCTAGTTTCTAGTTGCACCAAAAGAGGGGACATCTCTTACCAAGTTTTCTGAAATCTTACATATTTGTTCTTAACGTCTAAAGGCAATCAGATAAATCCCCAGATATATTCTGTTATATAGGTTTATAGAGGGGCGTAGCCATAGGTGTGCACAACCTATTGCATTAGCACATGCGTGTGTGTGTGTATAGCTCCCAACTGTCACTGATTTTAATGGGTTTTTTTTATTAGAATTTTCACAAGTACCCTCTGTCCCTCTTTCCTCCTCATTTGTCCGTCATTTTGGTATGGTCTATACAGTTGTATATAAAATGCACTTTATAGCTTTCAAAAATTGTTTCCCAGTGCTAAACCTTACATCCAGTTTCTAAATTGCTGCATTTGTAAATTTCACAAGCCAGTATAAAGGAATAGTAGTTGTAAAAAAAAAAAGCACTTGTGGGTTTAACTAATCTTTTTTTTGTTCAATTCTCCTTTAAGGGGGTGTGGTAGGGGGTGTGTCCTATGCCTACATACTTTTGCTAATCGGTGTCTCTCATTCCCATCTTAAAACGTTGTGAGTAGAGTTGAGCAGACACCTGGATGTCCGTGTTCGGTGGGTCCGGCCGAACTTGAAAAAAAGTCCGGGTTCGAGATGGTTGGTGACCACTGCAGCTTGTGCTTTGCACTTAGATGCCTGATCATGCAGGTTGTGCTCAGGTTGAGAAGGTTTATGCCTCGCTTCAGGCTCTGATTGCACAGCGTGCAAACCACTCGTGTCCTGTCATCAGCACATTATCTGAAGCACTTCCACGCTAGAGAACTCCTTTGAGCTGGCTTTGGTGCGCTCGGTCCCTTGCTGCGTTGGGCAGTAGCGGGCGTAGTGTCTAGGGCATGGCCGCTCCGCTTCTGCACCCTGCTCCCTCTTCTGCTGTGCTGGTGGCTCTGTTCGACCACCGCCTCTTCCTCCAAACTACTCAGGTCACCTGCATGACCTTCATTCCATGTGGGGTCGAGGACGTCATCGTCCTCCACATCATCTTCCACCCAGTCTTCACCCCTGCCCTCCTTGTCGGTCTCCACAATTCTGAGTGCCGCAGCAGTTGGCACCTGCATTTCGTCATCATCGGAGACGTGCTGCGATGGTCCTTCCATGTACTCATCTTGAGAAATAAGTGGTTGGGCACCGCTGCACTCAATCTCTTCCACTTCTGGGGCAGGGCTAGGTGGATGGCCCTGGGAAACCCTGCTGACAGAGTCATCAAAAAGAAGAAGAGACGGCTGCATGACTTGGGGCTCAGACTGCTTGCCTGATTTGCAAGGGGGTGAGGTGAAAGACGGTTGGACATCGGCTGCAGTTGCCAACTCTGACCTTTCTGCAGTAGACTGGGTGGGAGACAATGAAGGAACTGGAGGCACTGTCAGCAACCCAATCTACTATCGCCTGTACTTGTTTGCACTTGGGGGTGTGCATGTTTGCCGGTGTTCATAAGAATTATACGAGGCATCTTCACAGGAATTTAATCTTTTGGGCACTTACCTTTATTTTTGCCGGGTAAGGAGGCATTTCACCAGGTGGAGGGATCATTCATCACCTTATTGATTTAATATTGGACTTTTCACCAGAACACGTTCTGTCTACTATATTCCAACCTAAAGGATTGGAAATTGGACTTTGTTTTCACTATATTACACAAGGGTTGGTTGCAATCCAAACCCTAGGACTGTTCACCATTAGCACTGTTCCATATATGATTTTTTACACACACATATGGTTGAACACTGTTTATTTAATCATGTGTTAATTGCTTTGGCTATACACCTTAATTACACATTTTTTGAAATATTGTGTTCAGGAAATACACGTTATATTTTTATAACTTTTTTGTTTCACATTGGAAAGCTCACTATTACACTTAAATCTATTCACATATTTTTTCTGGTAGCAGCTTTTCACAAATCAGCGCACCCTTCTCTATAACAAAAAAGTATATAAAAAGGTGTATCTCACACGTACCCATATAGACTATGCCGCAATTTAATTTTTTTCACCCCAAAAGGGTGTATATTGAATAGCGGAATAGAAAAAATTATATAAAACGGTGTATCTCACATGTACAAACACAGACTAGGCCCCCGATTACAATTTTTTGTACACTAAAGGCAGGATGAGGATGAGGAAGAGGAGTAGTAGGAGTTCGGAACAGGAGGCAAACTGAAGCGCCCTGCAATCCTCGGCGGTGGAAGACGCGCCCAAAAAATTTGAAAGGTGTATCTCACACGTACCGATACAGACTATGCCGCAATTTAATTTTTTTCACCCCAAAAGGGTGTATATTAAATAGCGGAATAGAAAAAAGTATATAAAAAGGTGTATCTCACACGTACCGATACAGACTATGCCGCAATTTAATTTTTTTCACCCAAAAGGGTGTACCGTATATTGAATAGCGGAATAGAAAAAATTATATAAAACGGTGTATCTCACACGAACAAACACAGACTAGGCCCCGATTACAATTTTTTGTACCCTAAAGGCAGAATGAGGATGAGGAAGAGGAGTAGGAGGAGTTCGGAACAGGAGGCAAACTGAAGCGCCCTGCAATCCTCGGCGGTGGAAGATGCGCCCAAAAATTTGAAAAGCGTATCTCACACGTACCATTACAGACTATGCCGCAATTTAATTTTTTTTACCCCAAAAGGGTGTATATTGAATAGCGGAATAGAAAATTTTTTACAAAACGGTGTATCTCACACGTACAAACACAGACTAGGCCCCGATTACAATTTTTTGTACCCTAAAGGCAGGATGAGGATGAGGAGTAGGAGGAGTTCGGAACAGGAGGCAAACTGAAGCGCCCTGCAATCCTCGGCGGTGGAAGATGCGCCAAACAAATTTAAGAGGTGTATCTCACACGTACCGATACAGACTATGCCGCAATTTAATTTTTTTCACCCCAAAAGGGTGTATATTGAATAGAGGAATAGAAAAAAGTATATAAAAAGGTGTATCTCACACGTACCGATACAGACTATGCCGCAATTTAATTTTTTTCACCCCAAAAGGGTGTATATTGAATAGCGGAATAGAAAAAATTTTATAAAACGGTGTATCTCACACATACAAACACAGACTAGGCCTCGATTACAATTTTTTGTACCCTAAAGGCAGGATGAGGATGAGGAAGAGGAGTAGGAGGAGTTCGGAACAGGAGGGAAACTGAAGCGCCCTGCAATCCTCGGCGGTGGAAGATGCGCCAAAAAAATTTGAAAGGTGTATCTCACACGTACCGATACAGACTATGCCGCAATTTAATTTTTTTTTACCCCAAAAGGGTGTATATTGAACAGCGGAATAGAAAAAAATTTACAAAACGGTGTATATCACACGTACAAACGCAGACTAGGCCCCGATTACAATTTTTTGTACCCTAAAGGCAGGATGAGGATGAGGAAGAGGAGTAAGAGGAGTTCGGAACAGGAGGCAAACTGAAGCGCCCTGCAATCCTCGGCGGTGGAAGATGCACCAAAAAAATTTGAAAGGTGTATCTCACACGTACCGATACAGACTATGCCGCAATTTAATTTTTTTTACCCCAAAAGGGTGTATATTGAATAGCGGAATAGAAAAAAGTATATAAAAAGGTCTATCTCACACGTACCGATACAGACTATGCTGCAATTTAATTTTTTTTACCCCAAAAGGGTGTATATTGAATGGCGGAATAGAAAAAAGTATATAAAATTGGTGATTTTTCAATAGCACATGTGAACACAGCAGTGTCTTATGTTTTATGTCATGGTCAGCAGCAGGCTATGAAGGGGAAAAAAAAAAAAAATTCCCCTTTAACTTTGTAATTTTTAAATAGCAGATTAGAACAGCACTCTGTAGTAAAATATAGCTGAACGCTGCACACAACAGACTGATAAAAATATTCGATAACGGACGATTGTTCTGTCCTGTGTCTCCTAATCTCTCCCTGCCTACTCTCTCCAGCCTGTCCCTAAAATGCTCAAATATCTTTCCCTGCCTACACTCCGACCTGTCCCTGCATTCTTTTCGGGCACAATGTTGTTTTTCCCTGTCTGTTCCTAATCAGCAGCAGCCAGCACCGTTGTGTGTGCTCTCTCCCTACACTACAGCAGAATGACGCACAGCGCGCTGTGTCTCGAGCTTATAAAGACCTGGGTCACATGCTTCAGCTGGCCAATCACAGCCATGCCATTAGTAGGCATGGCTGTGATGGCTTCTATGGCACACCAGTTAAACGCTTGTTGATTGGCTGTTGAAAGCCCGCCATTAAAAGCGCGCCATTACATACAAAACAGGAAATAAAATTACCGAACACGGATTTTAAACCCAAACATACAGTAAAGTTTTCGGGTCCGTGTCCGGGTAACAAAAATCCAATTATCCGGTATGGACCCGAATAATACAGACCGTGTTCGCTCAACACTAATAGTTACATATATTGTCAGCTTAAAATCTGCTTTAGATTTCTGTGCCTTTATAGATCCAGCAGATTCTACAATCACTTCATGAAAATCCTAATCTAAGTCCAAATCAGGCACAATTTTGTTGTGTGCAAGGCGAAATTAGGTTTACAGTACCGCAACATGCAGTATTGCATATAACATGTTTTGCTACATTGTGATGCCATTTTTTTTTTTTTTTTGGCACTCCAACGCACCTAACTTAACAACACATAGTATTGCATGGCATTCCGTTGTGTTACAGAAAAAGGGCCATGTGCTATATAGGCACATTAGGGTGCACTGGCAGCCCATTTGATTTGTTTGTTCATAAAATGCACATTAGTAAAGATGCGCTAAACAGGTCCTGAACCAATTACATCAGTCCCTGTCTGCAGAAGGGCTTGCTCTCTATTATCCCTGCACTCCAAATTGCACATACAGTACGTTATAAAAAAAGAGAGAAAAGAAAAAGCTTGTGAAAAGATTACAAAAATGAAACTTTTGAGCAATCATGCTTCATTCATTCTAGAGTGATTTTTGCTACTACACTTATCCAGTTACCTTCTCCTTTCCAAAAATTCTTTTGTCTCATTACCAGCAAAAAAAAAAAAAGTTAAAAGTTCAGAATGCCTGTGTTAATATTTTTCTCTACGCCAATAAAAAATCTTATAAAGTTTGGCGTAGTTGTCCATATTTGTGTGTGTCAGTTCGTAAAAGCTGGAAAAGAAATAGACAATATGGAAGTCATTCTCCTGTTAATAACTTTTTCAGTAACGCAGGGTTTGCGATGAACCCCCCAGCACAAACCAAAGTCATGAATTATATGGAAAATGTAAGAGAGATTAATGCAGATTGTTGTTACTCAGGATTTCCCAACAAGCCGCACAATTTAGCAGCAGCATAGATACGGGGAATAATATTACAGATGAGTTTTCCATCCTCTGCTCTTTTCCTCTATTAGGGCACTAATGGTGATAAATAAAATAGAAACCGAAGCAGAACAAATTGGTTCCCTTATGGTAAAGGATGACGATAGGCAAATATACAAAAAACAGCTTACATATATTCCTTCAAAAGCCATGAAAATTCTTTCCACTTCATCTAACGTAATTATCTAACAATTGTCCCCTGTATTCCATGATTCTAGGACAATATCCCCCCGGACAATATCCACCCGGACAATATCCCCGGATAATATCCCCCTGGACAATATCCCTCCTGGACAACATCCCCCCGGACAATATCCCCCCTGGACAATATCCCCCCTCTAACCCTAACCCTCTAACCCTATGTCCAGGGGGATGTTTTCCGGGGGATATTGCCCGGGGGATGTTGTCCCGGGGGGATATTATCCGGGGGGATGTTGTCCAGGGGGATTATGTCCAGGGGGATGTTTTCCGAGGGATATTGTCCCGGGGGATATTGCCCGGGGGATGTTGTCCCGGGGGGATAGTATCCGGGGGGATGTTGTCCCGGGGGATTATGTCCAGGGGGATGTTTTCCGGAGGGGGATATTGTCCTGATACCCTCTATGATTGCCAACAAGGTTTTTGCCACCAAGTACTAAGTCATGTGTTGCAAAGGGATCAAATACTTTTTCCATAATTAAAATGCAAATCAATTTATAACTTTTTTGAAATGCGTTTTTCTGGATATTTTTGTTGTTATTCTGTCTTTCGAGTGATCATTTCTTTGTCAGTGGGCAAACATACAAAATCAGCAGGGGATCAGTTTTATTCCCTTGCTGTATGTACACTGCTCAAATAAAATTAAAGGAACACTTTGAAAACACATCAGATCTCAATGGGGAAAAATATCATGCTGGATATATATAGTGATATGGACTGGGTAATGTTTTAGGAAGGAAAGAATGCCACATCGTTTAATGGAAATTGAAAAAATCAACCTACCGATGGCTGAATTCAAAAACACCCCAAAAATCAAACTGAAAAAATGCAGCAGGCTGGTCCATTCTGCTGAAATTTCATTGCAGCAACTCAAAATGGTACTCAGTAGTTTGTATGGCCCCCATGTGCTTGGATGCATACCTGACAACGTTGGGGCATGCTCCTAATGAGATGATGGATGGTGTCCTGGGGTGTTTCCTCCCAGATCTGGACCAGGGCATCACTGAGCTCCTGAACAGACTAAGGTACAACCTGGCGGCATATGATGGACCAAAACATAATGTCCCAGAGATGTTCTTTTGGATTTAGGTCAGGCGAGTGTGAGGGCCATTCAATGGTATCAACTCCAGGAACTGGCTGCATACTCTCACCACATGAGGTGGGACATTGTCATGCGCCAGGAGGAACCCAGGAACCACTGCACCAGTGTAGGCTCTGACAAAGAGACCAAGAATTTCATCCCGATACCCAATGACAGCCATTGTCTAACCTGTAGAGGTCTGTGCGTCCCTCCATTAATATGCTTCCACAGACCATCACTGATCCACCACCAAACTGGTCATGCTGAGCGATGTTACAGGCAGCATAATGTTCTCCATGGCTTCTCCAGACCCTTTCATGTCTGTCACGTCTTCAGGGTGAACCTGCTCTCATCTGTGAAAGCACAGGGCGCCAGTGGCGGACCTGCCAAATCTGGTGTTCAATGGCAAATGCCAATCAAGCTCCACAGTGCCAGGCAGTGTGCGCAGGCCCCCTAGGGGACATCAGGCCACCCTCATGAAGTCTGTTTCTGATTGTTTGGTCAGAGACATTCACACCAGTGGCCTGCTGGAGGTCATTTTGTAGGGCTTTGGCAGTGCTCATCCTGTTCCTCCTTGCACAAAGGAGCAGATACCAGTCCTGCTAATGGGTTAAGGCGCTTCTACGGCCCTGTCCAGCTCTTCTAGAGTAACTGCCTGTCTCCTGGAATCTCATCCATGCTCTAGAGACATTGCTGGGAGACAAAGCAAACCTTCTGGCAATGGCATGTATTGATGTGCCATCCTGGAGGAATTGGACTGCCTGTGCAACCTCTATAGGCTCCAGGCAGTGTTGCCAACCGCACGTAGATTTACGGACAGCCCGTAAAATCAGGGCACTTTTCTCCTGCCCGTAAATGCCCGTAGCAGGAGAAAAGTGCC
This sequence comes from Pelophylax lessonae, assembly GCF_965119305.1. Classification (NCBI taxonomy): domain Eukaryota; kingdom Metazoa; phylum Chordata; class Amphibia; order Anura; family Ranidae; genus Pelophylax; species Pelophylax lessonae. Next base: position 611,308,497 of record NC_138770.1, on the reverse strand, counting down.
AGTAAATCTACGGCGGCGGTGGCAAGGTTAGAACTGCACGTGCGCGGCGCGCAGTTCCGGACTTGGAGATCGCCGAAGAGCCGAGTTCTCTTCTCTTCTCTCACAGAGACCTGTGACGTCAGCCCCAGCTTCCCCCCTCCCTCTCTCGCACACCAAGCGCTGCTGCGCGTCTCGGCCAATCACAGCCTCCCCTGACTCTGCACCTGACACATGCCCAATGGACGGAGCTGTGTCAGATGATCATAACCACGGCCCGCCCCTGCCTCCGCCCCCGCCATCATTTAAGTTTTCCCGCCGGGCCGGTGTACTGCCGATTTTTTCAACTACACCGGCCGCCAGGCGCCGGCTAGGGACAGTGTGGTCACTGTGGTGGTGGATGTCATGGCGCATTTCCCGCCACACCACCGCCAGGGCCAGGCGCCAGAATTTAAAAATCAGGAGCCAGCGGCCAGCCATCCGAGCCAAGCTGAGCTTGAAGTTCAGCAGGCGGCAGCGGAATATGGACACTCATGTGAGAAGGGGACACAGTGACAGGACAGTACTATGGGGGCTGAAGGGGGCACAGTGACAGGACAGTACTATGGGGGCTGAAGGGGACACAGTGACAGGACAGTACTATGGGGGCTGAAGGGGACACAGTGACAGGACAGTACTATGGGGGCTGAAGGGGACACAGTGACAGGACAGTACTATGGGGGCTGAAGGGGACACAGTGACAGGACAGTACTATGGGGGCTGAAGGAGACAAAGTGACAGGACAGTACTATGGGGGCTGAAGGGGGCACAGTGACAGGACAGTACTATGGGGGCTGAAGGGGGCACAGTGACAGGACAGTACTATGGGGGCTGAAGGGGGCACAGTGACAGGACAGTACTATGGGGGCTGAAGGGGGCACAGGGACAGGACAGTACTATGGGGGCTAAAGGGGACACAGTGACAGGACAGTACTATGGGGGCTGAAGGGGACAGTGACAGGACAGTACTATGGGGGCTGAAGGGGACACAGGACAGTGACAGGACAGTACTATGGGGGCTAAAGGGGACACAGGACAGTGACAGGACAGTACTATGGGGTCTGAAGGGGACACAGGACAGTACTATGGGGGCTGAAGGGGACACAGTGACAGGACAGTACTATGGGGGCTGAAGGGGACACAGGACAGTACTATGGGGGCACAGAAGGACAGTACTATGGGGGCTGAAGGGGGCACAGAAGGACAGTACTATGGGGTCTGAAGGGGGCACAGAAGGACAGTGCTGTAGAGGGTATATGAAGGTGGGCAGAGGAGGACTCTGCTGTGGGAGGGTGATGTAAAAGGTGGCAGAGGTGGACACTGATGTGGAGGGTGAAGGGGGGCAGATTAGGACACTACTGTTGGGGGGGAATGGGGGGTGTCTGCAGCCTCTCAATACCTCCTGTACCATGTCCGCGCAGCCTCTGACCATCTCCTGTAGAACGTCTGCAGTCTCTGACCTCCTCCGGTATGATGTCCACAGCATCTGACCACCTCCCGTATCATTTTCGCAGCCTCTGACCACCCTCAGGTAAGTGACAGCGCTGCCAGGCCAGTCTAAGGGAGGGTCACTGATGTAAGGGCTGGGTGAATACAATAATGTAAGGGGGAACTGATATAAAGGTTTCCCCCTTATAGCAGGGAACCCCCCCCCCTTACCTTAGTGTAATTAATCTGTGGAAGGTGGTCTCTGGTCACCAGAGTCCCCCCACCCCCCTATCAGAGTTCCTGGTATTCCTCTCTACATCAGAGTCTGCAGGATTCTCCCCTTACAGTGCAAAGGGGGAACTCTGCAGACGCTGATGTAAAAGAGAACTCTGATGTAAAGGGGAATGCAGTGGACTCTGATATAAGGCGGTTTCTGGTCACCAGAGCACCCACTTAAATCAGAGTTCCCGCTTAAATCAAGATCTGCAGCATTCCTCTTTACGTCAGAGTTACACTGTAAGGGAATCCTGCACACTCTGATATATGGGGGAACACTGTGCTGGCTGGGTTATATTAATCTGATCTTCATGTAAATGGAGAAATATGGTTTTGGCTTTTGTTTAACCTAAACACATTGCTAATAGCACTATCTACATTTTTATAGTTTAAGTATTGATATTTGCACGGTTTAGCACTGAAAACAGCCTGTTTATGTAAATTTTTGCAATGCCAGTAAAAAATTTGTGCCGTCCGTAAATTTTGGACGTTCTGCCAGTAAATTTCCCTCCGGGGGGTTGGCAACACTGGCTCCAGGTATCACATCATGCTACCAGTAGTGACACTGAACCTAGCCAAATGGAAAACTAGGGAAAAACAGTCAGAAAAGATGAGTAGGGAATAAAAATGTCAGAATCATCCACCTGTAAAACCATTCCTGTTTTGGGGGTCGTCTCATTTTTGCCCATCTAGTGCACTTGTTGTTAATTTTAACAGCAGCTAAAACTGATTAACAACCCCCTCTGCTACTTAACCTGACCAGATCAATATCCCAGGAGTTAAGTTGACTCTGATTAAAATATATATACACTATATTGTTAAAAGTATTGGGACGTCTGCCTTTACACGCACATGAATTTCAATGGCAGTCTTAGATGGTAGGGTTCAATATTGAGTTGGCCCACCCTTTGCAGCTATAACAGCTCCAACTCTTCTGGGAAGGCTGTCCACAAGGTTTAGGAGTGTGTCTATGGGACTGTTTGACCATTCTTCCAGAAGTGCATTTGTGAGTTCAGGCACTGATGTTGGAGGAGAAGGCCTGGCTCACAGTCTCCGCTCTAATTCATCCTAAAGGTATTCTATAGGGTTGAGGTCAGGACTCTGTACAGGGCAGTCAACTTCCTCCACCCCAAGCTCACTCATCCATGTCTTTTATGCGCAGTCATGTTAAAGAGGAAGGGCCTTCCTGAAACTGTTCCCAAAAAGTTGGGAGCATGATATTTTCCAAAATGTCTTAGTATGCTGACACCTTAAGAGTTCCCTTCACTGGAACGAAGGAGCCAAGCCCAACCCCTGAAAAACAACCCCACACCATAATCTCCCCTCTGCCAAATGATTTGGACCAGTGCACAAAGCAAGGTCCATAAAGACATGGATGAGCGAATTTGGGGTGGAGGAACTTGACTGGTCTGCACAGAGTCCTGACCTCAACCCGATAGAACACCTTTGAGAAGAAAAAACAAAAACGGCTGCGTTACTGCTAGGCTGCAGACTGTATCATATGTGCAATATGATCATTTTGCACAATCAGCATGTGGATTATGTTTAGTGGTCCTTTAAAATTAGATCTAAAATGAACCAGTAGGGTACATAACTTTACCAAATTATATTCTTATTTTGAGTCAAAATGACCCCTTTCTTGCAATAACTAAAAAGGGGACACACAAGGTCTGTCATGTGACCCAAAGCTTAAGCAGAAGACAGCATTGTCTCTGACTGCCGTAAGCATTGTGAGTGTTTCATTTTAGGCCCCTTTCACACTTGTATGACTCCAAAATTGCGCCGACTTTGGAGAGCAACTTTGATACAACTTTGACACAACTTTGACGCAACTATGGATGGGTGCAACTTGGATACAACTTTGGCTTTGAAGAGTTTTAATGGACAACCGTTGCACACAAGTTGCATTGTATAACATTCAGGTATGACTTTCATGCAACTTCTGAGAGTTAACAATGAAGTCTATGGCCCTCAAGTTGCATGAAAGTCAGACCAAACTAATGCATGAACTACTATGAAGTTGCTGCAACTTTAAGTTGCGCATATATGAATGGGTATCATTGGAAAACATGGGGAACCACATGTCATGCAACTCTGATATCCAAAGTTGCATGACAAGTTGCACAAGTGTGAAAGGGGCCTCAATTTGAGACTGCAGAAAGTTTGTTGGTTAAAGTGTTACTAAACCCACAACAGTAAAATCAATCTGTATATGCAGTAAAGCATGCTTGTTATAATTACTGTGGAACCTAAGGGGTTAATCCTCTGCATTGTGTAAAAAGGCTGCTTGCTCTTGTATGCACAGATCCTCCTCTTCTTCCACTGACTGCAAAACATGTCCGGATAAGACATAGCCTTTGGAGTCAGGCTGCACATGCTCAGTTTGGTATGTATTGCTAGAGAGGTTTTTTTTTTTCTTGGGAGCGTTCATGTGATCAGCACAGGGCCAATCAGCACTGTCCAAACAGAGGGACAGGAGCCCTGCAGGCTGCAGCCTCAGAGGAAAGCTCAGTGCAGTATGAAAACTCCTCCTACAAGCTTCACTAGGAACTGATAGAAATGACAAGACTGCTATAAACTGCTGATGAGAAAAGGTGCATTGCGAAAGTATTCGGCCCCCTTGAACTTTTCGACCTTTTGCCACATTTCAGGCTTCAAACATAAAGATATAAAACTGTAATTTTTGGTGAAGAATCAACAACAAGTGGGACACAATCATGAAGTGGAACGAAATTTATTGAATATTTCAAACTTTTTTAACAAATAAAAATCTGAAAAATTGGGCGTGCAAAATTATTCAGCCCCCTTAAGTTAATACTTTGTAGCGCCACCTTTTGCTGCGATTACAGCTGTAAGTCACTTGGGGTATGTCTCTATCAGTTTTGCACATCGAGAGACTGAAATGTTTGCCCATTCCTCCTTGCAAAACAGCTCGAGCTCAGTGAGGTTGGATGGAGAGCGTTTGTAAACAGCAGTTTTTAGTTCTTTCCACAGATTCTCGATTGGATTCAGGTCTGGACTTTGACTTGGCCATTCTAACATCTGGATATGTTTATTTGTCAACCATTCCATTGTAGATTTTACTTTATGTTTTGGATCATTGTCTTGTTGGAAGACAAATCTCCGTCCCAGTCTCAGGTCTTTTGCAGACTCCATCAGGTTTTCTTCCAGAATGGTCCTGTATTTGGCTCCATCCATCTTCCCATCAATTTTAACCATCTTCCCGGTCCCTGCTGAAGAAAAGCAGGCCCAAACCATGATGCTGCCACCACCATGTTTGACAGTGGGGATGGTGTGTTCAGGGTGATGAGCTGTGTTGCTTTTACGCCAAACATAATGTTTTGCATTGTTGCCAAAATGTTCGATTTTGGTTTCATCTGACCAGAGCAACTTCTTCCACATGTTTGGTGTGTCTCCCAGGTAGCTTGTGGCAAACTTTAAAAAACACTTTTTATGGATATCTTTAAGAAATGGCTTTCTTCTTGCCACTCTTCCATAAAGACCAGATTTGTGCAGTATACGACTGATTGTTGTCCTATGGACAGAGTCTCCCACCTCAGCTGTAGATCTCTGCAGTTCATCCAGAGTGATCATGGGCCTCTTGGCTGCATCTCTGATCAGTCTTCTCCTTGTATGAGCTGAAAGTTTAGAGGGACGGCCAGGTCTTCGTAGATTTGCAGTGGTCTGATACTCCTTCCATTTCAATATTATCGCTTGCACAGTGCTCCTTGGGATGTTTAAAGCTTGGGAAATCTTTTTGTATCCAAATCTGGCTTTAAACTTCTCCACAACAGTATTTCGGATCTGCCTGGTGTGTTCCTTGTTCTTTATGATGCTCTCTGCGCTTTAAACGGACCTCTGAGACTATCACAGTGCAGGTGCATTTATACGGAGACTTGATTACACACAGGTGGATTCTATTTATCATCATTAGTCATTTAGGTCAACATTGGATCATTCAGAGATCCTCACTGAACTTCTGGAGAGAGTTTGCTGCACTGAAAGTAAAGGGGCTGAATAATTTTGCACGCCCAATTTTTCAGTTTTTTATTTGTTAACAAAGTTTGAAATATCCAATAAATTTCATTCCACTTCATGATTGTGTCCCACTTGTTGTTGATTCTTCACAAAAAATTACAGTTTTACATCTTTATGTTTGAAGCCTGAAATGTGGCAAAAGGTCGAAAAAGTTCAAGGGGGCCGAATACTTTCGCAATGCACTGTATTTACTAAAATAATTGCATTTCCCTGTTCTGTGTACTGTGGGAGAGCAGATATAGTGAATGCAGGCTTCTGGGTTTAGTAACACTTTAAGACAAGAGTATCAGCAAAGCACAGCACTGCAGCATTATCATCTGCACATCTAATGATGAAATATGAATTCCCTATCACTGATTATAAACTAGAAATAGTAACAAAGTTGTTAAAGCGGTTGTAAACCGCTGAACTTTTTTTTTTCGTACCTGCAAGGCAAACACATTATATGAAACTTAACTCAAAATGAAGCATTCCAGCGATGCGATCTCATCGCTGGAGACAGCATCCATCTTCACCCGGTCTTTCTTCCGGGTTTGCGGACTCCGGCGCTGTGATTGGTCGGAGCCGCGATGACGTCACTCCTACGCATACATGTGGGAGCTGCTGGTCACTGCACAGAAATGGCACGGGAGGCCGTTCCTTCAGAGCGCATGCGCCAATGATGTCACTGGCTGCATGTAAAGTAAATATCTCCTAAATGGTACAGGTGTAGGAGATATTTACACTACCTATAGGTAAGCCTTATTACAGGATTACCTATAGAGTAAAACTTGGATGGAAGTTTACTTCCTCTTTAAAACACCAGCGTGCACTGATACAATTACTGTTATGAAACTGTTCTCTTTCATATATAGGAAAACAAATATGTTATAAGGACTGTACTTTTTATAGAAAAGTCAGAGTATCAGTTTTCTGAGGGAAAGAAATAAAGGCTTGTGTATTGTATTAGAGGAACCTTGTCTCCCCCTCAGAGCTACATGCAGTAAAGTAATTAAAGGCAAAAGCTGCTTTCATAATACGTCTCTTCTGTGCGTTTTAATAGACCTGACCCATCTTGGGTTTCACTGTGACTTCCAGTGTTAGTCTTTGGATTTGGTTTGTTGGTTACAGGTGTTACCAACACTCCCTTGACAGTATAAAATACTTAAAGCTGAACTTTAATCTGCTTATATTCTGCTATCCCTGGTTCCTTCTGTTCCCTCTCATTACCATGCTAATAAACCATTTAAATGAAACTGGTTCCTGTTTTAATTACATACCATATTTTAGACCCGTTGATGTTATTATTGGGTCTCCGTAAGAATATAACAAAAGATGTTATAAGGAAATCAAGATTGCAAAAAACAAGGACAGGTTGAATAAGAGAGTTAAAGCGTAACTCCACTTTGGTTGAGAAAAAAACATTCCCCTCTGAGTGATCTCTGAACATTACAGGGATTTTAACACGCTTTGTTGCAGATTCCTTCCTTTTGTTGTCCTGAAGAAATCACTATTTGTTCTTCTGTTCCCCTGTGCTCAGTGAGTTTAATGGGAGTGGTTTCATAATCATTAATCAGCTGCAGGGCACTAATGAAGAAAGTGTCAGGATCTGCATTCCTTTAGACATGTTCCTATTGGGAGCATCTCACCAAAAGTTACATTTTTGTTGCAAGGGGTGCCTGAAATCTGACTTATATCTTAGTGTAGACTTCTGGGAAAATCAATGAGCCAATCACACAAGCAGGAAATTATGTTTCTGGGGTGTGGTCAGTATACATTCTGTGTACAGAACATCTCCAGGTAGCCATATTGCATTGCATTTTCAGAAAATTGCAGTGGCTGCAGGTTAAAAAGGAAAGGTCATTTTAATAACATTTAATTGCAATATGACTTGTGGCGCAAATTGTATATGCTATATTGTTTTTTCTTTGAAAAGACAGTGCAGGTGACACTTGGGCAATTGCGCACAGGATTGACAAATCAAATGAAACAAAATGACAATATGTATTATAATATATAATGTATAATGTATGGTATATAAATTAGGAACGACCCGTCTAAAAGCAAGAAGCTTGAAATTAAAGAAGAAAAAAGTGGACCACGCTCATAAAATATAATACCATAAAAACACACCAAAAAAACATAAATGTGAAATTTGTGCTCTAGAAAAGTCTCATAGAAGTTGATGGAAAATTCACCTTAATAGATATCAAAAACCAACCACCCATGTCTGTGGGATAGTCCTGTCCTCCACCGATTAAAAAAATGTGTTAAAGGTATTAATAATAAAAAGATATGGTCTGATCTTGTAAGCGCGATACACGGTATCTCAGGGATAAAGACTAAGGACAAAGAGAAGGCAAAGCTATCAAATGTCTTTAGCTCTATGTACTCTGTGTAACCAAAGGAAAATGGTGGAGCTCAGGTCCATAATAGGGATAATATTGCCGCAGATTGAAATGAACCACAATGGTTCAAAATTTATATGGTCCAGTAACAGTTAGAAAAAAAAAAATAATGCAAATAAAGAACCTAGACCTGATGGCCCATGCCCATGTGTCTGTGTTGCTCTCTGTTACTTCAACACCTTAGATTCTCATTTTTTTTCTCATGTTTATTGAAGACATCACCGTACACTTGCCTCATTCGTTGCATAGCACTGTGAGCGCCACTTCCTTTTTCTTATGGTTTTTTCTTCATAGGTGACACAATCACTTTTAAAGGGGCAGCTACACATTCTAAATTTATCTAGGATGCCATCATTTGTTATTTTGACATTTAACCACTTAAAGAGGTTGTAAACTCATTTAAAAAAAATTTTTTTTTTTTACAACCTGCAAGAGAAAGACATAATGAGCTAGTATGCTTCGCATACTAGCTCATTATGAAATACTTACCTTAGAACGAGCCCCCGCCGTGCCGCTCTCTTACCTGTATGACGGGCGACATGACATGTCGCCCGTCTTCCGGGATCGCGGCATCCGGTCATCTGATTGGCCGGAGCCTCGGTGACGTCACTCCCGCGCACGCGCACGGGAGCCGACGGTCACGGCACGGGGCTCTGAAGGAACGGCACGATCAGCCGTTCCTTCAGAGCGCATGCGCCAGTGACGTCACTGGCTGCATTAAAGGTAAATATCTCCTAAACGGTGTAAGTTTAGGAGATATTTACAGTACCTATAGGTAAGCCTTATCATAGGCTTACCTATAGGTACAACTTCCTGAGGAGGGTTTACTTCCTCTTTAAGCCCCGGAAGATTTTACCCCCTTCCTGACCAGGGGGTATTTTGCGATTCGGCACTGCGTGACTTTAACGGACAATTGCGCGGTCGTGCGACGCTGTACCTAAACGAATTTGATGTACTTTTTTTCCCACAAACAGAGCTTTCTTTTGGTGGTATTTGATCACCTGTGCGATTTTTTGATCACGCGCTATAAACAAAAAAAGAGCGTAAATTTTGCAAAAATAACAATATTTTTCACATTTTTTTATATGAAATTCCCCCCCAAAAAAAAAGTAAAAATCAAAATTTTTTAAAATACTAGATCCGTTTGATCAGTGTCTTTACAGCGAGGAGAATGACAGTTGGCTTGTTTACACAAGCTGCCTGACATTCTCCCTCTCCCCCGCCGATCGCCGAGTGACCGGCGGACATCGGGTCCGCTGGTCACATGCCCGGGGGGGTCCGTGACCACGCGGGAGCGGGAGCGCGCCTCCGGGGGCGCGCGCTCGCTCCCTAGACCCTCACAAGCTAGTGACGTAGCCCTACGTCACTTTGCCTGTGAGGGGCTGACTGCCGACGTAGATTGGCGTTAGGCAGTCGGCAAGTGGTTAAAAGTGATTGTGTACGATCACTTTGTAAAACAACCAGTTCCGTTTAAAATAGAAATGAAAGGCAAAACATTTTCGTGTGTATGTAGATAGATAGATAGATAGATAGATAGATAGATAGATAGATAGATAGATAGATAGATAGATAGATAGATAGATAGATAGATAGATAGATAGATAGATAGATAGATAGATAGATAGATAGATAGATAGATAGATAGATAGATAGATAGATGAAAAAAAACATTTTAAATACCTCTTTTCTCTTTTTTTTTTATAAATGATCACATTCTCACATTCACTCTGTTCTCGGCTGCATAAGAGCTGGGGGAAGAAGAGCAGTAGCACACTGAGCTTCCCAGTGAATGGCTGTGCAGCAGGGGGCGCGTAAGGATAAGTCTGATCATTGGAGGAAAGCACACTGAGTTGCCAGCTAAAGAACTGACCACAATGGGCTCTCCTGCATGTGGTCAGTTTTTAATAGGAAAGCAAGGGGACTGGCAGGAACACCAGGGATTTCACATAGAGGAAGTTTTACAAAGAGAACAGGATACTTTCTCATACAAGTACATGGTACAGCTTGCATATATCGGGAATATGAAGTGTTGGGGTAACAAACACTTAAACTTCTATAATCAGAAAGATATCTAAAGGAGATGTACTGCCAAAGCTCGTTTGCACAGAGGCATAAAGAGTGGAAACATGTAAGAGTTTTAATTTTAAAATTGTGTAAAAATTTTGCAGTTTTCAGGAAATTCATTTGAATAAATAGGGGAGACAAAATTAAGGTATTTTTTTTTTGGGGGGGGGGGGGTACAATGGACTTTAAATGGCTCCCAAACTTTTTTTTGCCTATCCTGGATCTGTTCTTGTGCCAAAAAGCATTGCCTTAGTTGCATGATTTTATATAGAGAAAAAATATTTTATTGACAGTACACTATTGACAATCAAATACACAAAAATAAATAAAAAGACAAATAAAAAGAACATTAATGCCTCGTTTCCACTGAGCGGTGCGGTATGGTTCGGTTCAGTACGGTATCCAATTTTTGCTGTTTCCACCAAACCGTACCGTACCACTTTTTTTGGGACCCTTTCGTTGGGGTACCAAGCACAATCGTACTGTACCAACAGGGTGGAGCTACACTCTGCAGAGTGCTTAGATTGTAGGGTTGCTTAACAGGACACCACACCTATCATGTAAGGGTACTGTTGGTGGTGGAAACGCAAGCCTGATCAAGGTGTACCATTCCAAACCGTACTGAACTGTACTGAACCGAACCGATCTTCAGACTGCTGCATTATACCTCAAAGCATGGTAACGTGTAAATCGCAGTGCATTGCAATGTCATTTTGAAGGGCACCCTAACACACTATTACAATAATGTTTCAGCAACAGATTACAATTGCAGCACACCAACACAACGATTGGGCAGGCCATACACAGTGCAAATTTCTTTCCTGGTACCTCCATGGCAGCATGCTAGTGATAGAGCTCCGCCTCGACTCCACCTTCAGGATCAGTGAATAGTATAAATTAAAAGGCATAGCCCCCCCACCCCCCCCCCCCCCATCATTCTCCTTTTTTCCCTCATACCTCTTGAACAGTGAAGATGCAGCAGTATGTCCCTACCTCTGCCTGTGAAAATGGGCAGCTTCCACTGGGTTCAGCCTCTCCCGTGTGTAGTCCCTGTTCTTGGGCCGCTAAATGCGCTAATAAGACTGGGAACCCCTTCTGTGGATCTTCTGGGGTCTGTGAGTAACGGCGTTTCCTCATGTGGAACAAATCTGCCGTCTTTTGATTATGTATATACAAATATATATAATGAATGTATATATACAGTATGCCGTGGGGATGGATGGCTGCTGGTGGATCAGCATTCCTTTTGTTTCCTTTTTCTGTCTTTGCCCAAATATCGTGCATTTTCAGTATTTTGACTTTTATTAAAACATTGCCGGTTTTAAATTCCTTTTTTCCTGCAAACTCATTAGTGTGGTACCTTGTTAGCATATGCTTGTCTTGCCAAGCGGTCAGGGAGGTTCTCCCGCGCAGCATACCGGTGGCTGTGGTGTCCCCGGGTCTCCTATTCGCGCCGGGTCGCTCCGAGATGACGCGGCGGTCGGCAATGCGCACTGACTCCCACTTCGGCCATTTTCTTGGCGGGAGTCTCGGTGCTCCGAGACTTCAGATCGCGGCAGACGGGTGCATGTGCAGTTGAGACCACGGCGGACATTTTGCCGTGGTCTCCAAAAAAAAAAAAAGAGAAGAAAGTATATATTAAACTTAAAAAAAAAAAAAAAAAAGGGGGGAGTTTTTTGAAAGAGGAAGTAAATAAGGAGAAATAGAGGGAGCTGGACTTTTGTCCAATTGTAGGCAGCATACTAGCAAATTATTTTTAATGGGGCGGCGCCGGGGTGGGAACACAAAAAATGATCTTTTCCCTGCCTTCGTATTGGTACCTCGGCTCAGGTGAGGGTGGAGCCTGAGGCATTTAAGGCTGGATTCTCAGAGAGATGTGGTCTTCAGTTTCAGCCAGCATTGCCCTGCAGACCTTTTTGTTTGCTCACACTCGGTAGGTGGTACTTAGGTTTACGCCTTTTTCTTACCCTTCCTCTCTATATATATATATAGATATATATATATCTTCCTATTATAATCTCTTTTTTTCAGCTGATCCTCCTGCCCTTGCCATGAGTCATTCCTCACGAAACCAAGATCCACCTGATCCTAATAGGTATGGGACCACCTTTTCGTGAGTATAAAAAAAAAAAAAAAGAGTGCGCCACTGACATCAATTATTCAAGAAGACAGGATGACCACAGTCCAGATCGTAGGTCACATTCTTCATGATGCCCAGAGAGATCAAGATCTAGAAGCCGTTATCGTTCTCCTTCACCACCACCTTACTCTTCGAGGAAAAAGGGCTGGTCTTGTGTCCCCTCCCGAGAAAGCTGGTCTGTAAAGACTGTCTCAGGGATTATGCGGCCAGTCGTGACGTGGAAAGCCGCCAGGTGGTGGACCTTCTTAAACAAACGATGAAGGACTCACTTTCAGAATTGGTGTCCACCATCCCAGCTCGTCCAATGCCGCAGGCTTCTCAGCCACAAGAATCAGAACCTGTGATTGCAGGCCCTTCTTCCATCAGTGCTAGCGTAGTTCCAGCCGCTAGAGATCCTTCCTCGGAGGATCATTCAGATAACTCCTCAGATGAAGAATGAACCTTCAGGTTTCAACTTCGCCCTGGTTCAGCCATTTATTCAGGCGGTTAAGCATGCCATCACCTGGGATGAACCAGCGGAACCCCGGCCTAAATCAAAATCATACTTCCCTTTCCTCAAAAGAAAACAAGTTGTCTTCCCTTTAATGGGAGAGATAAGGGAAGTTATCGAGAATGAATGGAGTAGGACAGACAAAAAATTCTCCTTCAACAGAGTGAATAAATTTTATCCGTTACCTGAGGCGGGGATGCAAGCCTTATCCTCCATGCCAGTAGTGGATGCAGCGGTGGTGCGTCTAGCAAAAAACATGACCCTTCCAATGGAAGACTCGACTTCATTTAAAGACCCGTTGGATAGGCGCATTGATCTTTACTTAAAGAGGTGTTATCTGGCCGCCGGGGCAGCTTGTAAGCCCGCTATTGCGCTTATGTCAGTCTCAAGTGCCATTCATTCCTGGACTGAGAACATCGAGACAGCCCTGCGGCAGGAAGTCCCTAAGGAGGATATTATTGAGTCACTTGAAGAGTTGAAGTTAGCAGCAGACTTCGTGGGAGAGGCCGCCATTGATACAATTAGGTGTGCATCTCGTTCGATGCTCCACTCGGTGATGGCTAAGAGGACACTACGGTTGAAACCTTGGACGGCTGACTTGGCGTCAAAGCAAAGCTGGTGCAAAATACCATTTGATGGCAAATCTCTATTTGGAGATAGATTAGAGAAGGCCATTTCCAGGGTCACTGGGGGAAAAACTGGCATTCTTCCGCAAGATAGGAAGGAACGCAGAACAAGAGGTTACCTTTCAAGGTTCCGCCAGTCAAACGCCAGAGGCTACAGACAAAACCGTCCATTCAGGGACAATAAGAGGCCCTGGAAAGGCGCCCAGACTTCCTTACTGGCATCCAGGAGAAATAAAAACCTCGCTACCCCACAAGGGGAGACTAAATCCTTTTGACGCTAGAAGAGAAGTGGCCGATCCAGTTGGGGCCCGGCTTCGTCAATTTTGACCAAACTGGATAACGAAATGCCAGGATCTTTGGGTCCTTTCTACCATCCGTTACGGCCACTTCTGGACCTTTCAACACCAACCACCTCGGACGGCCTACAAAAAATCTACACTGCCATCATCCCCGCAGAAGGCATAGGCCTTAAAGGACATTCTAGTTTCACTCCAGCTCCAACAAGCAGTAGTACCGGTACCCTATGGGGAGCGCTTCACGGGTTTCTATTCAACCCTGTTCCTGGTGGCAAAGAAGACAGGTGGTTGGAGGCCGGTTATAGATTTAAAAAGACTAAACCGTTATATTCATCTGGAAAGATTCAAAATGGAGTCTTTACAAACAATCATCCAAACAGTACAACCCAAGGACTGGTTAATATCCGTGGATCTGCAAGATGCCTACCTGCATATTCCTATCCTTCCCGCCTTCCAGAAATATCTAAGGTTCGCGGTAGGTCATGTCCACCTGAAATTTCAAGCACTACCTTTCGGCCTGTGCACATCCCCGAGAGTCTTTACAAAAGTCTTGATATCTGCCCTTGCCCCCCTAAGGGAGAAAGGTCTAAAGGGTTTATCATTACCTGGACGACATCCTTCTCCTAGCCGACTGTCCACGGAAATTGATTCTCCACAGGGACATTCTACTACAGACCCTGAAGGATCTAGGGTGGTTAGTAAATCAGGAAAAGAGTCAACTATCCCCAACCCAGGTTATGATATACTTAGGGGCACAATTCAACACGTCCAGGGGCATGGCCTCTTTGCCCTCGTCGAAGGCAACAGCCATAATTCAGAAGATACTCCATGCCATAGGGAAGGACTACATGTCAGCCTCACAATGTCTGAGTCTGATCGGCTCAATGTCCTCCTGCATTCCTCTCGTGCCATGGTCACATTGGCACCTCAGGTTCTTTCAGTCGGGATTCCTGTCCCAGTGGCGCACACGTCAGCTCTGTCAGACAATCCAGATAACATCGGTAATGTGCAGAGGCCTTCATTGGCGGACAAATCCAGAGAATCTCGCCAAACCTCACCATTTGGGTTCTAGACAGGGGTCTCGGACTGAGTTCCCTTAAAGTTCAGTTGTCAGGAATCTCAGCAGCAACCAGCACCAGATGGGCAGATAATCCGCTGGTAATCACCTTTTTCAGAGGAGTTTTGAAGATCCGACCTCCAAGTAGAAGTCCCTTTCCTCAGTGGGACCTTCCCTTGATTCTGGAAATGTTGTCCAATCACCCATTCGTGCCGGTGGAGCAAATCTCAGTCTGGAACCTGACTTTGAAGACGGTCTTTCTGGTGGCTATCACATCCGGTAAAAGGATTTCGGATTTGCACTCCCTGGGAACAGGGGAGGAGCATATATTCTTTTTCCCAGACAGGATGGAGCTACGTCCTCTACGAGGTTTTACTCCCAAAGTGACTACTCCAGATAACTTGAGTGAGCCATGGGCCTTGCCAGTCTTCTCGGATTCATGTCAGGAACTAGATGTTCCCAAAATACTAAAAGACTATTTGGAGACGACAGCAACATTCAGGAATTCAGAAAAGCTTTTCGTGGTTCCTTGGGGTAAAAACAGAGGAAAGGAAGCCTCAAAGAGGACCTTGGCATCCTGGGTAGTCAAGACCATTCAGAAAGCCTATAAAGCACAGAACATGGATATTCCTTCCAGAGTGAACGCACACTCGACAAGGGGAGTTTCAACTTCATGGGCAACGAGAGCAAACGTCTCATTAGAGACAATATGCAGGGCGGTGTCTTGGTCATCACAGCGCACGTTTCTCAGACACTATCGGGTTGATCCGGGGGCCCTAACGACAGTTGAATTTGGAAGAAGAGTTGTTCGAGCAGCAATGTCTTTATCCAATTAAAATTGTTTTCTTGATTAGCATTATCCCACCCATGTAAGCTAGTTATTTATCACTAGTATGCTGCCATGGAGGCACCAGGAAAACTGAAAATTGTATCATACTTACCGTAATTTTCCTTTCCTGGTGCCTATCCATGGCAGCATACGCTCCCTCCCTCGGTTTTCCTATTTACGGAGAATGATAGGGGGGGGTATGCCTCTTAATTTATGCTATTCCCTGATCCTGAAGGTGGAGTCGAGGCAGAGCTCTATCACTAGTATGCTGCCATGGATAGGCACCAGGAAAGGAGAATTACAGTAAGTATGATACAATTTTCAGTTTTCCTGCAACCAAAGAAAGCACAGGCATTGTTGACAGGGGAATCGGCAATTATCTTCTCCGGGGGGGGGGGGGAATCCACAAGACAATCCGGTAGGCTGGTTGTACCCAAGTTGATTGATCAATTCATTTGGTACATTTAGCCTGCCTTTTAATTGTTCGAATCTCAAGACTCGAACCGTGTATGGCTGCCCTTTTTAACTGTTGCTGTACATTGGCAGCTCATTCATGAATGGAGAATGTACGCCAACGGTATCGGTAATATTGCGGCAAAATCAATTTTCCCATAATTAATCTGCTCATCCCTAGTCAAGACATTTTTAAGTACCTTCCTTAGTGCATGTAGCAAACAGAATGGTGGGAAAAGAAATTGTGCTCTATCTCCTGCTGTGCCGCTCCTGCATAGCACTCTATATAACCCGCATCTGTGAGCTTCAGGTCCTCTGCGAATGCATCTTCCATTTCCAATAAACACACAGATGTTTGGCTCCTTGCAATCTATATTCAAATAATGCCTTTGGCAGCAAAATAAATATTTCTGTAAAAAACTTCTAAAGCCATTCGCACTGCTAGGTTGAAAATGAATAGACTGTCAAAGACGCCTGATTTAGACATTCAAATGAGGTAGACACAGTCCAATTTATAAGGTGTATCAGACTCATATGTGCCCGTCGGCTCGGGACAAAGGGTTTGGAAAGTCAGTCAAAAAAGAAAGCATTTGTAAATCGCCAAGATATGCGCTGGCTTGCTTTGAAAAGGGAGAAACTGGAAGCACTTCAAATGCACCTGCAGTTAAAACGTGGATATGTTTTGCTTGCATTACCCATATAGAAGAGCTTTTACAGCCCAACTGAACTTTCAGTTTAAATCAGCTAAATTTGTTCCAGGTGCATTAAAACAAAAAGGGTGTGCAAAGTCTTTCAGTTAGTTTTCTTTAGAAAGTAGCCACAGTGCTCTCAGAAAAGGTGAAACACAACCCCTACTAAGTTAAAACTTTGATTCAAAGCTCATACACCCTGTTGATTGGACAGATCTAGTTCTGACTCACAGGGTATGTGTAGGACCACTGCAGAAAGACCACTGCTTCCATGCAGAGAGCAAGGGTCCTACTCCGCATCATGCTGACAGGGCCAAGCTTTGCTGTTCAGGTTGAGGCTGCTTTCTAAAAAATAAAAAAAATAAAAAGAAGACTTTGCAAACTTTTTGTTTTGATGCCCCTGGAACGTATTTAGTTGATTCAAAGCAAAACCCCACTTTCGTGGAGGAAAAAAAAATAGCAAATAAAGAAAAACTAATATAGTGTATACAATTGCGACACAAGTCATATTGTAATTGGATGTTATTAAAAATTACCTTTCTTTTTCAATCTACTGCCACTGTCATTTTTTGAAAACACAATGCAATATGGCTACCTGGAGTTGTTCTGTACACAAAATGTATACTGACCACACCCCAGAAACATAATTTCCTGCTTGTGTGATTGGCTCACTGATTTTCCCAGAAGTCTGCACTAAGATACAAGTCAGATTTCAGGCTAGTGTTGCCACCTCATCCCTTTAATCCAGGACACATATGAATTACACAGGTTCTGAGGCTGATATAATGCACATAAGGCACCAAGTGAGTTTAATTACCACCTTAATCAGCCACGGAACCTGTGTAATTAATATGTGTCCTGGTTTAAAGGGATGAGGTGGCAACCCTATTCAGGCATCCCCTGCAACAAAAATGTCATTTTTGGTGAGATACTCCCAATAGGAACACATCCAAATGGATGCAGGCCCAGCAGATACACTCATTAGTGCTCTGCAGCTGCTGCAGCTGATTGCTAATTATGAAACCACTCATATTAGACCCATTCAACACAGGGGCACAGAGAAACAAACAATGATTTCTTCTGAATAACAAAAGGTTTGGAATCTGCAACAAAGGTTTTTATAATCATTTCAATGAACATAGATCACCCAGAGGGGAATGTTTTTTTCTCAACAAAAGTGGAATTATTATTATTAATAATATGGCCCCCCTGGCTTGCTGTTTATCCATTGCTGGTTTATTTCGTTACCTAATTTTATGATATTCCATTTGTGTTACTACTACTCATCCAGATGTGTTTCTGGAGCTCTTTTTTCTGCTTATTTTTATGTAATGCTGTGATATACGGCTTGATTTTGCATACTGGCATTTGGGGCTGAATTTATATACTTTGTTAATTATCTTACATATATTGGTGAGAGATGTCTATGGAAAGTACTGTTTTTGTCTTTTTTTCTGCTTTTCCTTTATTTATTTTCTTCTTCGGCATTGTTGTTTTGTATATTAAACACGAAAAAATAATAAAAATTGATTGATTAAAAAAAAGTATATATAAAATGTACCCTATGCACACTGCAGTCAATCGAGGAATTCATAACCATAGAATTTGTTCTTCCTAGCGACATCAATGTGTGATCGATCATAAATTCTGATCTTTTTTACTTACCTTGCCCACAGCTGAATGCGTCCTCTTCTTTGCAGCTGCTTCAGGGGCTGCCAAGGTCTTTATTCTAAAAGAGCTGGGAGATGGGATTCAACAAGGCAGCCCACTAGTAGTAGAGTGACCTATTGGAGACCAGTGCTATGGTGATTAGTAGAGAGGTGGAGGGTTATTAGTGGTGATTATACTCCAGTAAATTCACAGAAGGCCAGTTAGCCCTGTATAGCACCCTCCTAGGTAGGTGCTAGAGAATGCATATATTTTGGATTTCTCTGCTTAACAGGGGAACTGTCAGGCAAATGTAAGTACTCTCTGCCTAACAGGGAGCAGTGATCCATTGATAGGGTCTGCTTGGGGTGATCAGATGCTGCTTATGTTGTCTGCCTGTTTCACACTGGTCCAATAGGAAGGGGCATATTGGACAGTGGGAGAAAACTTGACAAATGGGAGCATGGTTGCATATACAGCCCTGGCCATTGGTAGTGGAAGGTGCCTCAAGGCATGCTGGGTGGCTGTATTTATACCAAGAGAGCACGTGTGCACGGGGTCTTCGGCTGGAGAGCAGGGTAGCGGAGAAAGGGGGGGTCGCTGCCCCTCCTCTGTACAGGCTGCCATGCAGCCTCATTTAGTCAAGCAGAGGGCCAGAGTCGCAGAAGCTGCAACCCAGATGTCCCGCAGAGCTGACTAAAAGGGGGATACACCTAGAAGGATCTGTTCCTGGCTACTGTGAGCAGGGCTTTTTTTCAGGGGGAACTTGGTGGAACTCAGTTCCATCACCTCTGGCTCAGGCCCTCTGCTCCCTGGTCACCACTATCACTTGTAAACAGAGAAGTCCCACTTCTCTGTTTACAAGTGACAGCTTGTCTCCCAGATGCTCCCACAGATCTGATGATCTGGGTGGACAAGGGAGATGCAGGTGCAGAGCAGATCCCGACTCCCCAACTGAATGTTCTCCCTGCAAGTGAGAGAGGCAGAGCCACCTAAAGTGTGCAAGGAAGTACTAGAGTCGGCAGTTTAATACAGCAACACAAGTAAAACATGTGGAAGATGGTGGAGCTTTTAAGAAGGAAGGGAGAGAGAAGATGGGGCAGTGGAAGGGTTGCATGCAGAGGTCAGAGCTGAAGAGGGGTGAAAGTGAGATGTGGATGGGGGATGCAGAGGTAAGCAGCTGTGGAAGAAGGCTGAACTCTGCACTCTGTGTGTAGTGCACCCCTGAACTCTGCTCTCTGTATGCAGTGCACCCCTGAACTCTACACTGTGTATGTAGCACACCCCTGAACTCTGCACTCTGTGTGTAACATCCTCTTCCCACCGAAGTCTGCACTCTGTAAGTAATACACTCTTAATATTTAATGCCCCTTTAAGGCCCTTGCACTGTTAATAAAACTTGACCACACCTACTATTTCATGTGGTGTGGGGTATGTGTGTGTGTTGGGGGAGGTTGGTTTTGGGAGGGGGGGCGTGGTTAAGTTCCTGCACCTATTTTCTGAGAAAAAAAGGCCTGACTGTGAGTAATAGGGGCCTGTTCCTTGAGGGCCATCCCTTCAAACTAGTAAAGTGAGTGGACGGGTGCCATCTAAAGGGGATACTGGATAGTGTCCTGAAGAGTTAGTGTTCAGTTAGTCTGATACCAGAGCAAGCAAAGGACCTATTCTTCCATATAAATGCTACATGGTTTGGCAGAGGGTCTGCTATTCAGTTCAACCAAGCGAGGCCAAGTGATCTGTGCATAGTTAAAGTTAGTGTATCCCACTAATCCCTTCTCCTATCCAAGTTTTACCAATAGAATACAAAAAAACAAATCCCCTAGACAACTACTGAGCAGATGAGTGTGTACCTGGTCAAGTCAAAATACTGCAACTTGCTGCAGGATAATCAGAGGGAGACCCATGGAAATCTATACTTAGCGACCCCTAAAGGGGAAGTGCAACACTTGTCTCCTGATGAAGAAGGTAGGAGTCGTAACAGGATCTCTGGATATTTATATATGTTATTTCATATCACATGTAATTCTATAGAATACAGAATGATCTGAAGGAAAACTAAAGCCAGGATGGTTACTTAAAGTATAAAGAAAAAGCATCCATAACTTAAAGGGTAACTCCTCTTTAGTTTAGAAAAAAAAAACACAATTCCCCCTGGGTGATAAATGTACATTGCCAGGATTTAAAGTGATTGTAAAGGTAAATTAAAGAAAAACCAAACATCTCTATACTTACTTGCTCGGCCACAAATCTCCTCTTTTTGGGTCCCCCGCCGGCGCTCCTGGTCCCTCCCCTCTGTCCAGTGCCGCTTCACATGGGGGCACTCATTCGTGCTCGCACACCCGAGCCCCACTGCTGTGTCTATTGACACAGACAGCAGGACTCAGACCCGCCCCTACTCTCTCGTCACTGGCTTTGATTGACAGCACTGCAAAGCCAGAGAGACCCGTAACTGAGGGGAGAGAAGAGCTGCAAATGTGCATGGCCCTGGATCTACTGAGGGCTCAGGTAAGTAAAAGGGGGGGGGGGTGAGCAGGGATGCATTAAAGTAAAGGTATGCATTAAAGTAAAAAATGTTTAGGCTTCACAACCACATCCAACAAACTGTGTTACTTAGTCCTACCTGTTTCTAATCTGAAGAAAAATCAGTTAGTTTTACCCCATCCTATGGAAAATGATTCAGAATGGAATGGACTGGATGTATTATAATCAATTGATGCACGCTCAGTGAACTGATGATAAAAGTAAGTAACTCTTAGGAAGAAGCTCACCAAAAATGAAATTTCAGTTGCAGAGGATGCCTAAAATTTGACTTGTGTTTTAGGCTGGGTATAGAGGGATCAAAATTTGGCCATTTCAGCAGAGACCGGCCAAATTTTGATCTGTGTGTGGCCCTCTTTGTTTGATAGAAGTCAAACGTTAGATCAACTTCTGTTGAATGGACACACTGGAAAACTTTAATCGATTAGTCAATGTATTCTGACAAAAGAGAGTTAAAATGGTGGAATTTAATGTCCTGGCAGGGGGTATTCCTCTATTTATCTAATTTATGTGGATTGTAGGACCCATTTATTTATTTTTTGCTCAGCCTACTGGCAGAATGAAAAAAAAAAGAACCATCTACATTCAGCCTTAGTGCAGACCAATCAAAAAAGCAGAAAATTGCCATGACTTATACCCTTTGTTGGGATACAATGACAATAAAGAATTGGAAGATTCACAGAGTTGCCGGCTGTCCTTTTGCTTGACTTTGTTGGGATACGTTCTATAAGATTGTCTCTCTGAACAATTGCTACCACATGTGGGCGTTACCCCCTATTATTATATAATCTTTGTGGCAGCTTGGCACTAATATATTGGCAAGTCTGTAAGCAGACATGCTTAATTTGTATGCTTTGTTGTTTTCTTCAATGTCTTACATATGATGCACGTTGTATCTTGGCTCATCTTATACCTACCGCCATATGCTGTGTATGTTCTCTTTTTTTTGTCTGCCTAATAAAGGAGTTAGAAGAAAATAGCAGGAAATTACATTTTGGGAGTTCTTGATGATTAACATTTCGCACTGAATTTTGCAGAAGATTACAGCATCTGCAGATTGAAGAAGAAAGGTAATTTTTGCAATAATTTTGTGCAACTAATGTATATGCTTTATTATTTTTCTTTTCACAAAAGTGGAGTTACCCTTTAAGAATAACACTTAAAGAGGAAGTAAACTGCAGGGTTCTTTTTTTTTCTGACACACAAAGTAAAGTCATAATGTGCATGGCACACATCCATCTTCACTCGTATTCCTTCCGGGTCAGCGGACTCCGGTTGTGTGACTGGCCGAAGCCGCGTGACATCACTGGGGGGGAGCCGCCGGGGGAGCGTGGGGGGAGCCGTCGTTTATGGCACAAGACTCTGAAGAAATGGCACTGGTGGCCGTCATTGCCTGCATATACAGTAAATATCTCCTAAACGGTGCACGTTCAGGAGATATTTACAGTACCTATAGGCAGGGCTTTTTTCTCAGAAAATAGGTGGAGGAACTCAACCACAACCCCCTAAAACCCCCCTGCCCCCCACACACACCCGCTCCAAACTGCATCAAACAGTGGGTGAGGTCAAATTTCACTAACAGTGGGAGAGTCTTTAGGGAGCAATAAATACCAGAAGTGCATTACATACCGAGTGCAGAGTTGGGGGGGGGGGTTACACACAGAGAGTGAAGAGTTGGGGGGGGGAGTTACACACAGAGTGCAGATTTGGGGGGGGAGTTACACACAGAGAGTGCAGAGTTGGGGGGGGGGGGGGTTACACACAGAGAGTGCAGAGTTGGGGGGGAGTTACACACAGAGAGTGCAGAGTTGGGGGGGGGGAGTTACACACAGAGAGTGCAGAGTTGGGGGAATTACACACAGAGTGCAGAGTTAGGGGGGGAGTTGCACACAGAGTGCAGAATGGGGGGGGGGGTGGTGGAGTTACACACAGAGAGTGCAGAGTTGGGGGGGAGTTACACACAGAGAGTGCAGAGTTGGGGGGGAGTTACACACAGAGTGAAGAGTTGTGGGGGGGGGGGGGGGTTACACACAGAGTGCAGAGTTCAGCCTTCTTCTACAGCTTCTTACCCATGCATCCCCTATCCACGTCTCACTTTCACCCCTCTTCAGCTTTGACCTTTGCATGCACCCTCCCCTCCACTGCCCCAATTTTCTCATCGTACCTTAAAAGCTGCACCATCTTTCACATGTCTCACTTTTGTTGCTCTATTAAGCTGAAGTACACACCTGGCTCTAGTGCTTCCCCACACACTGTAGGTGGCCCTGCCTCTCTTACTTGCAGGGATATCATCCAGTGGGGGTGTGAGCATCCTCACTGCACCCTGGGCACCTGCATCTCCCTTGTCCCCATCCTGCACTCAGTGGGACCCTCTCAGGAGATCAGATCTGTGGGAGTCATTGGGAGACAAGCTGGAACTTGTAAACACAGAAGGCAGACTTCTGTGTTTACAAGTTACAGTGGTGAGCAGGGAGCAGAGGGCCTGAGCCAGAGGGGGTGGAACTGAGTTCCACCAAGTTCCAGCTGAAAAAAAGCCCTGCCTATAGGTAAGCCTTATTATAGGCTTACCTATAGGTGCAATTATTGTACGGGAGTTTACAACCACTTTAAATTCAATGAAATAGTCTTTGTTACTTGATTAATTGCTGTGTCAGCTCAACTTATACGTCATCTTACTGTCCTCTTTTTTTCAAGCGCAAAACTTAATATCCCAGGAAGCAATGTGATCTAAGTCACTTAAAGTGGCGCACCTAGATTCTACTGTAGCACTGCCCCCATGGGAGCTGCTTAAATTGGATTCCCCTGGGTTACCCATAGCAATAGACAATTGAACTTATAGCTTTAAGTCCTCGGCTCAGTCAATAAATAGTCCAGGGGATTTGGTTTTTGTATTTTATTTTGGAACTTGGATGGGAGAAGGGATGAGTGGGATACTCCAACTAGCAACTATGCATAACTTGAGGACAACTATCTGTGGTGTGTGCGGCAAGGCCGCTGCTTCACTTTGCCACTGAGGTGAAGGTTTTAAATGATGAACAGTACTTTAAGTTTCTCTTCAGGGTCTATCTTGGCACCCCCTTTCTGACCCACTGTGTGTGCTGGCCTTTGTACTTTGACTCTGCCTGGAGTGGTCCCCCCTTCCTGGGCAGACCCCTGGCAAGCTCCCTGGTACTCACGGACTCTGGTTTTCGCAGGAATCTCTGCCACTGCTCCGCTGTCAGTTCCACAGGACCTTACAGCTCAGCCCCACCTGTCTGGGCCACTAGGCCGGCTGCCCGTGACCACTTCCTCTTTGACAGGAGAAGAGACAGCCATCACCCTCCTCCTGGGCTGTCACATGTGCCCTTGGCTTTTATGAACAATCCCAGGATGCACTGCGGTTGTGCCCTCCCACTGGGCCTGTCACAAAAGCCTGTGTGTCGCTGGCTGGATTTCCTCCACTGTCCAACAGGCCTCCCTATTGGATACAGTGGGGACACTCCTTCAGACCAAGTGAATCACACCTGGACACATGTAACAGGCAAAACTAGAAATCCTGCTCCCTGATAACCAGAAGAGCAAACAAATGCCTTTACCTAGCACCTGACTAGGAGGTTGCTACACTTCTTTTTAGCATTACTACAGCAATTGGTCTACAGGTAGGAGCTCCAGCAGGAATGAATTACTGACGTAGTGTGCGGGGACACATATACTTGTAATCTATCACAGTGGAAAACAGAGGTTACAATGGATACATTTCAAATAGCATGCTAGAGAGAGCCACCAATCTAAAGGAAGCCTATGAAAATGCAGTTTTCTTGCAGAATATCATGGTATTTTGGGGGAAAATGTTTTTAATTTTTTTTGAAAGATAATAAAAAAAACTACATTTTTTTTTACTTCTGTAACACATTCATTTTTTATTTTGACTTTATTTACCGTTTAATCATAAACATTGTTTGCGCAGTATTTTAAGGAATGCGGGTGTAATTTAATGCAAGCGTGATCTGGTGATTCAATTACGGGCAGCTTTGTGTATATCTGTATATGTACTTGTGTGTTATATATATAGTATATAATAATATTTGATCTATGGTTCATATTTAGCTTCCTGTGCAGTTTGTAAATATCTCTTTTGCAATTTCTTGAGGAACGGTTTAGTAAGTGTTTAATGCCCCTCTTGGATACTAAAACGTGACATTTGTTAGACTTTTTTTTTGCCTGTTTTTACTTTCACGGAGAGCTATCAAAAAATAAACTACGGTCATAAACGTAAATTTGAATTCCAGAGACGTAGGCGAATTTAGCTCATAAATGAATTCCTCAACTCCAGGAGCGCCAAATCACTTCAACATTTCAAAACCGCTTGGCAACTGTGATTGGACGAAGAGCTCTATCGATAGCTTTGTTTAACTTGCCTGTAAAACATCACTAAACGTCAAATACTTTAAATAAGACTTTTCTTTGAAACCTGACTTTGCTGATCGAGCTGAATTGTCGTCTTTACGGGCAGCTTGTGGCTGGATCGGCAACGGAAACCAAAAGAAACATTCCAGCGTTGATGGTACAGCCGGCACTTTGTCCACAATAAAGTAGACACATTTTAAATTTCCAAATATTTCACACATTTTTCCCCGCAGGTCTGCAAAGTTGGCACCTTGTTTGCAGAGAACACTTTTTGAAGTCTCAAATTTCTAATTTTACTTGAAAGAATGAGCTCTCAATGGTTTTCAAAGAGCAGAATTAGATGTTACAATTCTGCAGAAAGCCAGTGACTTCAAGTGCAGCTGTCATTTGGTATTATTGAGAATGGAGAGGAGAGGCAGAATCAAAGCCTCTGTCATGGAGGGTGTGGACCCTCTGTGTCACCTGAATGTATGCCCTAAAGAGGGCCGAGGCATAGAAGCTAAGAAATCACCCTAAATCCACCAACACATTCACAATAGGACTTTGCTATGGATGGATCCCAGGTTGGGGTCCTTGGATACACCTGGAGTAGACTAAAACCACTGACAACAATGAGATAAGGGAACAGAATCAGGGGATTAAATCATGTTCAGACAAGCACAAGGTCACGTTAGGCAGCTAACATAAAAAAAATGCAGGTAGCAGGTAGGAATCCTGATCAGAAGCAAGCCGAGTCATCATCGGGATTTAGAAACACGATTAGGAGAAATAGAACAAGGTCACAGGAATTGAAGCCTAGGATCAGTCTCAGAATGAAGACCCCTTGAACCTCCTTTAGGGAAAGGGAGCCTTGACTGCTGGAGGCATGGCGTCACTGTGGTTGTGAACCTAAAAGAGAAGTTAAGTAGCTCCCTTAGGATGGACTACAAAGACCTGAGGTGACTGGGTGGAGCCTGAACTCTAGGAAAAGGCTACACTGTGGCACATCCAACTGCTCTGAGGAGATTCAGCTGTCACAAGAGTTGCCCACCCGCCCGTTGTGATTTTTTGTCACAGCTTTATTGGTGGTTATGACCTTGGCAGCAATTAATGTTGCTTTATGGGCTATGCCCTCAAGTTAAATTCTGGGGTCAGTTTAATGCCTGTCTGGCACTGATGGTAAGGACAGGCCTCTTAGACTATGTGAGTTTATGTTTTATGGGTGCTCACGGTAGAACTGTGACTGGCATTGTTGTTTGGTAAATTCTGGGGTCAGTCTAATGCCTGTCTGGCACTGATGGTAAGGACAGGCTTCTTAGACTATGTGAGTTTATGTTTTATGGGTGCTCATGGTAGAACTGTGACTGGCATTGTTGTTTGGTAAATTCTGGGGTCAGTCTAATGCCTGTCTGGCACTGATGGTAAGGAAAGGCCTCTTAGACTATGTGAGTTTATGTTTAACCCTCCTCTTATGTTAGAATTCCGTTACTATCCATGATGTTAGGGTCAGTTTTGACCCGTGTTTTAAATCAGCCATAAAATACCCTCTGAATAATTATTTATCATCAAATTTGTTTCTTACCTCTTGGTTACCTTGTTAGGCTTCTTTATCCTTGAAAAGATTGGTTTTAATATTTTTGGTGTGACCCCTAGACCTTTCTTTTGATAGCATACCTCTCATTTTCAAATTGAAAAAATGGTAAAATAAAGTCAGCAACTCTGAAATGAATTTGTCCTATGTTTCTTCACTTTATTTAGAGAAGCAGACAAGCAGGAAAAGAGATAGGCCCCTCCCTAACTACAGCTCACAGGGTTGAGAGGGGATTGGCTGTCACTGTTACTAAGCAGAGAGAGTGTTTATGATTTCAGTTTTGGCACTTATTAGTGTCCTAAAATCCTATATTATAACTGGGTCAGAATTGACCCTAACACCATGAACGTCTTAATTTTCACCACAGTATTTTATAATTTAGTGAAAAGGATTATTTTTCTATTACATTGTTTAAATAGAGGTTCCTGACAAAGTAAAAAAATCTTGATGCAATAAACAAATTTATGTGATACTTATAGACATTCAAAACCTGAAAACGGGTCAGTTTTGACCCTAACACAAGAGGAGGGTTAATGGGTGCTCACAGTAGAACTGTGACTGGCATTGTTGTTTGGTAAATTCTGGGGTCAGTCTAATGCCTATCTGGCACTGATGGTAAGGACGGACCTCTTAGACTATGTGAGCTTATGTTTATGGGTGCTCACAGTATAACCGTGACTGCCATTGTTGTTTGGTACATTTGGAAAGTTGTTACTTTTGCAAAGTTCAATAAAGCTGTGGCCTTGCCCTTTTTCCAACGTAATCAGCTTCCGTGTCTTTTTGGGCGGCAAGGTATTGGTTTATTAGTTGGTAATAAATGAGCCTATGCTTCTCAGCAGTCAAGACTCAAGAAGCTTTTGCTTGGGCCCCTTGCTGGAGCTGAGCACTTCCTTACATAACAGCCAAGGCAATACAGGTGTGGCAGAGAATTTTTCCATGATGTATTAATACCCATAACTACAAGATGGCAGGGATACATACCTGTATAACAAGGCAGATAGACAGTGGCGGCACTTCCAGCCTAAAATCCTCACTTTATTCAAATTCCATTAAAATCGAGGACACGACATACACACACACATCTCATATACCTGTATAGCCCACAAGGTCAGTTACGTACTTAAACTGCCTCCACGGCCATTTACTTTACAGTGTACTGCTGTTTCTCTGCCTGCTGCTGATATCCCTCCCTGTGGTCTCTACCCTCATCTTTCTAATGGCACTTTTCCACTGCAAGTACCGGCTGGGCTCTACTCGGCCCTGCTTTGCCCGGTTTGCTTTTCCACTGCTGTTACCGCATGGTACGGTGTTGGAACGGTTCGGTACGGTATGGTTTGCTTTTCCACTAAAGTAGTACTAAAGTTAAGTGGGTGGGATAACAACAGGGTGGGTGGGATTCGATGACCAATCAGTGACTAGTAGTGACTGCATGCAAAGGATTGTGTCATATGGTACCGGGTATGGTACCTCTTGGAACCACAATCGAGGTGGTACTGTTTTTGAGAGCCGTACCGTTCGGTTCCATGCAGTGGAAAAGCGCCGCCGTACCGAACCGTACCGTACCGAACCGTTCCTACACCATACCATACGGTACCAGCAGTGGAAAAGCACAAAAGCGAGCCGAACCGTTCTGTTCCATGCAGTGGAAAAGCGCCATAAGCCCCTTATGCTACTGAGAACAGACGTTTTTTTTATATCTATACACAAATATTTTGCCCTGCATTCTTATTTTAAACTAAACAGGTGAGGGTTCACATGTACTTTAAAACTTTGTGAAAATCTTATTATTCAGATCACAGAGCCTTCTTTAAACTGAAATCTGCCTGTCCCATTTCTATTACAGGTTCTAAAAAATAAGGGACTTATTCCTTATGGTAGCTGCTCCAAAAGCCTTAGGGCTTCTTCACATAGGTGGCTGGGAAAGGAGGGGGGGGGGGGGGGGGTAAAAACAGATGGCTAAACCATAGCAATAGAATTGTAACATTACACCCCTAACCAACCTAACATCTTATATTTTGATTTTGTGAAGAAGGGGAAAAATGCTAAGAATTTTTGGTCCCTGTTAGCCTACAAGAACATAGGCTGTCTGGTTAGCATAAAGCATCAATTAAGCGTTTTCTATATATATACAGTATATACTGTATAAATACACTAGCCGCCACTTTATTACGTACACCTGTTCAATGGCTTGGTAACATAATTGCTAATCAGCCAATCACATGGCAGCAACGACTCGCCGAAGTTCAAACTGAGCATCAGAATGGGGAAGAAAGGGGATTTAAGTGACTTTGAACGTGGCATGGTTGTTGGTGCCAGACAGGCTGGTCTGAGTATTTCAAAAACTGCTGATCTATGGGGATTTTCACATACAACCATCTCTCGGGTTTACAGAGAATTGTCCGAAAAGAGAAAATATGTCTTGTAACTCAAATAACCACACGTTACAACCAGGGTATGCGGAATACCACCCCTAAACAAGCAACACATCCATCCTTGAAGCAGATGGGCTACAGCAGCAGAAGACTACACCGGGTGCCACTCCTGTCAGCTAAGAACAGGAAACTAAGGCTACAATTCGCACAAGCTCACCAAAATTGTACAATCGAACATTGGAAAAACGTTGCCTGGTCTGATGAGTCTCAATTTCAGCTGCAACATTCAGATGGTAGGGTCAGAATTTAGCGTAAACAACACAAAAACATGGATCCATCCTGCCTTGTATCAACGGTTCAGGCTGCTGGTGGTGTAATGGTGTGGGGGATATTTTCCTGGCACACTTTGGCCCCCTTGGTACTCACTGAGCATCGTTTAAAAGCCTACCTGAGTATTGTTGCTGACCATGTCCATCCCGTTATGACTACAGTGTACCCATCTTCTGATGGCTCCTTCCAGCAGGATAATGCACCATGTCACAAAGCTCAAATCATCTCACCACTGGTTTATTGAACATGACAATGAGGTCACTGTCCTCCAATGGCCTCCACACTCACCAGATCTCATCCAATAGAGCACCTTTGGGATGTGGAGGAATGTGAAATTCGCATCATGGATGTGCAGTCGACAAATCTGCAACAAATGTGTGATGCGATCATGTCAATATGGACCAAAATTTCTGAGGAATGTTTCCAACACCTTTTTGAATCTTTGTCACGAAAAATGAAGGCAGTTCTGAAGGCAAAAGGGGGCCCAACCTGGTACTAGCAAGATGTAGCTAATAACTTGGCTGGTGAGTTTATATTAGCTTGAATAGATGGGCAAATGCAGGGTACATTCAATATGCATTTGGGATGCTGCTGAAGTCCTTTACAGATTTGTTTTTTCCTACAAAAGTTACAAATTACCCTTTAGGTAGAAGTCAAATTCAAATTCTTGATTGCCATGTATAAGAAAGGTACTTTTACAGCCTAGACAATGATGACCATGCCTTTGGCTGTCAGGTGCTCTGAGTTTTTTTTTAAATGATTGGAGGCTGCAGGTAGTCTATGTTTTCAATCAGACCAACATTATCAGTGGGTTAAGAGGGAGAGGAGGACATACTGTGCATAGTGTAAGAAAAAGTTTATTTATATTTAGCTGAGCATTTGTCTTGTATATATGAATAGGTATTAAAAAAAACTCTTTGGGCCATCTTTAAATGGATTCTGTTCTAATACCCACTCCAGACAAAGTGACGGGTTCTCTCTCCACTCACTGACGCTTATCTTCACCACACTCCTCCAACACTCTGTTCAACTGTATGATTGATTCTAACTCCTTTCCTCACCTGACAAGGTGACCTTTTCTCCTCCCTCACGCGATGTGGCTCCTTGGACGCAAGAACCACATCCTCAGAGGAAATTACATGCTGCCCATTACCTTTAAAATTTTAGGTATCTCTCAGCAGAATGGGAGCACATACAAGGTCAGTTTAAAGCAGAACTAAACCCTCCTACCCTTTATGGGCCAAGAAAGCAGCCATCTTAGCCTCTGTAGCCTCTGTTTGATCTGCAGTTGCCATGGTGCTGCACATGTGATCAGTTAATAAATCAGCCATTGGATGGTTTGGCAGTTCAATCGAGAGCACAAGTAACTGTGGCAGTTATCATTTATGGCATGCCTTGAATGTAACTGTTTTGGGAAACCATTAAAATGATGGATTTAGTTCCATTTTGTTCTTGCATTGACATACCTCCTTAGACGCAGTCTGCCCAGACATATGGTCACCTGTTTACTTGGCACCATCCACAGGCAGCTTAACTGCTTCTTGACTGTCCCATGTACATGTACTGTGGCAGGGTGGCCCTTCAGTGCAAAATCACGTACCTGTACCTCATCTTTATTTCCGGGTCTGGGGTCCACATGCATGTCACCGGTAATTGGGCACAGTGGGAGCCAATCAGTGGGTCTGGTGGACCCGATGTTCACCGGCAGCCGGCGATCGTTTCCGAGTGAGGCAGATTGGTGGTCTGACTATGTAAACAAGGCAGATCGCCGTTCTGTGAGAAGGGAAGATAGAGATCCTGTGTTTCTGTTAAAAGGGAACTTGGATCTCCGTGTTCACCCAGTCAAAGCCCCACCCCTTCACACAGTTAAAAAGCACTCCCAGGGAATACATTTAAGCCTTTGATCGCCTTCCCTGTCAGTATCATTAGTACAGTGACAGTGCATTGTTTTTAGCACTGATCACTGTATAAGTGTCCTGAAAAAACTGTCAAAAATGTCACTTAGATTTGTCCACCGCAATGTCAGAGTCCCTATATAAGTCACTGATCGTCACCATTACTAGTAAAAAAATAAATAAATAACAATTCCATAAAAATATCCCATAGTTTGTAGACACTATAACTTTTGTGCAAACCAATCAATATACACTTATTGAGATTTTTTTTACCAACAATTTGTAGCAGAGTACATTTTTTTATTAGATGTGTTTTATAGCAGAGAATAATTTATTTTTCAAAATTATCAGTATTTTTTGTTTATAGCGCAAAAAATAAATAAATGCAGAGGTGATCAAATACCACCAAAAGAAAGCTCTATTTGTGGGAAAAAAAGGACATACATTTTCTTGTGTGCAGCATCATACGACAGCATCGTCTTTAGTTAAAGTAACGCAGTGCCGTATCACAAAAAATGGCCTGGTCATGAAGGGGGGTAAACCTTCTGGAGATGAAGTGATTATAGAGGAAGTAAAGCTTCTTATTGTTTTCATCCAAGGAAGCTACCATCTTGGTCTCAGTTTGATCTTCAACTACCATGATGCTGCTCATGTGATCAGTTATGGCACCAGCCATTGGATGGTTTGACAGTTTGGTTGAGATCACAACCAATGTGGCAGTTTGCCTTCCCGCCATGCAAGGAATGTAACTGTTTTTTAAAACTGTTAAATCAATGGTTTACCTTTGCTTTAAACTCTTCAATAAAACACAGAAAATGAATGCTATGCAATTTTATTTCAGCTAATTACAGCACAGAGGATGTTTTTCAGTCTTTTAAATTGTAAGCAGACAATAACTTTCCAAAAACCCGTCTCTGTGTATAATTAACATTGACTGAGGGAACTTGGAAGAAGTGAGGACTGTCTAGCTAAAACTAAACCAACTAGCACTAAACAGGAGGAGGGCACAGAGGAAAATAACAAATTCACATTATTAAACAAGTTGTAATGGCCAGAGACCACCACTAGATGTCAACATACTACAGAAAACCAATAACCTAATGCAGTTCAATATATGAAAGTGGTGCAGAACAAACTTTGAGTGGGCAGTGAGGGTTATCCTTTCAAGAATATCTTTAATTTTGCTCTGAATGACCAAAGTACTGTAAAACAGTCTTTCAGAGGTGCAATACCAGGAGTTTGTTGTAAGGGGAAGTGATACCCCCAATAACGCTTTAGAGTAGAAATGTGTATAGATTCCTATATATTTAATGGCATGCAATAGTGGGGCTGATTATGTATATACTGTATAGTGAAGGCAGAATCTCACCATGAAGACTAATTATGAACAATTAGAGCAAGTGCACTGAAACAACCTATCTATATATTTACAGAACAAAAGCAGATAAGGACTTTCAGTAAAGTTTGCTAAAATCCTTGCCGTGTGCTTTAGTTGACCTGTAGTGTTCCCCCCCCCCCCCCCCAAACAAAACCAGATTTTAATTTTAACAAGTCTAAAGGTGAACGGATAAGCAGAAGCAAGATCTGCCCCTTGTTATTAGACGTATCTGACAGGTTTTCATGCAGGACCGGGGTCGTTTAGTACATGTTCAATGACGCCTCCCTATGGAGCTGACACCGGATATTCCAGACGGGGAATGAGTACCTTTTGGAAACAATTGCGCTCAGTCTGACAAGGGTTAGTCATGAAGTTTCCTCTGATTAGGAAAAGTCACACTTGACTCAGTCAAGGACCAGAAGATGTTTCTACACCAGGAAATTAGACCATCAGTCTTTAACACGTCAACAAATCCCAATCCATGTAGTGACAGGAGAAGATAAACATTTATCCAGTGCTTAAAGGGTGGATCATTTCAGGCTATTCCAACCCGGTCAAAGCACAATTCTGTCTCAGTGTGTTACCAATAAACCAACGCTTATAACAGATCCGCCACATTTCCAGATCACAGTGTTGCAGAGGAGGCTAGAAGATAAAATTATTTAAATAATTGCTTGTATTTATGACTTTTTTTTATTTAGGTTGCTGCAGTGTCTTTAAAGAAAAAAAATGTAATGTATTTTTTTCTGTTTATAATATTTTAAAATGTTTTTTTACTCGATGTGTATAAAATATTAATGGAAAAAAGCACCAATGACACTGGATTTACAAGTCTTCTAAAAGGACAGTCCAGTAAAAGCTGCTTGACTTCAGACTCTCTCTCTCTAATGGAATTGATTTGAACAGGGCAAGCAGAAGGAAGAGAAGACAGGCATATAAATCATCTCTCCGACTCATTCAACTGTGTGTGTAAATTTCAGCTTGAACTATTGAGTTCTGTATACAACTGTTTATTTTCTTCCACAAAGCAGTTTAAGTATAACTTTTCTTTTAGTTTTGGATAAGGTAGGCAATGGATAAAAACCTCTCTCAGTTTTTTTTTTTTTGTCTTTGTCCTGTTAGGGAAATTCCCCTTTATTTTTTGTTTCACATAAGAGAAAGTGAAAGGAAATCTCTCTCCTTTAAATAATTGCCTAGAACAGTTGCCCTCATTGGAGGATTTCCCAAACCTACTACTTTAGTGACAGGTATACATTTTTTCCATTGCTTTTCATCCCAGTGACAACAGTCACTAGAACAAATAGAATGGATCTCCCCAAAGGGGACACAAACAGCAATAAAAACCTAACATTTTTTTCGAACCTGTCCAAGTTATATCTTAGCCTGAAAAAGTTCTGTCTTTTAATATAAATTAGGTTTAAGGTAGGAAATGTGGAAAGGTATCGGGAGCTAATTCTGTTGTTTGTAAATGAAAATACAATATAACAAAATACAAAAATAAATACAAATTACAAAAATAATCCAATAATTTATATTTTAGAATTTAATTTGATAGAAGAAATGTGCCATTATGGAGCAAACTAAAATGCAAAAATGAAATGCATAGGGCAGACCTTCTGAGACATGTCTCTTCCGGCATTTGAAGCGCAGGTGGAGCGCACAGCGCCAGTGGCAGTTGTGGTTTCCATTCTACTTCATTTATCTAGAGATGCCTGTTTTTTATCATGTAAATGTAAGGGCATTTGAAAAAGGTTTTAGTTTTAGGTCACACTATAGCAATGTCAAATATCAAATGTGATTCGCACTGCACTGCGGTACAAATCACATGCGATGTTTGTGCA
Organism: Pelophylax lessonae; assembly: GCF_965119305.1. Taxonomy (NCBI): domain Eukaryota; kingdom Metazoa; phylum Chordata; class Amphibia; order Anura; family Ranidae; genus Pelophylax; species Pelophylax lessonae. Next base: position 611,273,752 of record NC_138770.1, on the reverse strand, counting down.
ATGCAAATTCAGCCATACAGATTGTATGGCTAAATTCGCATCGCATTTGTACCAAAGTCGCACAGGACCCTTTTTTTGGTCCGCACCAGAATCTGATCCCATGGGTGTTCACACCTATGCGATCCAATTCCTATCTGAATTGACAATTCACACTGCAATATGCAAACTAATTTGGAGGTGTCATTAACTTTGTTATGACACTCCCAGCAATTTGCATATGGCAGTGTGAACTGCCTGCGAGTCGGGTGCGATGCGGGAACCTGCAGTGGATTCGTAGGGTTTGCCGCATCACACCAATGTGAACCGGCACCTAATAAATAAATACTTTTTGATACACTACACACTGAGAGGTCCCTTTATCCCCACCCCTGGCGAGGGAGTTTGTTGCATGAAACCTTAAAAGTGCATTATCTACCCAGAGAACAATAATTACCCTGGGCACCATTAAGGAACAAGGATAGACAGCGAATACACCAGGGAATATATATTTGAGCGATCTTTGAACTTGCTTTGAAAAAAGGGGGTCAACAAATCCTTTTGGTGAGTGCGGTGTGAACTTTGTAGTGGACAGGAATCACTATATCCTTTTTGGTGGCACGTTTTTTTTTCACCAAACGGATGGATTAAAATACAGAGCACATTATTTACAGACTTGAATTATATTTTGAAATTTTTTTATTATAGATATATGTTTATGACGTTTATTTTTGTAAGCACATTTTCAGATACTATGGATTTAATTCCTTAGAGCGCGGCCCTGTTTTAGAACATAATGCAAGTAAGGGAAAAATGAGACTGCTTCGTTCACATCAAGTTTCTTGACAAAGACACATAAATTACAATTGTTATTCGAAGTATTTAACAAAGGAGTTGTTAAAAAAAATGCAATATCATGCATTAAAAAGCATTAAAAATAGTAAATTTGTGTTCCTCCCTTTTTCCTCTATTTTCTCAATTTCAATGTGTTTCCCTTTATATCTGAAAAATTTCCTATGCTTTCATGTTCAGTTTCCTTTCCTTGCATGTGCTGCTGACCCAACCCTCACTCCTTATTGAAATTAGAACTATAGGATTACAAAATAGACGAACATCTAATCTGTTATAGATAAGTCCAAAGCACAAAAAAAAAAAAAAAATAGGCGTAAGGCTGGCATGACTAGGTAGCAGGGCAATAGGACACAGAGGGTTAAAACAGTTTTGTTTTAAATTAAATATCAGGAGGCGTGGGTGGTGCAGAATAGAAGGGATTTTTTGTTTAATAAAGATTGGACAGGAGTTTTTGGATCAATTGTAGGTCAGCGGAGAAAGAAGAAACTTCCCACCCTCCCGCCCTTTGGAATGGCTGTGCAACGGCTGTCGTAGTGACTTGGCAGTTGGGATCTTTGGAGGCCTTCTAAAATAACAGTGATATGGCATAGTGGGGAACCATCTATGGTATGGGGTTCTCTGTAAGATGGCAGTTAACTGAGGTTTAACTGGGCATTGGGCATATGGGTATCTGTGCAGAAGGTTGAAGAGTTGTGATCGTCCCCGAGTCGGTGTGTTGCAGCTGGGGACCTTGTGTGGTCAAGTAGATGCCTTCAAAGTTTTTAGTTTTTATCTGTGATTATTATGTTTTGTTAAACAAATGTGTTTTATGGTTATTTGTTAATAAATGGAAGATATGGCCAATTTTATTCCAAAAGGGTGTCTTTGATTTATTTAATATCTTGTAGGTTGTAAGTAAGGGGAGCAGTAGTGTTAATGTGGGGTTTGCATCTGTCTTACCATAGTCATGAGTTTTAACATTTTTTAAATGAGATGAAAACCTTATAGTTGTAAAGCTAAAAAAAAACAACAACAGTAAAGCACCCTTTATAGTTTTTCTATTCTACTTGTGCCCTTTATTTTTATTTTTTTTTTTTATAGTAACCTTGACTTTATTTACCAGTGGATCCTGCCAGTCACTCTGCCTTCCTTGTTCTTAGAGGCAACAATCTGCAGGTCTTCCTAGACTCAGCAGGATCACCGCTGCAGTGCACATGCTCCCAGTCCTCAAAAGCAAGCTCTTCCCATGACTTACAATGGGTCTTTTTTACTTCAACTGCCCACAGCAGCAATGTCTGTGGGGTGGATCTTTGCCTTGATTGACATTGGCTTCTGCGGGAAGCTTCGTTGTCATAGTATGACAGGCCATACTGCAAGCATTGCGTTGCAAATAGCGTGAAAAGGAGGTAAATTCACTTACATGGGGGAGTTAGACAGGCAATGCCACCTGTCTGTAATGTTGAAGGCCTCTTTCACATGGGCAGCCAGGGGGTGATAAGAACAGGTGTTACCCCCGGCCACCCGCCTAAAAGTAGATATATTACCTCTAGGAACAGTACTCATTGCTGCTGGTCCACATCATGGCAGGGCAATTTTAACACTACATGCACATTCTGACAGGCAGCACCACCAGTCAAACTTCCCCTTGTAAGTCACTGCTGTGCCATAGTTCTGCAATGTATAAAAAAAAAGTAAAAAAAAAAATATATGCATCAGAAGGCTGTATCGCTTTCTGAATGACTGCTAACCTCCTTTCACCACCCTTTGCAAAGAAATCCACTGTGTATCCCTTTTCAGGAGGATGGTAAATTATGCCACTAGTGTGAAAGGAGCCTAAAATTGCCACGCAGCAATGTGTACTGCTCTGAGCAGCACAAGGTCCCTTGAAGGTGGGCAGTCAGTAGGGAGTAATAATATGGATTAACTGCCCATTTTTACTGCCCCCTGGTTGCCCTTGTGAAAGGAGCCATATAGTGTGCTATAGCCCAGCTGAGCTATACCACACCACAATGTATAGATACAATTGTTCTGTGCGTTTTGATGTGTTGCTTATTAAAAAAAAAAAAAAAAGCAGAACCTATTGTTTTGTGCGTCTTGGTGCTACAAATGCAGAAAAAGCATTCACTAAAGTGCGCTGGATTATGGTGTTAAGAGGCACTACAAGATGTACCAATGTTATGCAAGTTAAGCTTAATTCAATGTTTTTTTACAGCATTTTTGCAAAGGAAGTACATTTTTACTTCAGTCATACAATCATATGCAACAAAGCTTTGTATTTTGTTTTAAATTGCTCTGCACATGATTGGGTTTTCAAAGTGACTGACATACTCCTTGAACAAATTCCACTTATTAAATGATCAGTCTGCGTAAGACTGATATCTCAGTTCTTGGTAGATGGCGGAGAGTTAAAGGGTAACTCCACTTTCATGGGAAAAAAAATATTAAGAAAAAAAATATAGCGTATACAATTGCGACACAAGTCATATTGTAATTGAATGTTATTAAAAACGACCTTTCCTTTTCAATCTGCAGCCGCTGCAATTTTCCTGAAAATGCAATGTAATATGGCTGCCTGGAGTTGTTCTGTACACAGAATGCATACTGACCACACCCCAGAAACATAATTTCCCGCTTGTGTGATTGGCTCACCAATTTTCCCAGAAGTCTGCACTACAATACAAGTCAGATTTCTGGCATCCCTTGGAACAAAAATGTAATTTTTGATGGGATACTCCCAATAGGAACACGTCTAAAGGTATGCAGGCCTAGAAGCTTTCCTCATTAGTGTTCTGCAAGTGCACAGCTGATTGATCATTATGAAACCATTCCCATTAAATTCACTTTTCCACATGGACACAGGGATTTCTTCAGAATAGCAAAATGTAGAAATCTGCAACAAAGTTTGTTATAATCCTTGCAATGTACATAGATCACCCAGAGGGGAAATGTTTTTTTCTCAACAAAAGTGGAGTTACGCGTTAAACCAACTGGCAGTCTATTCTACCTCCCAGGGTTTCTGTTGGTGAGATCTCTGAGCTGAGTTACCAGGTCCACAAACCTGTTGCGCCCATTTTATCTACTGGGTTTTGTTTTCTATAATATTGAGAATGTAACAGGAGGAGTTGGAACATGAAAAGGTAGGTGGTAACACCCAAAAATCCCAGGTGGTCAGGAACAGATTAGGGAATTATGGCAAGAAGATCTTAGTGGTGGAGTATTTGTCATGTAGTAAGCCATGAGCTCACTCAGCCCACCAGGCTCCACCTATAACTAATGTAGCGCTACCCCTGTAAGAGCTGCTGGATAGGATTGATCCGCTTTGCCTCAACCTTCTCAAGAACCGCAGCCCCTCTGACACACCAGGCTGAGTGTACAAACTTACAATATGACAGGAAATCACTGAAAGTAATGCTTAGTAACCAATAGTAGTGCTAAATCAACGAAAACAGGCACCAAACCAGGTAGTAAAGGAAAACTATATATGTTGTTACCCAATAGGGCTGGCAACTAGGCAAGCATAGAACAGGTTAATAATGATACTAACACAAGCTAGCATACAAAGCGATTAACGCTAAAGACCAGGCATAAGGTGACATTTGGTGTCCAGATCAGCATAAACAGTAGCAAAGCCACCTCAAGTGCAACAGTATGCAGTAGTAAAGTTTATAGAAAAGGAGAATGGCCATGGAAGGGGCAAGGGAAGAAATGGGAGCTTGCAGACTAATTATTACAAGAGGGGCAGTCTTTTGAGATGTTCTTCTGCCCGCTATCATTGGGGCCCTTTAAAGGGTCATTGCACTTAAAGACATACAGTATGCATACTGCATACAGTATAAGTAAAGTAGAGTCTCAGCACAGGTGCAAGAGAGATGTGGTTTAGATGCAGTGACAGTTTAGGATAACTGCAGTATAGGGTCGATACAAGCACAGAATAGCTTTTTTTTAGGTGCGTTATATGGGTGCAGTATGGGTGCAGCATGGATTGGGTACACTCAGGGATTGATTTACTACTTACTATTTACCACGGAGAAACTGGGGGGGCCCCTTCTACAACGAGAGGTCACTGTAGCATCCTGGGGACTAGTAAGAGGGCTATTCGCCCATTTCTGATACTTAAAGCAGGAACTGAGCCACTGAGAGCAGGAAACCAAGGGGTGATTCATTAAAACTGTAGAGTGCAAAATCTGGTGCAACTCTCCATAGAAATCAATCAGCTCCCAGATTTTTTTGTTAAAAGATGAATTGTAAAAGTTGAAGTTAGAAGCTGATTGGCTACCATCCACAGCTGCACCAGATTTTGCACTCTCCCCTTTTAGTAAATAAACCCCTTTGTTTTCTGCTCTAAGTGGCTCAGTTTCTGCTAGCAATATCAGAAATGGGCAAATAGCCCTCTCACGAGTCCCCAGGATGCTCTGATGACCTCTCATTGTAGAAGGGGGCCCCATCAGTCTCTCTGTGGCAGCGGTGCAGGATCTGTGATGTGGGCAGTGCTGTTCTGCCCCAGGTGTCCTCACTCTCAGTCTCAGGTTTGCATCCCCGCTGGCAGGTGAATATTCAGATAGAGATCCTCTCTCTCTCCTCGGCACCAAGAGGAAGAGTTTTCCTGGGTAGTTTAACAAAAACGCTCTCTCCACTTCTCCTGCTGCACCGAGCTTGTTGGGATTTGTATTGTAAAGAGTCTATTAGTCCTACTATATGGCTGCCATCTCAAACTACCATTCCCAGGATTCTCAGCTTGCTTGGCTTTAGCTTTCCCTCTGCTGGCTGCCAAGGACAGTGCAGCTTAAACATCAGTATCTCAAAATAGGAAGAGAAGAATAAAAGACAATGTCTCCTTCTCCATATTGCTGTAGCCCAGCACCTGGTTACAGTAAAATATCACTTTTAGGTGCACCAACATTTGGTAAACACGTATGAAAATAACTTTAATGGTCGTACATACTGGGCCCACCACTAGCTGTGTGTGTAGCAGCCATTTTGTCATGTCTTAGCTCACCTCAGCCATGTATGTGAAGGGCATACCACAGTGACCTTGTCCCCCACCTTTTTATTTCAGTTATACAATCCACAACTTCTTCATGCCAGACACTTCTTATCAATCTCCCAATACCCATCTCAATGCCCGTAAAAGTGTCTGACTTAGCACTTCAGTGATTGAAAATTTAACAGACTTAGGTCGTAAATATCACAGTGGAATCTACAATACACATTCTGTCTCTCGGTAGAATCCATCATTCGAGTACATTCCATAACTTCCAAAATAATAATAGCACAGCCATAATATGGACATATTTACTTTCCTTAGATAATTTGTAACGTTTCAAGTCCAGACACTCCTATGTCCACTCCACTTCACTCCTATGGGAACTACTGGCAGCCCCTTATTCCTCCTAGGTAAAACAGACATTGGAAACCTGCCATTATGATATTTGTTTTCAAGCTAATTTCATGCTGAATGTTAGCAGCCTGCAAGCCGTAGATATGTAGAAATATGAATACTTATCACAAACTGTACCTGGAACATGGTCATAAATGTGGTGACCTTCTAGTGACCAACCCTCAGACGCTTAATTGATCAGATGGCCTCTGTCAACACCCCTTTGGTTCAGAAATAAAAAAGGAATGCCAGGATAGTTTGACACTGTTGAACCCATTTTGAAATTTTCAGTATTAAAACTTTATTCTGAAAAGTGTTAAAACTGTCTTTAAGGTCTTTTTAATGTGGACTAACAGAATCCCTGTCTCTTGAAGATCGCTACTGTAGTATAAATCTTTAAATATACTGTACCTAACTGTGGTGACAGTGTGTGTACGGACGTTTATTTTAAAATCATAACTGTAATGCTAAATTTGTGGAAGTTCAGTAAATTGCCACCACTGACAATAAAAGTCGGTGGTGGCAATTAAAGGGATAATTGCTTAATTAGCCCATTCACAATTGCTCCCAGGTTGATGGCACCTAGATTGGGGCCCACAAGCTGAAAAATCTTTGTGCCGGGTGCAGCAGAGAGGGGCATTGTTAAGTAAGTGACAGCACGGGGTGAGATTGGCTAGTCCTTTGCCACGAGTTAGTGAGGAGGGCAGGGATCTGATACCCGCGCCCGTCACAATAATGATCTTATGATTGCTCACTGGAGAACAATTCAGCCATGGCTGCATCCATATTTCTTACCTGAAAGGTTACGTTTAGCTTTCCGTCTTTACTGTAGTTATCCTTTAATTCCCAGCATGCCTTGCCAACCTCTGACCTTGGCGGACCATAGCTCGCTAGAGTTAAATACCTGGCAGCCACAGCTGCTGAAAAGAGATTTGCGAAATAGGGCCTAATTTACGATAGTGCACAGTTAATTTAATAGCATTTTAGGATCCGATTGTGAGTTTCTGTGCCCTATTGATTTATGGAACTGTACAGAACGACAGCTTGATCCCCTAAAATGTATTTAAGATGCAGAAATGAAAACATAATTTATTAGAAGTCAGTTAAGAGTAAGATGAGACGGCAATCTAAATGAATAGACAGATGCTCTGTTTGTGAGGCCTTGTTTTCCTAAGGCCTCCGGCTCGGCTAATGCGCTTGAGATGTTTTTGAAAAAAAAAAAAAGGGAGAAAAAATTTTGCAACAACAAAAACCCTTTTGCAAGAACACACACTTAAAACTTCCTTTCGGCCTAACCGTATTTATAAATCAAAATTATGGGCCCGTGGGGGAAAGGGAAGTTAAACAGTTTTCAAATGAAAAGAAAAAAAAAACTTAAGTGATTCATTCCAGTGAAAATGATAATTGAAAATGCAGAAACTGAAAAATTATTCACTTCCCACGAAGGCTGTTTTTATTTTTAATATTTACTTTTGTTACACAGAATATGAGATCGGTTAGGACGATGAAAGCTATAAATTTACTGCTTCAAATGTTTAAAATAAGTGGAAAATAATAAGCTTAAACCAGATTTAAGATCTACACTTCCTCTTCAGCCAACGATGGAATGGTCTGCTTTACTTTATATGTCGCAGGGAAAGGTTGTAAAGACAGTTCTTTACCGTGAAGGAAGAAAATATATTTTTTTCTCATTTTAAAGATGAAAAACGCACAGGCTTGGGCCATGATCTACAAGTATATTTTTAAAACTGAAGTTTAATCTGCTTATATTTTGCCTTCCCCCGGTTCCTCCGTCCCCCCCTCATCAGCAAGCTAAGAAAAATGATTTAATGAAACATTGTTTCATGTTTTCATGACATACTAATGTTAGACACGGTGACATCATCATCAGGTCTCTGTGTTTCTCTATGAAATGCAGGCATATCATGACTATTAGGAGGGGCCAGTAGGGTGCTGTACATTGCTTCCAAAAAAACAGGAAGCTGTGGTAAAGCCCACATGTGATGTTGAGCCTCCAGACCTGAAACAACTGTAATCCAAAGACTGAAAGGGGACAGTAAGGCTGAGGAGGAAAGATGACTCCCACAGGCAGAGGCATGATGGGACTTGTAGTTCTGCAAAAGCTGGAGGGCCGCCAGTTTGACACCCCTGAGCAAGATGATGCTGGGCATCTTCTAGGCAGGAAATGAGGTGGGCTTTATCTGACTTACTGCAGAAGAAGCTCACAGTGTGCAGAGAAATTAGAGTAAGCAACTTTAAGTATTGGAGAGGAACCTTTACAACTGTGCGAGACTGAAGATAAGGCTGGAGTTCAGCTTCAAAGAAACACTTGTATATATTTCTCTGGTTCATTTAGCTTAAATTGAAAAATGGATGCCCTGTCTCTTTTTTTTTTTTTTATGTGTATATATATATATATATATATATATATATATATATATATATATATATATATATGTGTGTATATATATGTTTTTTTTAGCAGACACCCTAGGGAAGAAAATGGCAGCCGTTGCAATCCAAAAAACGAATTCATGAATAAAAATGAAATAAAAAAAACTATAAAGTTAGCCCAATTTTTTTGTATACAGGTGGTCCCCGGGTTACAAACAAGATAGGGACTGTAGGTTTGTTCTTAAGTTGAATTTGTTTGTAAGTCAGAACAGGTATATTTTTTAAGCGTGGCTCCAGCCAAAAGAATAATTACGTTTTTTGGATAGCCTAGGGAAGGGTTAACACCCCTGTACCATTTGTTTTGCTGTCTGTACCCCTGTTCAGAAGTTATCACCTCACTTTCTGTCCCTATGACAACTGGATTTTGAAAATTTTGGGTTGTTGTGGAAACAAGGATTGGTGGTAAAGTTTCAATTGAGACACCTTTTTCCCATGAGAACTCGTACAGGAGTGAATTTCCCTTCCTAGGGGTAGATTTCTCCCTATTGTTTGTAAGTAAGAGTCGTTAGTACTGTATTTTCTGGCGTATAAGACTACTTTTGAACCTCAAAAAAATCCCCCAAAAATGGGAGGTCGTCTTATACGCCGAGTAAAATATCTCCAAGGTAACCTAAGTATAAGTATTACCGGTAGATCATGTAATAGGGGGGTCGTCTTATACGCCCAGTTGTCTTATACGCCGGAAAATACGGTAAGTCAGATGTTTGTAACCTGGGGACCACATGTAATGTGAAAGATGATTTTATGCCGAGTAAAGAGATACCTAACATGTCATGCTTTAACCACTTAAGCCCCGGAAGATTTTACCCCCTTTCCGACCAGGGGGTATTTTGCGATTCGGCACTGCGTGACTTTAACGGACAATTGCGCGGTCGTGCGATGCTGTACCTAAACAAATTTGGCGTTCTTTTTTTCCCACAAACAGAGCTTTCTTTTGGTGGTATTTGATCACCTGTGCGATTTTTTGATCACGCGCTATAAACAAAAAAAGAGCGTCAATTTTGCAAAAATAGCAATATTTTTCACATTTTTTTATATGAAATTCCCCCCCAAAAAAACGTAAAAATCAAAATTTTTTAACATTTTCATTTTCATTTGTTTTATGCTACATATGTTTGGTAAAAAAAATCGCAAAAAGCGTATTTTGATTGGTTTGCCCGTTTACTAACAAAGGGAAAGATTTTTGTCATTTTTGTTGTTTTTTTTTTTAACGCGTAATGGCGGCGATCTGCGATTTTTTTTGCGGTACTGCGACATTGCGGCGGACAGATCGGACCCTTGACTGACATTTTTGACATTTTTGGGGTTACCAGTGACATTTCTACAGTAATCAGTGCTATACATATGCACTGTTACTATAAAAATACACTGGTAGTGAAGGGGTTAACTTTATTAAAGAGGGAGGGGCTGTGTGTGTCCCTAGGGGCGTGCTTTCTACTGTGATTGGCTGTGGCTTCAGATGTATGAAGAGTGATCGACGGTTCTACATAGTAGAACCGTATGATCAGCCTTCATACACCGGGGAGAATGACAGGTGGCTTGTTTACACAAGCCGCCTGACTTTCTCCCTCTCCCCCGCCGATCGCCGAGTGACCGGCGGACATCGGGTCCGCTGGTCACACGCGCGGGGGGGTCCGTGACCACGCGGGAGCGCGCCTCCGGGGGCGCGCGCTCGCTCCCTAGACCCTCACAAGCTAGTGACGTAGCCCAGACGAAGTCTATTGAGACGAAACGTTGGCGACTCCAGACGCAACGTCCACACGCCCCTTGCAACTTTCGCCGGCCTTTATTATCTTATTGCCTGGGATAATCTGCGGGACGCCGCACCTCCATCCCTTGGAATACCAATTGATTTGCCTTTTATTCATGCCACATTGTGAGTACCATTTTAAATAAATAAGATTGTATTTTTAAACGGGATTACACTATGGGCTTCGTTTTCTTTTTCCCTACATATTCATTTATGACTGTTGGAAAATTTTGAGGAAATTTTATCCTGTATTGATCCCTTTACACATCTTGAGAGGTGGTCCATCTGTACTCAATAAGCATCCATGCAATATCAGATCTTCAGTGGTCTTGATTAAGAGCTGGGAAAGGCTGACTCATTAAGTTGAGCAGCCATGGAAATCTGGTAAGCTGCTTTTATTATTCCATCACAGAGGTGTTCCTTTCTTCCACATACCCTTGGTGTCACGGGAAGAATCCCCCCTTGGATTATTGTGCATGCGGATTGATTTGACTTCACACCAGTTTTCTATGGGACTCATTCATTTGGACACTATTGTTTTCCTTTTTTCTCATATACACAGTATTGTGATTATCAGCTGTTTATTCATTTGGACACTATTTATCATTTTTTACTTTTAGCGCTACACTTTTACGTTTTATTATGACGTAGCCCTACGTCACTTTGCCTGTGAGGGGCTGACTGCCGACGTAGATCGGCGTTAGGCAGTCGGCAAGTGGTTAAAATTGCACACACTTGTGAAATGGCGCCAAACTTCGGTACTTAAAAATCTCCATTGGCCACACTTTAAACATTTTTACAGGTTACATGTTTAGAGTTACATATTTTTATTAGCCTTTTAAACGATCCACACAATTTTGGGAATGCCACACTCCATTGTTTATGTATTGAGTATGATGTCTTACTATCCATTCTATTGTTTGAGGGTCTGTGCGCTGCAGTTCCGTCCACTGTAGATTCACATGTGGACTTATGTATGCACAAATGCTTACACCTGTTCTGTATATTATTATTATGTTTATCTTTCTACAGATTAATATTCCTTCTATTAAAATTCATGAAGAAGTGGATTCCCCACAAAACATGTTGAGTAAAAGACTGGATCAATATTAATATAGATCTCCTATGGTTGGAGCATACTATACTACAACATCCAGTCCTTGAAGGAGAATATATATATATATATATATATATATATATATATATATATATATATATATATATATATATATATATATATGTTTTAATGTTTCTTGTGTTTTGTCGATTTATGTTGACAAATATATATGTGAAAAGATTATTTTAACCAAAGATTGGTGCAATAGATATTATGATTTTATTAAGAATTTAGTGTTGTGAGTTTGATTGTAACATGAAACATGAAAGTCCTGTTTCTCCAGTTTTCAAATTATTGTATACCCAGTATTTGGATATTGGATTGCTGCAGTTTTTGGTGTTTTTCATTTTGACACAAACTGTAGGTGGTTATGAATTTAATTTATTAGCTTGTTGTCCAGTTATATGGCCATTACATTTAAGCAGAGAACATAAAATCCTCCTTGGGCACATCACAAAGCTTTTACTCGAGAACAGACCTTTTCACTGACCCCCACGGCTCAGTACTTCCCCAAAAGGTGGCCACCTACAAAAGGTAAGTGTGGTGTGTTATCTTACCTCCAATTGAAAAGAAAAAAATATTCCCTCCAAGCCCTTCCTTTTAAACCCTTCCCTCCAAGGTCTGTCTAAGTTTTCAAGCAGAGAGAAATTGTCTTAAAATACCAAAATTAAAATGGAAATCAAAAGGTATATATTAAATAGAACATAAACATATTTTATATTACATTTCTAACCACCAGGTGGAGCTTTAGGTTGCTTTTCACAGGTTAACCCGTCTAGTGTTTGCTGCTTTGTTAAAAAAAAAGCCTCAGTTGTTTAAGCTCTAGGAATCCTTTGTCATATAATAAATGTTTACAAACAAAGATTGAATGTATTTAAAAAAATAAACATACATACCATTGGTACAAAAGCAGATCCACAATTTTTTTAATAAATGCCATCACAAACCATTTGTTTCCCTTAGGGGCCTATTCATACCACGCATTTTAGTAAGCATAGTTTTGTTTGTTGATGCGCATTGGGTAAGATAGCCCATTTGTTTTGAATTATAAATGAGGCTGTCATTTTGTCTAAAGCCAGCCATAGACCAAGCAATTGTCTTTCCTCCAACCACATGTTGCAGGAAAGAAAATTACTCAATTCCTCCATCAACACAGTCAGTGTTGGTGGGGGAATCCCTTCTATGGAGCCATTTTGTTCTTCTTGTTGGGGGGGCGAGGGAAGCCATTCCTGCCGGGAGAACACAGTGATTACTGCCAGCAGCTATAATAGCTGCTAGCAATAATCACATGTAAAATCTGATCAATCAATTTGTGTGCATTCAGCCTGCCTATACATGGTTTGAATCTCGGCTGGTCGCTGCTGAACATACCGATATTTGATCTGTCTATGACCAGCTTTAATGTATGAAGTATAAAGCACAGCCAGACCGGGCACAATAGACACAGTTGCCGTTGTTAGAGGGTACCTGTAGCTGGATAAGTGGGTCTTCATTGTAAAACAGTCCCATCCACAGAACACAATGCAGCATTGAATGAACATTCCCTCCTGCCCGCCCCAGACTCTTTTGTCCATGTCTCTGTAGCCAGCAGGGAATCACAGCATACCTGGTGGGGATTGGGTGGCTGAGGGGACTCCTTTTGCACCTTTTTTCCAACACTCCTGAAAGTGAAGAAAAAGAGTGTAAGGGTACAGAGTGGCACAAGTTCCGAGGTTAGAAGGCTGAGCAGGACCTGTACTGAAGCAAGATGAGTGGAGCTGGAAGCTACGTATTTCTGAGCAAGACCTGAACATAGGAACAACTTGATACTGGAACAGGAGACAAAGGAATATTCTGAGAAACGGGCCAAGGACAGTGACAGCCAAGCAGCGGGGTAGTAGAATCAGTAGGCAAGCGAGGTACAGGAGACAAGCTGGAGGCAGTAACAGCCTAGCAGCCTAGTACAAAATCAGGAGGCAGAGACAAGTCCAGTAAGCAAGCCAAGGTCAGTAATAGCCAAGCAGGTAGCAAGTAAAATCAGGAGGCAGAAGTAAAATCTAGAAAGCAAATGAGGTCATACAAGGGTAGGTGGTAATGGTAGATCAGGTCTCAGGAAGAGCAGAAACAACTGAAGACCATTCAGCAACTTCTCTTAGCAATACATCAGTTTATATAGGCCACTAGGTGCCAAGCCGAGTGTGCATGCTATTTCTTGTGTGCGAATGAGTGAAAACACATGCGCTTTCCTATCACAGTACATCCAGCATTTCTCTTGTGCCTGGAAGTATGGGCAGCATAACATGCATGCACAGAAGCCTGTACTGGTCCCCTCCTGATTCTGGAAATCCGTTTTTTTCTTACATTGGGTTTTTAAGGGACGGTATTCATATTCAAGGTTCACCTGACATATGAGATTGATGTCATCTCTTTATAGATGGGTTAAAGGGTGGTCAAATGATGTATCTGTGGTGGTAGTGCTAAATGTTCCCGAGAAATTCTCCTGCACCTGGAGGCCTTAGTGTGAAGATACAAGTTGTTTTCAACATGCCCTTCTTAGACCTTAAAGTAGTTGTAAACTTCTGACATTAAATATGAACAAAGCATATCTCTGTAAAGTGTGTACTGGTCTCAGTTAAGAGCACTAAGTGTCATTTCTGTCTGCTGCTTCATTCCTCTGCTATCTGTATGAGTCACTTCTGACAGCCTCAGCTATGTTCATACTTATAATATGACAGCTTAAATGCCCAACGAAAACCAAATAAAGGTATAAGCTATCCCAAGCGCTTCAAATGAGGACCACTCACCAATAAATAAATTGGCTATGCAGCTACTTAACTAAAACATATGGAGAAAGATATATAATAGATAGATACTCAGCAATATCCCTATATATATATAGTAGCGCAAACTTGTCAAGAAGCAAGTGCCAAAAAAATACTGTGCCCACTGCACAAAAGTCCGAAATGCAATAGATGTCACATAGGCAGCAGGAAAAAGTTCAGAAATGACTCAAACAGTCCATAATCCTTCACTCTATCTCCTGGGATGATAATGTACGAAGACGTGTTTCTCAAAAGGATCACCACCACCACCGTGCTCCAAGGGGGGAGGAGAATTGCCCACTCACCAGATGCTGTGGCCCAACCCACTTTCGTGTTTGAGCATTCAGGCTTATAATGATGGTCACTGGTCCAGAGTATCCACAACAGGAATCGCACCAGCGCAGTCAAAAAAAGCTCAGCAGCATATGGGGAGGAGAGAACATGATCCCAATAGCGTGATACCGTTTAAAAGGGTTTTATTAAATAAAAATAAAACATAAGGTAACACACTCACATGTCTTGTATGTCATCAAACGCAAAAAAACAGTCACGAATAGGGGAGGGATGCCCTTCGGGAGATGATGTCCAGGCTCCACGCCGTGGACGCCGCGCCTTCTGGGTAATCCGAACTCCTCTTACACAGCCTGGTTACACCGCCTGGTCACGCCCCGACGCGTTTCGTGATTTCCACTTCTTCCCCGGGAGCGTGACCACGGCGGCTTGGCGGTAACCTTAAATACCCATGCCCATCAACCCACAGGGCGGGGCCAGGGTTGACATCATCGGCCATTGGTGGTTGCTCAGGTGTGTCGACCAATCACAGACTAGATTTACAGGATCACTTCCTCTCAATTCACTAATCTCTATGGTACATTACCCTATAACCCGGAAGTAGGGTGGTGCCGAGGTTCACACCATCGGTTATTGGTGGATGCCTGTAGAATACTGGCCAATAGCAGGCTAAGACAGCACAGTAACCCTCCATCTCGCCACTATTCACTACAATGGGCCGTCCTACGACCCGGAAGTATAGCACACAGGAAGTTAATTGCACCCTTATGCTGAAAGCAAAAAGACACCAACCACTCAACCACCAATAGACCGATAGTATCCATACAAAATCGCTAGTGTATATACATACTTAAAACGCTGTAAATTACATCACTTTCCATTGGTAGTGACGATCGTGTTCTGACCAATCATAGTGATTCAGCTTTACGCCCAATCAGCTAAAACTTCCTCCTTAATTAACATATGACCCGGAACAATAATAGCACGGATTCCCGGCCGGATGTAAGGTCTCCATGACCCGGAAGAATAATAACATAGAGTCCCGGCCGGATGTATGGGCTCCACCCACCAGGAAGACCAAGAAGTTATTTATGTGTACTCAGTACACTATGCACAACAGCGCCATCTACCAATGGAAGTGTAACAATGTAAGGAAAATTTGTATGGAAGTTTAATCCATATACCAAAAATATCATAATAATAAACAAAAACATGTCACACCAGAAAAAAGAACATGAATCTATTGGAAACTAATAGGCAAAACTAAATATATAAATAAGTAAAATCATTAAAATATTTAAAATAACCCTAAGCCCATAACCAATGCTAGACAGCATGAGTCACAAGCCTAGGGACATTTGTGTGTGCGGACACTTTGGGGGATCACGGTCCTCCCAACGCACATCATCCAAAGATGAAAGATCAAATAACAAAAAAGATCAAGTATAAAATAATATAATATAGAGTTGGAAACTAAAATCAATGATCACTAATAGTGTTGAGCGAACACGGACTGTATTATTCGTGTTCGTACCGAATAATTGGATTTTTTGTACCCGAACACGGACACGGACACTTTACTGTATGTTCGGGTAAAAATCCGTGTTCGGTCGTTTTATTTCCGGGTTTTGCATGCTTTGGCGCTCTTTTCATGGCGGGCTTTCAACAGCCAATCAACAATCGTTTAACTGGTGTGCCTTAAGCCATCCCAGCCATGCCTGCAAATGTCTTAGTAGCTGTGATTGGCCGTCTGAAGCATGTGACCAAGTCTTTATAAGTTCGAGGCAGCCGCCGCAGCAGCGTCATTCTGCTGCTTAGCTAAGGGACAGAGCACACATCAATGTGCTGGCTGCTGATTAGGGAAAGATAGGCAGGAAAAAACCATTTGTGTCCGGATAGAATTGAGGGACAGGTCGGAGTGTTTAGGCAGGGCGAGTTGTAGGCATTTTAGGGATAGAGTCTGCTGAATTATAGGGTCAGTGTCTTCTACAAACTACAATCGATATTGCTGTGTGGGGGGTGGGGTGAATCTGCACTCAATCCTGATCTACGATCTCTTCTCAATCCTGTTAGGGACAGAGTCTGCTGAATTTTAGGGAAACTGTGTTCTACAAACTACAATCGATATTGCTGTGTGGTGTGGGATTGGAGATAGGCAGGTGTCAGTGATCCACATCCATTTTTCTGTGTGTGAGCTGCAGTGAACACAATCTTTTTGGGCTGCAGTGAACACAATCTTTTTGGGCTGCAGTGAACACAATCTTTTTGGGCTGCAGTGAACACAATCTTTTTGGGCTGCAGTGAACACAATCTTTTTGGGGTGCAGTGAACAAAATCTTTTTGGGGTGCAGTGAACACAATCCTTTTTGGTGTGCAGTGAACACAATCTTTGTGGGGTGCAGTGAACAAAATCCTTTGTGGGGTGCAGTGAACACAATCCTTTTTGGGGTGCAGTGAACAACATCCTTTTTGGGGTGCAGTGAACACAATCTTTTTGGGGTGCAGTGAACAAAATCCTTTGTGGGGTGCAGTGAACACAATCTTTTTGGGGTGCAGTGAACACAATCTTTTTGGGGTGGAGTGAACAACATCCTTTTTGGGGTGCAGTGAACAAAATCCTTTTTGGGGTGCAGTGAACAAAATCATTTTTGGGGTGCAGTGAACACAATCTTTTTGGGGTGCAGTGAACACAATCTTTGTGGGGTGCAGTGAACACAATCTTTTTGGGGTGGAGTGAACAACATCCTTTTTGGGGTGCAGTGAACAACATCCTTTTTGGGGTGCAGTGAACACAATCTTTTTGGGGTGCAGTGAACACAATCTTTGTGGGGTACAGTGAACAGAATCTTTGTGGGGTGCAGTGAACACAATCTTTGGGGGGTACAGTGAACACAATCTTTTTGGGGTGCAGTGAACACAATCTTTGTGGGGTGCAGTGAACACAATCTTTTTGGGGTGGAGTGAACAAAATCATTTTTGGGGTGTAGTGAACAACATCCTTTTTGGGGTGCAGTGATCAAAATCCTTTTTGGGGTGCAGTGAACACAATCTTTTTGGGGTGCAGTGAACAAAATCCTTTGTGGGGTGCAGTGAACAGAATCTTTGTGGGGTGCAGTGAACACAATCTTTGGGGGGGTACAGTGAACACAATCTTTTTGGGGTGCAGTGAACACAATCTTTGTGGGGTACAGTGAACAGAATCTTTGTGGGGTGCAGTGAACACAATCTTTGGGGGGTACAGTGAACACAATCTTTTTGGGGTGCAGTGAACACAATCTTTGGGGGGTACAGTGAACACAATCTTTTTGGGGTGCAGTGAACACAATCTTTGTGGGGTGCAGTGAACACAATCTTTGGGGGGGTACAGTGAACACAATCTTTTTGGGGTGCAGTGAACAACATCCTTTTAGGGTGCAGTGAACACAATCTTTGTGGGGTGCAGTGAACAACATCCTTTTAGGGTGCAGTGAACACAATCTTTGTGGGGTACAGTGAACAGAATCTTTGTGGGGTGCAGTGAACACAATCTTTGGGGGGTACAGTGAACACAATCTTTGTGAGGTGCAGTGAACACAATCTTTGTGGGGTGCAGTGAACACAATCATTGTGGGGTGCAGTGAACTCAATCTTTGTGGGGTACAGTGAACACAATCTCATACTTCTGAAGATTTGAGGGTGCTGCCTGTTCCATACTCCCCCTACTCCTCATCTAGCCTTTTAGGGGTACAAACAATAGTAATTGGGGCCTAGTGTGGTTGTGTACGTGTGATATACATACACTTTTTTTGGATCATATTTTCTATTCCGCTATTTAATCAAAAACCTTTGGGGATCAGTTAAATTGGGGGATAGTCTGTGTTGGTACGTGTGAGAGAGATCCACCTTTCCAAGTTGTTGGGGTTCATCTCATACTTCTGAAGGTTTGAGGGTGCTGCCTGTTCCATACCCCCCCTACTCCTCATCTAGCCTTTTAGGGGTACAAACAATAGTAATTGGGGCCTAGTGTGGTTGTGTACGTGTGATATACATACACTTTTTTTGGATCATATTTTCTATTCCGCTATTTAATCAAAAACCTTTGGGGATCAGTTAAATTGGGGGATAGTCTGTGTTGGTACGTGTGAGAGAGATCCACCTTTCCAAGTTGTTGGGGTTCATCTCATACTTCTGAAGGTTTGAGGGTGCTGCCTGTTCCATACCCCCCCTACTCCTCATCTAGCCTTTTAGGGGTACAAACAATAGTAATTGGGGCCTAGTGTGGTTGTGTACGTGTGATATACATACACTTTTTTTGGATCATATTTTCTATTCCGCTATTTAATCAAAAACCTTTGGGGATCAGTTAAATTGGGGGATAGTCTGTGTTGGTACGTGTGAGAGAGATCCACCTTTCCAAGTTGTTGGGGTTCATCTCATACTTCTGAAGGTTTGAGGGTGCTGCCTGTTCCATACTCCCCCTACTCCTCATCTAGCCTTTTAGGGGTACAAACAATAGTAATTGGGGCCCAGTGTGGTTGTGTACGTGTGATATACATACACTTTTTTTGGATCATATTTTCTATTCCGCTATTTAATCAAAAACCTTTGGGGATCAGTTAAATTGGGGGATAGTCTGTGTTGGTACGTGTGAGAGAGATCCACCTTTCCAAGTTGTTGGGGTTCATCTCATACTTCTGAAGGTTTGAGGGTGCTGCCTGTTCCATACTCCCCCTACTCCTAGCCTTTTAGGGGTACAAACAATAGTAATTGGGGCCTAGTGTGGTTGTGTACGTGTGATATACATACACTTTTTTTGGATCATATTTTCTATTCCGCTATTTAATCAAAAACCTTTGGGGATCAGTTAAATTGGGGGATAGTCTGTGTTGGTACGTGTGAGAGAGATCCACCTTTCCAAGTTGTTGGGGTTCATCTCATACTTCTGAAGGTTTGAGGGTGCTGCCTGTTCCATACCCCCCCTACTCCTCATCTAGCCTTTTAGGGGTACAAACAATAGTAATTGGGGTCTAGTGTGGTTGTGTACGTGTGATATACATACACTTTTTTTGGATCATATTTTCTATTCCGCTATTTAATCAAAAACCTTTGGGGATCAGTTAAATTGGGGGATAGTCTGTGTTGGTACGTGTGAGAGAGATCCACCTTTCCAAGTTGTTGGGGTTCATCTCATACTTCTGAAGGTTTGAGGGTGCTGCCTGTTCCATACTCCCCCTACTCCTCATCTAGCCTTTTAGGGGTACAAACAATAGTAATTGGGGCCCAGTGTGGTTGTGTACGTGTGATATACATACACTTTTTTTGGATCATATTTTCTATTCCGCTATTTAATCAAAAACCTTTGGGGATCAGTTAAATTGGGGGATAGTCTGTGTTGGTACGTGTGAGAGAGATCCACCTTTCCAAGTTGTTGGGGTTCATCTCATACTTCTGAAGGTTTGAGGGTGCTGCCTGTTCCATACTCCCCCTACTCCTAGCCTTTTAGGGGTACAAACAATAGTAATTGGGGCCTAGTGTGGTTGTGTACGTGTGATATACATACACTTTTTTTGGATCATATTTTCTATTCCGCTATTTAATCAAAAACCTTTGGGGATCAGTTAAATTGGGGGATAGTCTGTGTTGGTACGTGTGAGAGAGATCCACCTTTCCAAGTTGTTGGGGTTCATCTCATACTTCTGAAGGTTTGAGGGTGCTGCCTGTTCCATACCCCCCCTACTCCTCATCTAGCCTTTTAGGGGTACAAACAATAGCAATTGGGGCCTAGTGTGGTTGTGTACGTGTGATATACATACACTTTTTTTGGATCATATTTTCTATTCCGCTATTTAATCAAAAACCTTTGGGGATCAGTTAAATTGGGGGATAGTCTGTGTTGGTACGTGTGAGAGAGATCCACCTTTCCAAGTTGTTGGGGTTCATCTCATACTTCTGAAGGTTTGAGGGTGCTGCCTGTTCCATACTCCCCCTACTCCTCATCTAGCCTTTTAGGGGTACAAACAATAGTAATTGGGGCCCAGTGTGGTTGTGTACGTGTGATATACATACACTTTTTTTGGATCATATTTTCTATTCCGCTATTTAATCAAAAACCTTTGGGGATCAGTTAAATTGGGGGATAGTCTGTGTTGGTACGTGTGAGAGAGATCCACCTTTCCAAGTTGTTGGGGTTCATCTCATACTTCTGAAGGTTTGAGGGTGCTGCCTGTTCCATACCCCCCCTACTCCTCATCTAGCCTTTTAGGGGTACAAACAATAGTAATTGGGGCCTAGTGTGGTTGTGTACGTGTGATATACATACACTTTTTTTGGATCATATTTTCTATTCCGCTATTTAATCAAAAACCTTTGGGGATCAGTTAAATTGGGGGATAGTCTGTGTTGGTACGTGTGAGAGAGATCCACCTTTCCAAGTTGTTGGGGTTCATCTCATACTTCTGAAGGTTTGAGGGTGCTGCCTGTTCCATACCCCCCCTACTCCTCATCTAGCCTTTTAGGGGTACAAACAATAGTAATTGGGGCCTAGTGTGGTTGTGTACGTGTGATATACATACACTTTTTTTGGATCATATTTTCTATTCCGCTATTTAATCAAAAACCTTTGGGGATCAGTTAAATTGGGGGATAGTCTGTGTTGGTACGTGTGAGAGAGATCCACCTTTCCAAGTTGTTGGGGTTCATCTCATACTTCTGAAGGTTTGAGGGTGCTGCCTGTTCCATACTCCCCCTACTCCTCATCTAGCCTTTTAGGGGCACAAACAATAGTAATTGGGGCCCAGTGTGGTTGTGTACGTGTGATATACATACACTTTTTTTGGATCATATTTTCTATTCCGCTATTTAATTTAACTGGGCCTCCATGCGAGACCTGTGTGCCTTGTTGCGCTGTTTTGAGTACTCCACCAACATGGCCAGTGGCAATGACGCCGTTCTCAGCTTAACTATCCCACTTCTATGCCTCCTTGAAAAAACAATTCGGGCGATGATGGAAGAGGATGTGGCACAGGATGAGGAGGAGGAGAAGGATGAAGAGGTAACATTTCCAAGGCTTTCAGGGCAGTCATTCGCAAGGGGCTCCGAGGGTGGGTTCCTGCACACGCAAACGCCAGGGACGCAATTGTCCAGCAGGGGCACAGTTCTGGAGGATGAGGAGGATGAGGAGGAGGAGGAGCTGGAGGAGGAGATGGAACCATGTTCACAGCAGGGTGGCACCCAGGCCAGCTCATGGCCATCACTGGTGCGTGGCTGGGGGGATACAGAGGACACGGACGATACACCTCCCACAGAGGACAGCCTTTCGTTGCCTCTGGGCAGCCTGGCACACATGAGCGATTACATGCTGCAGTGTCTCCACAACGACCGCCGAGTTGCCCACATTCTAACTTGTGCTGATTACTGGGTGGCCACGCTGCTGGATCCCCGTTACAAGGACAACGTACCGTCCTTAATTCACTCACTGGAGCGCGATCGCAAGATGCGCGAGTACAAGCGCACGCTGGTAGACGCCATGCTGCTGGCATTCCCATCTGACAGCGGGGCCACAGTGGAAGCACAAGGCAGAGGAGGAGGAGGAGGAGGTCGCCAACGCAACCAGGGCACCGCCAGCACCTCAGAAGGCAGGGTTAGCATGGCCGAAATGTGGAAAAGCTTTGTCAGCACGCCACAACAAACAGCAGCACCAGCAGCTCAGATGGAACGTCTTAGCAGGAGGCAGCATTTTACCAACATGGTGGAGCAGTATGTGTGCACACGCCTACATGTAGTGAATGACGGGTCTGCCCCCTTCAACTTCTGGGTCTCCAAATTGGGCACATGGCCTGAGCTTGCCCTTTACGCCTTGGAGGTGCTGGCGTGCCCTGCAGCCAGTGTATTATCTGAACGGGTATTTAGCACGGCTGGGGGCGTTATAACAGACAAGCGCAGCCGCCTGTCCAGAGACAATGTGGACAAGCTCACGTTCATTAAAATGAACCAGGCATGGATCCCACGGGACTTTTCCGTACCTTATGCAGAATAGCAATGGATACCGACCTTACCCACCCATTGTTCCATTTTTGCTCTTTCTCACTCTTTTGGGGTGTACCCTCATTTAAAATTTTTGAAAAGAAGCAGTGTTGGCTACCTCGTCCTCCTCCTCAGGGCCAGATTAATGTAGGGGCTATTGGAGCTGCAGCTCCAGGCCCCTACCTTTTATATAGGCCCCGGGTTGGCCATATTCACTGTTACCGCTCTTCTGTCACTTGTAAACACAGAAGTCTGGCTTCTATGCTCGCTTCCCCAGGCAGCACCCTCAGAACCTCCCCACACAGCGTGAAGGCCGGACAAGGAGGGACAGTTGGCGATGCATGGATGTGTTTATGGGCTTCAGAGACAGCATCCCATGTTGAATTAGGCATGCATGGCTGCACCCTTCCTCCTCTGGGTGCATGGCAAGGCACGGCCCTTAAGGCCCTTCAAAATCCTCAGCACCAAGCCCATGATGCTGTTAATCCGGCCCTGGTCCTCCTCCACCGCCGCTTCCACCTACACCGCCCATAGGTGTGCGCAGCCTATTGCATTAAGGTGTGCACCCCAAAGTTGAAATACACATGCATGTGTTTGCCAGCAGGGAGAGTAATGTATCGGGGCCATGTACCTGTAGGCAAGGAGAAATAGAGCAGAGCAGGTCCCAGGGAGATCTTTCCCATCTCCTCACTGGCAATGCTATGTGCCCTAGGTGATTAGGGTGTGCCCAGGCACACCCAGCACACCCTGTGCGCACGCCTATGTCACCGCCACATCCACCACCACCTCAACCTCCCTCCTACTCCATATGGGCCTCGTCCTTCAGAGATGAAGAAGAACATTGTTTTATTTTTCTGTTTTTTTTTGTTGTTTTAAGTTATTTCCCTATCCACATTTGTTTGCAGAGCACTTGCCATGCTCTTAATTACGTTTTGCTGCCATTTGCAGCACTCTAGCCCTTTCCTTTGGTGTTTTAGAGACATTTTAGTGCCTTAAAGTTCGGGTCCCCATTGACTTCAATGGGGTTCGGTGTCCGGGAAAAGTTCGGTAAAAGTCCGGGACACGGACCCGGACTTTTTTTTAAAGTTCGGCCGAACCCGTCGAACACGGACATCTAGGTGTCCGCTCAACCCTAATCACTAATAAAACAATTTAAATCCAACTCTATATTTAATCCTACAGGGCTCAAAGATTGGGTCTGGAATATCCATTTTGTTTCGCACTTTGATAATTCCCTAACCCAATTGGCACCCCTCCACGGGGGTGTCACCCGCTCGACACCCCAGAATTGTAAACAACTGGGGTCCCGTTGGTGATGTGAACGGAAATGGGCTGGGACACTGTGCTCTGTTTTGCCCTTAATAATATTGCTGATGTGCTCCCCAACTCTAATTGTCAAAGTGCGTTTAGTTCGTCCTATATAAATGATTTTGCAGGGACACATTAAAGCATACACCACATGCGTGGTATCACATGTGATGAAATGCCTAATGTCGAAACTCTTGTCAATTGCTGCAACATAAAAGGACTCACGTCTCCTCTGATTTTGGGGGGTATACGAACATGACTTACATCTCCCACATTTGTGAAACCCTCGTCTACCCGGAAAGAAGGAAGTATCCGGGGGATTAAGGATCTTCTTCACCACCCTGTCCCCAAAGCTCGGGGCCCTACGGTAAATGAAGGATGGAACATCGGGCAACACAGGTCCCAATACTGCATCCATCTGCAAGATGTTCCAATGGGTTTTGAAGATGGCTTCTACTTTTTTGTGGTCCTCACAGTAATCAGACAAAAAACTCAATTGTTTATCGTCAGATCCATTTGTGGGTCTCGTCACGTTCTGCAAGCATGCAGCTCGAGGGATATCCAGAATATTTTCAATCTCTTTCTCAAGACATTGTTCGTCATATCCCTTTTGGATAAACCTCTCCTTAAGAACATTGGTTTGGGCGATATAGTCTTCTTCAAATGTACAGTTCCGTCGTACTCGCATGAACTGGCCACGCGGTATATTACGCAGCCAGTTCGGGTGATGTCCACTTTGAATAGACAGGTAACTGTTTCTATCTGTAGACTTGAAGAAGACAGACGTAGTTAGTCTGCCCGAACCCTTCTTTATATTTACGTCCAAGAAGTGGATATCCGTTAAACTCCAATTGAACTCGAGTTTGATGTTATTTGTATTAGTATTCAAATAGCTCATGAAGTTCAATAATGAGGACTCTGTGTCGTTCCATACAAAAATAATATCGTCTATGAATCGACGATAGAAAAGGAGTTCTGGTCTCTCCCTACAAAATACATGTTTGTCCTCCCACTCTGCCATAAAAAGGTTGGCGAGACTGGGAGCGAATTTCGCTCCCATTGCCACACCTTTCTTCTGGCTGTAGAAGGACTGATTATACCAGAAATAGTTATGCCCTAGACAAAAGTCCAGGGCATTCCGGATAAACAACTTCTGGTTATGTGGTAAATCATCCCTCTTACTCAAGGCCCAATTAAGGGCCAATAGAGCATCATCATGTTGGATGATGGTGTAGAGGGATGACACGTCCGCCGTCACTAAGAAAGCGGACGAGTCATCCCCCAAGACCACATCATCCAACGATATAAGCAGGTCCTTAGTGTCTTTAAGGTAAGCCCTTGTAGTTACGACACTGGGTTGGAGGAAGGTGTCCAAATATTGGCCCAACCTAGCACACACCGACCCTATCCCGTTAACTATCGGGCGGGGCGGTGGGCAATTCGGATCCTTGTGGACCTTAGGTAGCGTGTACACTATCGGTATTCTGCACGCACTCGGGACCAGGTATTGTTTCTCTTTTTTTGTTAGCACATGGTTTTTGTACCCCTGGTCTACCAAAACTCTGAGGTCACTTTCAAAATCACTAGTTGGATCCTTTGACAACAGTACATACGTGGATTCATCTGCCAACATACCCTGTATTTGTTGGTGATAAAACTCTGGATCCATTATCACCACTCCCCCACCCTTGTCGGCGGGTCGGATGATAATGTCTATCCTTTGTTCAAGGGATTCCAGCCCCTCCTGTATGTGTCTACTTTTGTTCTTAACAGAATGATCAATCGGTAGGTGCTGGAGGTCTTTCAAAACTAAACTTTTGAATATTTCAACTGCCTGGTTGTTTCTAACCGGGGGATTCCATATGGACTTGTTTCTCAAACCACTATTCACCGCCATACCAGAATAAGTATTACTCACGGAATTAATGGGGTTACTAATAAGGTATTTCTTGATGTTAAGTTTGCGTATGTACTTATGTGTGTCAATATAAGTACTAAATTTGTTAAGGGTCCGTTTAGGGGCACACTTCAGGCCCTGGTCCAGTATATGGAGTTCTTTGTCTGTTAGAGTGACAGAGCTAATATTATAAATGCCCTGTCCTCTCATTCCCTCCTTCTTTTTCTGGCGTTGTATTCGCCGTCCCGCTCTGACTCCTCGTTGTTGCTTGGATACTGATTTGGGTTGGGGTTTGGGTTTCCCCAATGTTCCCCTTGACGTCCCTGGGGTTGGGGTCGACTCTTCCCCCTCCCCCTGCCCCTGCCTCTCCCTAAAAAAGGTTGTCGGCGTGGGGTCCCATCTCCGGTTGCATCCTGTCCCACTAATGGTTGATAGTAATTGTGTGTATTCACATAATTAGGCTGGGGATAGCCTCTAGTGCCTCCCCTTTGGTTTCCACGGGACCTACCTCGTTGTTTATGGTGTCCCTTCCTTGGGGGTCCCGTCCACTGGGGTATTTCAAACGGGGTTTGGGGTCTAGTTGGAAACCTATTCACCACATTCGGTGTCCTGGGTTCATCTCCCTGTTCCATTGTTCCCGATGGAGCTCCGGATGCTCCCACTTCGGGGACTACGGGAACTGGCGGAACTGTTCCATATAAAGAGGGTTCAGCCTGCCAACAATAAACCTGATTTGTTTTGAAATCTTTAAGATCCCTGTTGAATTTTTTAACTTTCTTTAATTGTGTCTCCTTATCAATCTTGTCCAGTTTCGCTTTAGTTTTCTCATTAAAATCCTTAATTGCCGTAGTTTCCTGAATATATTCTATCTTTTTCTGTAGTTCCTTGATCTTGTCATTAATTAATTCCATCTTGCGTTTTTTTCTTTTGAGTATAAGAGACTGTAATTCTATGCCTGCTCTATGGAAGAATGAATACCACTCATTCGTGGATTCATCATCTGTCAGGCCATCCTGGGGTGCCATATCCCATCTGAGACCCCTACTGATAAGTCCTTCAGATAGGTAGATCTCAATGGTATTGATATCCCACCAGGCTCTCACTTGCTTTTCTAAGGTGAAGGCCAAAATCTTTAAAGTGGCGGTGATATCCTCATCAGGTGTAATAACCTGATTGGAGCTAAAAATATTCTTGAGATCAACCTGTCTCGATCCCAAAAATTTGATAGCATCCATAGCAGCTCGGTAATGTAGAGAAGTATATAATATGACAGCTTAAATGCCCAACGAAAACCAAATAAAGGTATAAGCTATCCCAAGCGCTTCAAATGAGGACCACTCACCAATAAATAAATTGGCTATGCAGCTACTTAACTAAAACATATGGAGAAAGATATATAATAGATAGATACTCAGCAATATCCCTATATATATATAGTAGCGCAAACTTGTCAAGAAGCAAGTGCCAAAAAAATCCTGTGCCCACTGCACAAAAGTCCGAAATGCAATAGATGTCACATAGGCAGCAGGAAAAAGTTCAGAAATGACTCAAACAGTCCATAATCCTTCACTCTATCTCCTGGGATGATAATGTACGAAGACGTGTTTCTCAAAAGGATCACCACCACCACCGTGCTCCAAGGGGGGAGGAGAATTGCCCACTCACCAGATGCTGTGGCCCAACCCACTTTCGTGTTTGAGCATTCAGGCTTATAATGATGGTCACTGGTCCAGAGTATCCACAACAGGAATCGCACCAGCGCAGTCAAAAAAAGCTCAGCAGCATATGGGGAGGAGAGAACATGATCCCAATAGCGTGATACAGTTTAAAAGGGTTTTATTAAATAAAAATAAAACATAAGGTAACACACTCACATGTCTTGTATGTCATCAAACGCAAAAAAACAGTCACGAATAGGGGAGGGATGCCCTTCGGGAGATGATGTCCAGGCCGTGGACGCCGCGCCTTCTGGGTAATCCGAACTCCTCTTACACAGCCTGGTTACACCGCCTGGTCACACCCCGACGCGTTTCATGATTTCCACTTCTTCCCCGGGAGCGTGACCACGGCGGCTTGGCGGTAACCTTAAATACCCATGCCCATCAACCCACAGGGCGGGGCCAGGGTTGACATCATCGGCCATTGGTGGTTGCTCAGGTGTGTCGACCAATCACAGACTAGATTTACAGGATCACTTCCTCTCAATTCACTAATCTCTATGGTACATTACCCTATAACCCGGAAGTAGGGTGGTGCCGAGGTTCACACCATCGGTTATTGGTGGATGCCTGTAGAATACTGGCCAATAGCAGGCTAAGACAGCACAGTAACCCTCCATCTCGCCACTATTCACTACAATGGGCCGTCCTACGACCCGGAAGTATAGCACACAGGAAGTTAATTGCATCCTTATGCTGAAAGCAAAAAGACACCAACCACTCAACCACCAATAGACCGATAGTATCCATACAAAATCGCTAGTGTATATACATACTTAAAACGCTGTAAATTACATCACTTTCCATTGGTAGTGACGATCGTGTTCTGACCAATCATAGTGATTCAGCTTTACGCCCAATCAGCTAAAACTTCCTCCTTAATTAACATATGACCCGGAACAATAATAGCACGGATTCCCGGCCGGATGTAAGGTCTCCATGACCCGGAAGAATAATAACATAGAGTCCCGGCCGGATGTATGGGCTCCACCCACCAGGAAGACCAAGAAGTTATTTATGTGTACTCAGTACACTATGCACAACAGCGCCATCTACCAATGGAAGTGTAACAATGTAAGGAAAATTTGTATGGAAGTTTAATCCATATACCAAAAATATCATAATAATAAACAAAAACATGTCACACCAGAAAAAAGAACACAAATCTATTGGAAACTAATAGGCAAAACGAAATATATAAATAAGTAAAATCATTAAAATATTTAAAATAACCCTAAGCCCATAACCAATGCTAGACAGCATGAGTCACAAGCCTAGGGACATTTGTGTGTGCGGACACTTTGGGGGATCACGGTCCTCCCAACGCACATCATCCAAAGATGAAAGATCAAATAACAAAAAAGATCAAGTATAAAATAATATAATATAGAGTTGGAAACTAAAATCAATGATCACTAATAAAACAATTTAAATCCAACTCTATATTTAATCCTACAGGGCTCAAAGATTGGGTCTGGAATATCCATTTTGTTTCGCACTTTGATAATTCCCTAACCCAATTGGCACCCCTCCACGGGGGTGTCACCCGCTCGACACCCCAGAATTATAAACAACTGGGGTCCCGTTGGTGATGTGAACGGAAATGGGCTGGGACACGGTGCTCTGTTTTGCCCTTAATAATATTGCTGATGTGCTCCCCAACTCTAATTGTCAAAGTGCGTTTAGTTCGTCCTATATAAATGATTTTGCAGGGACACATTAAAGCATACACCACATGCGTGGTATCACATGTGATGAAATGCCTAATGTCGAAACTCTTGTCAATTGCTGCAACATAAAAGGACTCACGTCTCCTCTGATTTTGGGGGGTATACGAACATGACTTACATCTCCCACATTTGTGAAACCCTCGTCTACCCGGAAAGAAGGAAGTATCCGGGGGATTAAGGATCTTCTTCACCACCCTGTCCCCAAAGCTCGGGGCCCTACGGTAAATGAAGGATGGAACATCGGGCAACACAGGTCCCAATACTGCATCCATCTGCAAGATGTTCCAATGGGTTTTGAAGATGGCTTCTACTTTTTTGTGGTCCTCACAGTAATCAGACAAAAAACTCAATTGTTTATTGTCAGATCCATTTGTAGGGCATCCCTCCCCTATTCGTGACTGTTTTTTTGCATTTGATGACATACAAGACATGTGAGTGTGTTACCTTATGTTTTATTTTTATTTAATAAAACCCTTTTAAACGGTATCACGCTATTGGGATCATGTTCTCTCCTCCCCATATGCTGCTGAGCTTTTTTTGACTGCGCTGGTGCGATTCCTGTTGTGGATACTCTGGACCAGTGACCATCATTATAAGCCTGAATGCTCAAACACAAAAGTGGGTTGGGCCACAGCATCTGGTGAGTGGGCAATTCTCCTCCCCCCTTGGAGCACGGTGGTGGTGGTGATCCTTTTGAGAAACACGTCTTCGTACATTATCATCCCAGGAGATAGAGTGAAGGATTATGGACTGTTTGAGTCATTTCTGAACTTTTTCCTGCTGCCTATGTGACATCTATTGCATTTCGGACTTTTGTGCAGTGGGCACAGTATTTTTTTGGCACTTGCTTCTTGACAAGTTTGCGCTACTATATATATATAGGGATATTGCTGAGTATCTATCTATTATATGTTCATACTTGCTGTTTGGGGGGGGGGGGGGGTCCCGGTGTCCCTCCAATCAACTCCCCACCCACTGCTTTCTGCAAGCTCAGACAAGCTGTAAAAATTATGAACTTTGAACAGATGCAGAGAAGAGAAGACTACAGATAAACAAGTACAACATATGTTGCAGTATTTGTTTCATCTCTGTGTATCACCTGAGGCTACTCACTTTACTGGATATACAGTGTCTCAAAAAAGTGAGTACACCTCTCACACTCACATTTTTGTAAATATTTTATTAGATCTTTACATTTGACAACACTGAAGAAATGATACTTTGCTACAATGTAACGTAGTCAGTTTACAGCTTGTATAACTGTGTAAAATGTGCTGTCCCCTCCAAATAACTAAACACACAGTCATTAATGTCTAAACCACTGGCAACAAAAGTGAGTACACCTCTAAGTGAAAATATCCAAATTGGGCTCAATTAGCCATTTTTCCTCCCCAAGTGTCATGTGACTCATTAGTGTTACAAGGTCTCAGGTGTCAATGGGGAGCAGGCGTGTTAAATTTGTCAAACTCCATGCCCAGGAGGGTTAAGGCAGTGCTGGAAAATAATGGTGGCCACACAAAATATTGACACTTTGGGCCCAATTTGGACATTTATACCAAGGGGTGTACTCACTTTTGTTGCCAGTGGTTTAGACATTAATGACTGTGTGTTGAGTTATTTTGAGGAAACAGCAAATTTACACTAACTGTACACTCACTACTTTACATTGTAGCAAAGTACAATTTCTTCAGTGTTGTCACATGAAACGCTATAATTAAATATTTATAAAAATGTGAGGGGGTGTACTCACTTTTGTGAGATACTGTATGTAAGGGTTTGCAAACACTTTAACACCATTTCCAGTTAAGTTGTTTTATGTTATTTGGCATTGCATTAATGAATGGCTGTGGTGGCCTATAAAATCCAGCCTTGTTCTTGTCTCAATTTTTTGGGGTGGGATTTTTCTGATTAGGGTGACCCCATTCCATATACAATATAATACCCTTGTCTGGTCTCTTTTTTTTTTTGTCATAGCGCTTTCATATGTGTGCATTGTGGT